>NC_132912.1:91141381-91741381 GCF_047675955.1 Chlorocebus sabaeus
TTGTGCGACAAGCCCTATGGAGAAAGAAACACAGGACAGTGGAAAAACACTCTCAGGCTTATGTTCTTTAGAGTTTTGGAAATCAAATGGTAATGTCTGGGTCACTGAGGAGGCTGCTCCTAAAATAACTCCCCTGATTCCTGGCCAAAACAGAGGGTTTTTCCACCTTTACAACTAACACAGCATGTTGGATGCCCAGCAGTCTCAGTATACTTTGCCTTGGCCAATTTTCATTTCTAATACCATTGCTTTGTAAAGTGTAGAATTATTCTCTTTTGACCAAGCCAACAGTCTAGAAGTTGTGGGTGGGACTTGGTCTCACAAACAGAAATATTCTATTGTGGTTTGCATTGTTTTTATCATGTCACAGTTCAGACTCCTACTTTCAAGGCAATCTCTTTTCTTTTAAACACACACACACACGCACACACACACACACACACACACACACACCCCACATGCCAAACAACTTCTACTTAAAAAAAAAATTCATCATGTGTGGCTGCCAGCATGTACATCATTCAGATTCCCCCTTTAAGAGTACTTGCTGTGAGAAAGGTAGCTGGCTGGTGTCAGTTGCTATCAGGACACAAGAGCTGGGCCATTTCTTCCTCTAACAGGCAATCTTTGCTCTAGGGATCTCCAGTGGCCGGGCTGAGGTCATCTCAAATTTGCATTGTTGTCTTTGGGTCTTCTTAGTCAGTCCTCCTTCCCTCCTTTTTTGTCTCCCAATGCAGGTGTCAGACCTGCGTCACTGTCTGAAAGCTGTCCCTGCCTACTTCTGTTCCCTATACCCTTTATCTTTCGTAGGCATTTTCCTTTCTAATTTGGTCTTTGTGTCTATTTTTCAGAGGACCCAAATTAATACCCCATGAATTCTAGTTTCTAGTTTTAATGAATTACAAACCTCCCAGGGTGAAGACTCTAACATCTTGTCAGATGTGTGAGGACACATTGCTGCAAACCCAAGAAGCAACATATAAGAGATGCTATAAAGCAAAAGGAGGCTGGGCACAGTGGCTCACACCTGCAATCACAGCACTTTGGGAGGCTGAGTCAGGAGGATTGCTTGATGCCAGAGTTTGAGACCAGCCTGGGCAACATAGCGAGACCCCCTCTTCACCAAAGGTGGAAAAATTAGCTGAGCATGGTGGCACAAATCTATCGTCCCTGCTACCCGGGAGGCTGAGGCAAGAGGATTGCTTGAGTCTGGGATTTCAAGGCAGTGAGCTACAATCACACCACCGTGCTCCAGCTCAGGCAACAGAGCAAGACCCTGTCTCTAGAAACAAACAAAACAAATAACTAGCCTCTGTCAAGGAGCGGTTGGACTCCTGGATGAAAATACCACCAATACATACCAGGAAGAACATAAAACCCACAAATTGAGCACATCTGAACAATAAAGTCAGACCTTCCCATTTTGAGTTAGGGTGCATTTTTCAAAAGATGGCCAATGGCACAAAGGCTCAGAAAGGAGGAAGAAGTGAGGAATAGAGAATTTCGATGTGGAAGTTGAAAAGTCATGTGATTCAGTGTCCTCTTAAAAGTCTCAGAGGTCACAGAAGGGAAGAAAGTCTGCCATGGCTGTGCTGTTCCCAGAGAAATTTTGATTTTAAATATCTTGGTAAGAAGATTAAATTCTACAGTCTTATAGGGGAGAAACATTGGTTTAAGATTTTTTCATAAACAGAAAGGTTCTGTGAATTTTGGCAGTGCTCAAAGAAGATATTCGAGACAACACTTGGTTTTATTAAAGACTTTTGAACTTCCTATGGATTCTTCTATTAAAGAATCACTAATTCGATCTCTTTTCAGACCTGCCATAGTTCTGAGTTGGGTTATTTCAATATGTAGGCTCACCTCTGAAGGCTTCTCAATGGTGGTACTATTGGCATTTTGGGTGAACTCTCTTGTGTTAGGCAGGATAGTCCCACCTAGACCTTTCAAGACCATTTAGCATCCCTGGCCTGTGTCCATTAAATGTCACTTGTGTTCCCCACTTCCCAGTCATTGAAAAAACGTGAAAGCTCTCCGCATATTTCCAGATGCCCTTCCCACCTTCAAAGATGTGGTGCCATGCCTGGTTGGGGAAAAACAAACAAACAGACCATTCCCAATGATTAGACATGGCCAAACCATGTAATAGTACCGTGTGGGAGGTGGCTGTGGGGGGTTGACTCCATGGTCCCTGCATGCTGTGTATCTCCCTCACTAGAATGACAGTTTCAAAAATGAATCAGGATGGCTTAAGCCAAAGAAGAACTTATTGATTCCTACAGGTAGAAAGGCCAGGGCCAAATTCAGAGCTCAAATGATGCCATCAGGTCTCAGTTTATCTCCATCTCTTGGCTCTCCCATCCTCTGTGTTAACTTTATTCTTGACCTTCCTATGGGGACCCTAGCAGCTCTAGGCTTGCCCCACAGAGTGGCATGGCTACCAGCAGCTTTGGCTCAGATCTTTTGCTTCAAGTCCAGTGGGAAACTCTTGCAATGTTCTGAGTCCCAGTCTGACAGAATGAATTTATTTCAAGTTTATTTTACCTCTGAACCAGTTGGTGTGGCCAATACAATATGAAGCACTGACTAACTCAGGCTTAGGGGTTCTGACCACTCCAGCACATGGTGCCTTGCCCCAGGCCACATGGACTGAGGGTAGTGAAAGGAAGCCTACTCAAATAAAATCTCTGGAAAGAAAGGCTGTTAACCCCTGATGTTAGGGGACAATTAACAAATGTTCATCAGAGTCAGAAAATTGCTGGAATCTATAATAAAGATCAGTGAAACTCAGAGGTATACCCTCTTTGGGGAGAAAGCAATATAATGCAAAACTCAGGTGCACCAAATCTTTCAGACTTCTTTGGCTACTTTTAAACATATTTGACAACCATGAGATTGAATAAAATATTTTCCTACACAGGGACCTGGTGTGGCATTCACAAGGAGTGGATGTGAATTGCTACTTCTCTAATCAAGAAGTATTTACAATGAGATTCCTGAGAATAGGTTGTCTATATGTAAATAGGGCTAGTATACTAAGCTGAGGTCCTATGCATGAAACTATTTTATTAGTCCTCCCTCCCTAATTTCATGTTTTTTCACTGCTTGCTTGATGCTTTGGCAGAAAAACCAAAGTGACAGTGATATTAGGCAGGTCTGAGCTGTCATTCTCACCCATCATCAAACTAGGGCCTGGCCTAACTGACTTCTACTGAAGCAGGAGGATCCGGGTTTACAAGGTCTTAATCCATTATTTGGGTGACTTCCCCACAAGAGGCCAAAGACAGAAGTCATGGATCTCTGAGGGGCATCTAAAAAAGGGTTACAGAATTGGGCAACAGGGGCCTGAGAAGACTCCTTTATCCGGCTTACACTGCTTTGAGGGGGCCTTAGAGGAATGCAATGTGGTCCTTCTTTAACTTGTAGTGCTGCTCTTCCTTGGACTTGATTTATGTACACAATAGAAGATTTTATTTGAATATAACTCCCATGACTATAGCACAGTTTGTTATTTTATTGTATTTTACCTTTATTATTATTTTTTGAGACAGAGTCTCGCTCTGTTGCCCAGGCTGGAGTGCAGTGGCGAGATCTTGTCCCATTATAACCTTCGCCTCCTAGGTTCAAGTGATTCTCCTGTCTCAGCCTCCCAAGTAACTGGGACTCCAGGCGTGCGCCACCATGCCCAGCTTATAGCGCAGTTTGAAACCCACTTGTCTCACCAAACTCATCATATTCCAGACAAAGTCCTGAGAAGAAGAGTCATTTCTTTAAACCAGCTGGGAACATGAGTCTTCTAAACTTTGAGGCCCTCTTAGGTTTGGGGAGACAGATTATCTTTTCGACAAGAGAAGAGAGGAGTAAACAAAACAATGACACTTATTTCTACCTATAATCTCTGTTGATTGTCCTTTGTACTCCATGGTGAGTCTTACACCTAAGAGATGCAAATTAGACCTGTTTGCACTCCTAGTGTGGCCAAGTGCGGTCAAGATCTCCTTCTCCTTGAGTGTCAGGTTGTGTCTCCTGGCTGCTCTCCACATCTTTTATTCTGAGGATTTAGCTGACTTGCCTCAGTCTTCAGGCCAGGCACTCTAAAGGCAATGTAGGGGACAAGTCTTGCTTGTTAGATACTGAGTCCCTTCAGCCTCAGTTGCTGTCTTGTGCCTCAGGGGTTCCTAAACTGGAAGTGGTGGCCCCGAGTTTCCTTCAGGTGCTGTGACACTGATCTGAGAAAGAAAGCTAAGCTTCCACCTGCCCACTGCCTCCCTCTGTGAGTAACTTGAGTCTGGTTCCACTCAGGATCCTCTGAGAACTCAGCTCAATACTTGTCCAATAGTAAACACTCCATAATGTTTGCCTGTCGAATCTCTAATCAAAATCTCCAGTAGGAGAAGGCTCTTATATTTCTGGTTCATTTTTTTGCTAGTTGGTGGGAGAACACATTTTTCAAAATACTAATAGTTCACCCCTGGACAAGAGATACATACAACCCCAATTTCCAAGTAAATGGAAAATACCTTTTCTGGGTACGTTCATTTGGAAAGGGTTTCTTCACTTGAAGAAAGAATTAACAAACCCCTGTTTGGGAGGATAAAACAAGAAATTCCTTTGGGATGTCTCAGGTTTCTAGAGAACCAGGCTCTCGCAGGCTGAGGTGGCTTCCACGCTGTTCATGAACTGCTCTTGGCGGGTTGGTGGCCTGTTTGATATTCTGAGGTCTAGCAAAGATTTAGCTCTAGGGGGTCATCGAGAGGTCATGGTCTTGATCATTTCCTCTGTTATTTATCTTTGGCTTGTGGTACTGGAGCCTGCCTTTGATACAGGGCATTTCTACCACAGCTGTACAGAATCAAGCATTTCAGTGATTTGGTTTGAGGTGAAGGAGGCTTGGCTTCTAATGCTGTGAAAATGTCACTGGGTACATCTGAGACTATCTAGCTCTGTCCTTCACTGATGGGTAAATTCATTTCTGGGGGTTTACCAGTGGCACTTCCCAGACTTGGGTCAGGAAAGGAATCCTCCTGGTGAGGACAGCAGTTTTCAGTTTGAGTAATTCCTTTTTCAGTTCCTCCTGAGACATTCTTCTTGCTCTGAGCTGGAGATAAAAGCAGCATGTCTCAGGCCTCTAGGGTGGATCTCTACTTTTCAACACTGTTTATGACTCACCTGTGACTGCCCTCAATGCAGCCAAGGGGACCATTTATGCTGAATTAGCCTTTGGATTTTTCTTTTTAGTGACAGCAAAACTTCCGTGCCAGCAAACAAGTAAACCACAGGAACATCCCTTGTCTCTCAGATCAGCAGGCTCTTGGGTTCTCAGAGAGCCTAGGAGGACTTTTCAGCTTGTCTTACGTGGGTTTGTTCACCCGTTCTGTTTCATTTTGATTTAAAACAATTGGTATCTTTCATCTGGGTTGCAAAGTATGGGTTGCATATGGTTTTGACCTGATATGAAGGGCCCAAATCAAATACCCAGCACTTGGCCTGGAAAATTGGTTGTATAAGCCCTGCTCTTGTCTTCCCCCAACAAGCAGCCTAGCAAATGGAAGCAATGGGTCCCAGGAGTTCCTTTCTGTATGCGGCTCTAACTCTGCCACAAAGGCCAGGATGGATAGTGTGCAGTGCTCAGTCATGTCTACCAAAGAAAATGATGCAACATGTGCTGGAGACTTTACCATCTGTGCGAGAGTGCAGCCCTAGGCTCAATCCAAAAGAAAAAGGAAGTGGCATTATAGCAGGGATATTCCCAGTGAGTCAAATTCCCAGAACAGCCTGTCCCTCCTCAAGGTGGTCAGTGTGCCCCAGTATCTCACCTCCAGATTTTGACTAAAACAGAACTGTTGCGTGCAGGGGTTAGAGAGGACTAGAACAGTGATGTATTTTATGTATCGTATTTTCTAGCAATGGTTTTCCATCTGAAACCCAGTTTACATTGTGGCCAGGGCACAGAAACAGAAGCTTTATGAAACAAGTTACTGTTTCCATGTGTCAGCATTCTAATTTTCCTTTCCTTTTCCTGTTCTTTTCTCTGTTATTTTAATTTTTTTGAAAAGCTTCTTGACTCACTAAATTACTATAACAAACCACTTATGATTCAAAGCCCATATTTTGAAAAACAACATTGCTTTAGTGTATATACGCAGCACCTTGGGAGCGTTTATAGAATACAGATTCTTGGATCCCTCTCCAGGGATTCTAATTCAGTCATTCCTCGGCCCAAGAATCTATGTTTTATGTTAACCTGACCTGAATGTGACCATTATGAGGGCAGGAAATGGTTTTGATCCCTAACATATCCCAAGTGCTTTAAACAAGGAACTCAGTACAGCATAGGCTCTTAGTAGTTGGTGGTTAAATAAATAAATGAATGAAAAAGTACTGATCTTCAAATGACTCCATCCTTCAACCCCAACCGTGCCTCCCTTTGCATCTATACTGTTGTCCTTGTTTTTTTAAGATAGATACTCAAATAGTCTGTAGACCTTTGAATTGCAAAATTGCTTTGGATCTCCAAGTTGGAAGCAGCCTTGAAAGTCTCTAATCTAGGGATTCTCAGGTGTAGAAACTTTGTCTCGTTGCTTCAGAATCCCTTGGGGAAGTTGAAGGCAAATACATATCCCTAGACCCCAGCCCTGGAGTTTCAATCCAGGTAGATAGGGTTCATGGCCCAGGAATCTGCATTCTATCCTCTCTCAGGTGATGCTGTGGCCCAGCCAGGGTTGAGATGCACTGTTCTTGTGACCTCTCCCCACTGTGGATCACTGTGGATGGTGGTCACCCAGCCTCTGCTGGAAACGTTTTGGGCTGGCAGAAAGAAACTCCCAGAGGTCTGCTCCACATTGGAAAGCTCTGCTTATTGAAAATTTCTTTCTGATATTAGCTTCAATCACTTTCCTACTGCTACCAGTCTTGGTTCTGCCCTCTGGAGCACCTCAACACAAGGCCAGTTGGCTGCCTGACTGCTTATTGTACAAATACAGAAAAAATATAAAGAAACAAATGAAAAATTTTCAAAATCCCACCATCTTGAAGACCTTGAGTATTTCTTTTGGTCTTAATATATGTACACACATAAATGCATGTTATACTTACTTGATGTTTTTTAGAAATTAAAAGCATCCTGTATTCTTGATTTAGCATTACATATTGTGGGTTTGTTCTTAACATTATATCACAAAAAATATCCCATATAGAAAAATTTGCTTTAAACCCACATTTTAAAATGACTGCATTACATTCCACTGTTTTGATCTATTAGAATTTATTCAACCATTTCCTATTAGTGTTGATTTAGGTTATTTCCAGTTTTCCACTGTCATAACTAATGCTTAAATAAACATATTGCAAATAAACCATTGTCTGCATCCTTGATTATTTCTGTAAGCCAGATTCCTAGATGTAAGTTATTGAGTTAGAAAACATGCTTAAAAAAACACTTGATACATATTGCCAACTTACTATGCAAACAAGATGTGAAAATTTTTACTTCTACCAATCATTTTAATCCCTGATTAGAATTTAGTCATTCAAAAAAAAAAAGATGCCAATTTGATAGGTTAAAAATTACATTTCATTATAGTTTTGAATTTGTATACTTTTTGTTTACTCATAAGACAGAACATGATTTTAAATATAAACACACATAAACATATATGCGTACACATTTTGATTACTCATGAGGCAAAACATGTTCATATATATTTGTGTGTGTATATTTTTTCCCATTTGTTTTGGTGTTTCCATTAAACAGGGTGTTTAAAGAAAAAGAAATAGATTGAGTCTATTTCTCTGCTAGAGAGAGGGGCCTCATGCTTCTTGTTGATTTGCAAATGCCCTTCTCCTCTTTGTAAGTTTAAGAAATATCAACTTCTTTATTTATGGTGGTAAATATACATAACATAAAAGTGATGATTTTAACCATACTTAAATGTGAAGTTCTGTGGCATTAAGTACATTCACACTGTTGAGCACCCATCAGCATCATCCATCTCCAGAACTTTTTACCTTTCCAAACTAAAACTCTGACCCACTCGACACTCACTCTCCATTGCCCCCTTCTCCCAGCCCTTGGCAACTACCATTCTATGTTCTGTCTCTATGAAGCTGACTGCTCTAGATTCCTCATATAAGTGGAATTATGTAATTTTTTTTTGTGATAGGCTTATTTCACTTTGCATAATGACTTTACGTTTTATCCATATTGCAGCACATCAGAATTTCCTTCCCTTTGAAGGCTAAATAATAGTCCATTGTATGTTTATACCACATTTTATTTATCTACTCATCTATCCATGGACACTGGCATTGCTTCCACCTTTTGGCTGTTGTGAATAAAGATGCTATGAACATTGGTGTACAAATGTCAGTTCAAGTCCCTACTTTCACTTCTTTTGGATAGATAGACATCCAGATGTGGAATTGCGGATCATATGGCAATTCTATATTTCATTTTTAAAGAAATTGCCATATCATTTTCCATAGTAGCTACATCATTTTACATTCCTACCGGCACTGCACAAGGGAATCCAATATCTCCACATCCTTGCCAACATTTATCTTCTGTTTTGCTTTTTGTTTTGCTTTTAAATAATAGCTATCCTAAAAGCTGTGAAGTGGTATCCTATGGTTCCTTTAAAAAAAAAAAAATCAAATAAAACCTGACTGTGTGCTCTAATTTCCAGGAAGTCATATGGGAAATCCAGTGGCCATCATCCATGGGCTCTTCCCACATCCTAGAATCACACCAGCACTTGGTACCTAAAAATCAAAGGAATAGCCTTCAACCCTAGTGCCACCCACCACAACGGCCTCTGACACCTTGTCTACACTAATAGTGGTTCTTTGCTTTCACAGAACATATATAGACTTGGAATGGGGAGGGTTCTGGCTCTATAGGTGGTCTTGCTAACTTTTTGAGGAACTGCCACCGAGCAGGACCCCCTAATTTTACATCTTTATCCCAACCTTGTCCCACTTATTTTAGTTATAAAAAATTCTACCAGTTGGCTTTAAAATACTCTGCATAATTGTTGTCTTCTGTTAATTTTCAAGTTATTATTTAAAACATATAGATATATAAAAAATTAGCATATTCCTTTGAACGCAGGCCTCGGTTTTAATACATTTTAACATTTTGCCTCATAAAAACTCTTGCACAGGGGTAAAAAAAGAAATGTGCAAACATATTTATTGCAGCAATGTTGCAGTAGTAAAAATTTGGAGCAACCTAATGTCTATCAATGGGGAAATGGACAAATAAACTGATATATTCATAAAATGGAAGAGTGTACAGTAGTAAAAATCAACAGAATATATCTATGTATATTGACATGGAAAAATACTAAAAATACAACACTGGGGAATAAAGTTCTAAATACATACAATATGCTATAAAATTAAAAACACACAGAACATTACCATAATTTATGGATACATACATATGATGTCAAAGTGGGAAAATATGGTGGTGTTACTACAATTAAAAAGGCATGTAAGCTGGGCACGATGGCTCACATCTGTAATCCTAGCACTTTGGGAGGTTGAGGCAAGAAGATCACTTGACAGGAGGAGTTTGAGTCTTACTTGGGCAACATACTAGTAACTCATCAGTACAAAAAAAAAAAAAAAAAATTAGCCAGATGTAGGGGCGTGTGCCTGTAGTCCCAGCTATTTGGGCGGCTGAGGCAGGAGGATCCCTTGAGCCCAGGAAGTTGAGGCTGCTGTGAGCCATGATCAGGTCACTATATTCCAGCTTAGGTGACAGAGCAAGACACTGTCTCTAAAAACAAAAAAAAACTCAAAAACATACGAATAATAAAAAACAAAAAATAAAATAGATGGACTTTAGCTCTATCTGTATCATTTTTAACTCTTAAAAAATTGAGCCAAAATTTTAACTTCTGTTGTTTACTCTACTTTAAGGACATACTTTTATTATAAATTGTTGTATATGTATTTTTCTTAACTGGTCTGTAATCTTTTAGTTTTGTTTTCTAAGAGATTTAAAATATAATCAAGTAGACTTATTTGTTTCTTTATGATTTCTTTTGTTAATTTATAGAACTTCTTTTGCAACCTAGAAATAGGTTAAATATTTATCTATATTTTCTTCTATATGGTTTTTGGGGAGGCATGTATTATATATTTGTTTATATTTATCCCTTTAATTCATCTGGAAATTATAGTAATGTATGTTAGAATCAAGTTTGATTTTTTGCTAAAACTAAATACCTTGCCAATTTTCCTCAAATTATTTGTAAAATATTTATTGCTTTCTCATTGATTCAGTTATCACATTAAGGGGTTATTTTATAGTTATTATTTCCAATGATTTGTATCAATTCCTGAATCAACAGTAAACTGCTTATTTATCTAATTTTATCATATGTCATAACAGCAAATAAAAGTGCCATTTTGCAGGAAGGTACTTACTACCTTCTTGCTCAAATTTGTTAGTTATTTTTACCTGTTAATTTGTTTCCAGATGGATTTAAAATTATTTTTTCAGGTTAATGAAATCCCACTGTGATTTTGTGCAACCTATAAATTAATCAGGGGATAATGGAAAAAATTCATAATATTTGCTATTTCCCTCTAGGGACATGGTATATCCTCCCTTATTCAAATGTTTCAAAATATCATTCCATAAAATTTTGGAAAGATTTCCTTGCATAAATTCTGGATCCTAAAGGTAGTCCTTTGTTGATTATAAATCATGCTACTATAAAGACACATGTACATGTATGTTTATTGCAGCACTATTCACAATAGCAAAGATTTGGAACCAACCCAAATGTTCATCAATGATAGACTGGATTAAGAAAATGTGGCACATATACACTATGGAATACTATGCAGCCATAAAAAAGGATAAGTTCATGTTCTTTGCAGGGACATGGATGAAGCTGGAAACCATCATTCTCAGAAACTATCACAAGGACAGAAAACTAAACACTGCATGTTCTCACTCATAGGTAGGAACTGAACAATGAAAGAACACTTGGACACAGGGCAGGGAGCATCGCATACTGGGGGGCCTGACAGGGGGTCGGGGGTTAGGGGAGGGATAGCATTGGGAGAAATGCCTAATGTGGATGACAAGTTGATGGGTGCAGCAAACCAACATGGCACATGTGTACCTATGTAACAAATCTATACGTTGTGCACATGTACCCTAGAACTTAAAGTATAATAAAAGAAAAAAAAAGATAGTCCTTTGTATTCTGTTTTTTGTTAACAACATTATATATAAGATATATTTGCTTTGATTATTTTGGCATACAGAAGAGTTATTAACCTTTGAATGTTTGTAATTCAACCACTCTATTTCTCATCAATCTAAAAGTTGGTGTACTTGAGTTTTCTAGGAGTATAATCATATTCACACAATTTGTAACCACTTTGTCTTCTGTTTCCCAACATTCACACCTCTTAAATATTTTCCATGCCTTAATGCATACCCTAGAAATTTTAGAATATTGATGTAAGAATCTTTGACTTCTCCCTAATTTAAAATAGATGGTGTTAGTGATTTATTCTTAATTGTAATGTTTGTTATAGTTTTAAAATAGAAGTCCTTATTCCTTTAAGGTAGTATCCCCTGTTTCTGAATTTATTATAATGTTTTAGCAGCAATGTATATTAAATTTTGCCAAATTTAACTTTTAACAAATTTCAGCAGATTTGTCAACAAATTTCAGCATCTATTGAAATAATTATAAAGTTTTTATTGTTTCAAGTATTAACATTTCTTAGTATTAACAGTTAAAATGGTTTATTTAGTGAGTGGGTTTCCTGATTTTAGGCACGTAATTAATGGGTTTCCTGCTTCTAGGCAAATCCTTGTAGCTCTTTCCTGTAATATAGAGCTAATTGCTTAGAGTGCTGTTCAGCCATGATGGTGAACATCTCAATTTCTCAATTAGGCGACACTTGCCAATTGTTTTTTTCTCCACAATGGTCTCTGTATCACTAACATTCAGTTTTCTGACAGTCTTTGGGTTCATAGAAAATAGTTTATTTTCCAAAGGACAAATAAACATGGCTTATTGTAATGGTTAAAATATATGGTGCAAGATTGAGGTTGGCAACTGTCTTGCAGAAGTGGGTGCAACTAACTCTAGGCCTAACTCTTGCCACCTTTAGAGCAATTCAATTTAAAAAGTATCGAAAAAGTAAGAATGTCAGTCAATAATCCTGCTTGCATGTCATTGGTAGGTGATAAAAATCACAATAACAGAATACACTGCTACAGCAGCTATACTGATTGTTTGCACAAGGACGGCACCATTCCCCACCTCTCTCCCATGCTAGCACACACGTGTGCACACACAACACACCAACTACACAGAGATGGCCCATTTTAAGTACTGTATTTCTAATGGTAGAGCCACTCTCCCGCCTTCCGATCACCTCTTCCAAAATACAATGGGATGTAGTATAAAGTGAGGACTTTCTGAAATCACCTAATGACTTTGAATAGAAACCACATAAAGTAAATATAGATACTGTTGTAATTATTGCCTCTGTTAAGGACGAGGTTAGTACATTTTTGCTCTATGGGATAATTCTGTGTCAGCAAGATTTTCCTTTGGCACTTACTAATGTTAGAATAAAAACAGTTAATTAGTCAAATGCATTCATTCATTCTTTGGATCAACAGGTATTTACTGAGTAACTCCTATGTGCCAGGTCCCGCTTTTGTGGCTATTGCAGTTTTGGCAGCAAGTAGATATTGAACAAGTAAGTACACATGGGATAAGTATCACAAGAGTGGGGAGACTAGATCAGCTGGGGGAGAACACAGTGCCATGAAAGGTCTGTGAAAGAGCACAGCCACAAACCATGCACAGCATTTATTCATTCAAGAGTAAGACTTTTTGAAGAGGCCAACCTTACAGTAGCACTTAAGTACAGTCACCAGTGAGCTCTACTAATACTGAAGTGGCTTCCTAGCTAGATCTAAAGCTACCTATGGATGCAGTGATGGCTATCAAAGGGAATTATTTTCCTAAGTCATATTTTACTATTATAATAGTAATAATAATGGCCAGCATTTATGGAGTGTTTTTTCTACACAGGACACAATGCTTACACTTTGCATGTACATACTATAACCCTCAGAATAATCCTACAGTAGGTAAAATTGTATCCACATTTCATAGACGAGGGCCCTGCGGCTCAGAGACAAAGAAATTGGACCAAGATCATACATCTAGTAAGTGTCAGATTCAGGATGTCACTGACCCCACCAGGAATTGAACTCTTTAAAATGAAGGCCAGGGACAGGAAATGAATCTGCATACTTAGCCAAACACTTAGGAGTGTGAAATAACTCACCCCTAGTTTTTGCAGTGTTTCGGAGATTCACTAATCTTCAGCAGAATCCAATCCAAGCGTGCAATTCTTTGCATTCAGCACAAATGGTTGCTAAGAGAAAAGACAACGTTCTTGCAGAGAATGCTTCTATTTTATACTATCACTACTCCTGATAAGGACCTTTCCTAGTGTCTTTCCAGGACTACATTAGAGCAAAACACCTTTTCCCCAGGTAAGTTGTCTACTTACTCACTGTAGCTGGAAAAGAGAAAGTGGCCCAGAACTGGTCACCAGGAGACACTGCTATTCTGTCTCATGGTTTTGTAGCAACCTAGAGCTTTTAAGCTTCTGGGTTTAACCATGTTTTGCTATCAATCCACTAACCCTCATGCTTTGCTATCAATTCACTAACTCTCCTTATCATCAATTGTCCTGTGTCCTATGTGAATATAGAGGAAATTGGCCTTCACAGAGGCCTCAGAGGCACGAGGTTAAACTCTTCCTCCCCTCTCCTCTCTCCTCCTCCCCCCTTTATGATCAACATCATCACTGTTATTATTTATTAAGTACTTACTGTGTATTCAGCATTCTCTTAAGGTTTTATGTAAACGTAAGCCTCACAACAATCTTATGAGGTAGTTATCATTAACTTATTTTGCCGATGATAAAGGAAGCTAAGTGAGATTGTTTAACTGCACAAGGTCACACAATGAGGGGCAAACTTTAGATTAAAGCGCAGATCTAACTGCAGATGATGTGTTCTTAACTGCAAAGTTACAGGCTTGCCTTAAGGGATTTACAACGTGGCATAGGATCAAGGAACAATGGACCAGATGTGTGGATCAAAGATAAGACCATATTTACATAAAGTGATAGGTTTAAGATTTAGAGGTTCTCCTTGGACCCCTGAGTGTCTACAGACAGATGTGTGGGGGGAGGGGTTGAACCTAAAACAGGGGTCAGTAAACATTTTCTTAAAGGACCACATAGTAACTATTTTAGATTTTGCAGGCCATATGGTCTCTGTCAAAAACACTTATCTCTACTGTTGTAGTGCAAAACAGTCACAGGTAATACACAAATGAATGGGTGAGGCTGTGTTCCAATAAAACTTTATTTACAAAAACAAGCAGCTGGTGAGCAGGCATTAAATGGCATACAAATTCTATGTGCTCATATGCATAGTTGTCTTTGTTGTTATTATTAGGAGAACCATAGCTTTCTATAGTTTCTTAAACAGGTTCAACAACCAAGATGGTTAAGAACTGGTCTAAATGGTTTCCAAACCTCTCTAAGCTTAGATATTCCACAGGGTTCCATAATTCATCTAGCCTTTTACAACCCGTTAGAGATTCTTTCTCCTTAGCAGGCTCTTTTGTGGGATTCTGCTGTGAACTGTTGAGTGGACAACAATTACTGTCTATTGAGAAGGAAACATGAATCATATTACCATTCAACCTTCCTTGGTTTACCTGGTCAGATGATACTGGCTAAAACACAAATACATTCCAGACTGAAATACAGCAGTTTGGTCCTGCATCAGATCGTCTGATGTTTGCTGAGGCTTTTTTCTCCTGCCAGAGACCTCTTTCTCTGTTCTGCTGAGCTTTCTGCACAGTAAGAACTTACTTGTGCTGACCACACTAATATGCAGTTTGGATTCTGAAGTCAGCCAGGTCGACCCAGGTATGGTGTGGAGGGGAGGGATATTGCTGGATGTATTTGACTGAGGCTTCTCTGTATTTGTTCAGGGATCTTTTCTCCCCAAAGGAAACATTTCTCTTAGGATTCCCTGGCTTCACGAATTAGAGCATTTTATTCACTGCCTGTGACCTTGTCAACATGTGTCAACAGGTACCTCTACTCTGCCTCCCACTGCAGGGGTCTTGTCTTCTCCCAAGTAGAATCTCTGGGTGGGGATTGCTGATTATATTCCATTGTGCCCACTAGAGAACCAGGCTTTGCACACATGTGACAAGAAGAGTAAAGAATTGGTGTAAAGAAACTATACAAGTCATGTTTTAGTTTATTAGCACTGAGATCCCTGAAAGCTATGGCCAGTTTTAAATTCTTGCATCATTTTCGAAAATCAACATAAGGGTTGTCCAATCAACTTGAATAACAAACAGGATCATCCCTCTGGGATGGCTTCCAGCTTTAAATTTTAAGAACAGCCACAACAAAACCCTGATATATTAAAACGTGGAAGTACAAATACTATGAATGATAAGGTGATTGCATTCATATTCCAGGTTTTTCTGAGAGTGTAGGCATAGGAGAAGTGGCAGGAAAAAGAAATAGAAGGGGAGGAAGAAATGGCAGAAACTGGAAGAAAAGAAGAGAGCAAAACAAGGGGAACAAAGAAACAAAGAGGAATCAGATGGAAAGTGAGTCTGTACTGTAACCAGCTACTGCTGGGTTGAAATTCAGTGTCATTAGCATGCAGCTATTTCTCACAGCAAGTACCCCCCAAAGAAGGAAATAAACCAGCAAATGAAAGTAACAGGAGTATAAATCACTTAGCCAGTACTTATGGAGACTTTATCCCATATTAGACTCCTGTATATATCACATCAGGATTAGTGTTAACTCTCTGAAATGAAACATCAATAAGAAGACCACATGGTGCGGACTGTACCCCCAACTAATATTTCAGTTCAGTTTTAATTATCATGTTCATCTGGCAGCAGCATGGTGCCTGTAAATAGAAACGGGTCATGAGGGGCTTAGACTCTTGTCCTGGAATATCATTACATGACCTTGGTTGGCCAAGTTCTGTGCCTTGGTTTCCTCATTTGTAAAATGTAAATAAGAATTCTCTACTCTGCTTATTTCACAGAGGTGTTAGAAGGATGAAAAGTGAAAATACACACACACACACACACACACACACACACACACAGAGGCATGCTTGGATGAGTATAAAATGCCAGAAAAATGTAAAATTGACCCTGTTCTCTTCAGTTAACAAGGTAGTGGGGAGGCGGGGGGTGGGGACCATGGCATTTTGCACAGAAGGCTTGGTGACTCAATGAAGTGTCTTCCTCCCCCCACCCTCCCCCAGTAATATCTGGTCTGGGATTATTGCTGCTTTCTCAATGTTTTTAGACATACTTTTCTCCTTCAGAAATGCCAAAGGTGAAAAATACTATTTCACTGCTATAATTTGTCACCCTTGCTGCCTGAGCAAGACGTGCATAGACAGTTTAGTAATTAAGCTTTTCAACACTGCATCATAAAGTTTTATTCTGGCAAAGGCTATATTTATCAGCTAACAAGTATTAAATCACCCCACTGCTCATGCCGTTTCTCACTTGAATACGCTCCTTTCAAAACAGAACAGCTTTCCTTGGCTGGCTTGATTAATAAAAGTTCTTGTTTGGAAATACTGTGATGACGTGTGGCCCCATGGGGCTAGCATACATACACCTTGGCCAGTGTTCTACCTGGTGCTGACTCCGATCTCTCAGGGGAGTTTGATACCGTAGCCCTGTGTCTCTCAGAGCATCCTGGCCAGCTGAATTTTATGGCTCTCTGGGATGGCTTCCAGGAGGAGATATTTCTACCATTTCATTTCTAATGGGGAAGAAGTGAAAGAAAATCTAAATGTAAAATAAGTTTTCAAAATAATTAAAATAGCAAAGAAACAATGATCTACATATTAAGTAGGGTTTTTCCTCATATTGCTATAGTCTTATAAAAACAGATGAAGAATTAGAAAGAATAGATATTAAAAGTCATTAGCAATGGCTTAGAGGAGTACCCTCTCCAAGCAACCCATCCCAGCTTTACAAATCCTTTCCCCCCCTCCTTTGGAGGACATAAATTCATAAAATAAATATAGCATTGTTTTTAAAGGCTCCGGGTGCTTTCAGTCAATGGCTCTAGAATTATATTTGTTAAAAACAAAATAGTTAATTTGAATGAACTTTCTACCGTATTTTAAGGGTAAATATGGTAGAATATGGAAAAAGGAAATGTGGTACATACATACCATGGAATATTATGCATCCATAAAAAAGAATGAGATCATGTCCTTGGCAGGAACATGGATGGAGCTGGAGGCCATTATCTTTAGGAAACTAATGCAGGAACATAAAACCAAATACCACATGTTCTCACTTACAAGAGGGAGCTAAATGATAAGAACATATGGACACACAGAGGGGACAACAGAAAGTGGGGCCTACCTGAGAGTAGAGGGTGGGAGGGAGGAGAGGATCAGGAAAAATAACCAATGGGTATTAGGCCTAACTCCTGGGTGACAAAATAATCTGTACAACAAATCCCTGTGACACAAGTTTACCTCTATAACAAACCTATATATGTATCCCTACATTTAAAATTTTGAAAATATAAATAAAGACAAATGTTAGTCAAATATGGGCCAAAATAACAAAAAGTCACTCTTTTTCATCATTTCATAGAGACTACAAATTTCCTTCTTCCTCTTCCTGCTTTCAAAATAAGTGACATTAATCACATGTTGGCATTTAAGTTTTTCGCCAATTTATTGCTAAGAGGAAACATACAATAATATGCTATATGGTCATAAAACCCACTTTGCAGCCATAGAAGCAAGTTCTGCCTGTGCCTGTGTATGTATATGTATGACAGTGGACATGTAAGTGTGAAACTTTAAACACTATTAGAGTAAGAAGTCTTTTGTTGAACTTCTGTTAGTTTGAGAGGCTGCAATAATTTTTCCCCTTTCAAAACGCTGGAATAGAACCCATCATTTTGCTTTCCAAATTAGCAACAGGTAGCTGGTTTGGAAGGCTGGAGATTGATTTCTCTCCAGCTAGCAAGTCGAGGGGACAGGTCACTGAAGCATGTGGGTGATATGCTGAACCACCAACTTGGCAAATATTGAACTATTTTAAGTGCATCTATTTTATGGTTCAGTAAATTTTTTGTTGTGTTAAATTCATTAAACTTGACACAGTCTAAATGCCACAGCACATAGTGGAGAGCCCATAAAGTAACAGCACCAGCCATAAAAGATAGCAAAAGGTAAGGATCAATATATTTTCTCTCTCAGTTTCTATTTAATTTTTATCTTTCATATTAGGACTGGGATTTGTTTTAAAGTTAAAAAGTACTGTGTGGCTGGGAAAATCAACTGGAATCTTATTATTTTCTGAAAATCTGAAGGAAAGTCTCTTTGTCAGTCAAGTTGCCCTCCACGCTAAGATGATGACATATATGACCTACAATTCAGGATCACTTAATAACTTGGGGGATAAATGAGAAATAAGAATTACACTCTGTTACCCACATTTTGGAAAAATCTTGTTTCGTATAATTTGCAAAAATATTGATTCAAGGATACATCTGAAGACTTAAGATGGGGCCTTCATAATGTGATTATTCTTTATTCAGAATGGAAATTTTCATAAGGATAATCAAGTTTTTGGCACATAAACTGTTATCGTGATTTAATGTAATTTTTTTGAGAGAGTCGTTTGTTATTTTTTAAGTACCACTTTTCTTCCAACAAGGAGTAGTCAAAGCAATTCAGAAAAGTCGGGAAGGTGCAAGGTGCAAGGAATTTCCATTCTAGCATGGGTTGTAACTATCAAAATTACAAAATTGATTTTATACTCCACATGAAAAATGACAATAAGTGAAGAACAATTTTCCAGTAATTTTTCTTAACAAAATAGAAAACAATCAATAACAGAAAATTGTGAAAATAAAAACCCAGTGTACATGTAGAGAATAAGGATATAAGCACTAAATATAATTCTTTAAAGCTTCCAGAACACATAGGGCAGAAGTGATGCAGCCATCAAAGTTGGACTGAGTAAATCCATCCCCTCCACATGCAAGGAAAGGTTTGTGATGCAGAGTCATTTGGCCAGGACAGTTGGCAGCAGCATTTGTAACCTGAAAAAGTAAAAAGAAGACTGCAATTGATATTCTGTGCTCTATTGTGCTGTCATGGCAACACCGACCTGGAAAAGGCTAGTCTACCTGGAGAAATCAAGATTTCTCACAAGAAGCACCAGAAAAAACAAACAAACAAAAAATGCACACACAAGAAATAAAAAACAAACCAAGACTCACTAAACTCCCCCCAACCCCAGTTCAAGTGTTTATATTTATATTCATAAATGTTTAAATTTTCAGTTATTAGATAAGATAATCAGAAGTGGGTTGAACTTCAAAATTAGTAGGGCCTATGGTCTGAATGTTTATCCCCCTCAAATTCATATGTTGAAGTCCTAACCCGAGGTGATGGTATTAGAAGGTGGGGCATTTGGGGAGGTGATTAGGTCATGGGCAAAGTCCTCATGAATGGAATTAGTGCTCCTTATCAAACAGGCCCAAGGAAGCTTGTTGGTCCTTTCCACCATGTGAGGACACAGCCAGAGGTGCCATCTATGAGAAAGGGGGCTCTCACCAGACACTGGATCTGCCAGTGCCTTGATCTTGCACTTCCCAGACCTCAGAACTGTGAGAAAGACATTTCTGTTTATTAGCCACCCATTCTATGGTATTTTGCTATAGTGGCCCAAATTGACCAAGACATCCTTCTTCAGTTTCTCTCCACCACTCCTCATCCCATGGTTCTTTCTTCCTCACACATTTCCTGAGTGCTGTTCTGGCCCAGGCCCCATGCTGAGCACTGGAGCAGGAGAATTTTAAAATTTCACAACCTTGTCTTTAAGGAACTTTCAGTCCTGAGAGGAAGACTGACCCCAAAGCAGTCTTTTTTAACAGCTTATTTTCATATCTGAACGTATGAAAAAAGGCACAGAGTTTGTTTTCTGGAGAAAATATTCTCAAAATTTGGATGGATGATGGCTAATAAGCATTTGCAGTAAGGAGAATGAGTGGGAGGTGAATGTAGTTACGTTGGACACCGAGATGACTTGCCCACTGAAGCACCAAAAACCCTCTAAAAAACCAGAATATGAAAACTTGCTGTAATGGCCATCTCGCTTGGGACTGCTTCACTGTACAACTTCAGGGGGCTCCATTCACATGGATGATAATATGACAGTTCTGGTCTCTCCTAAACAATGTTTTCATGGACAGTAATAGAGTAAGGCCTATGAGGATTTACTTATCTGAAAATCGGGAAAAAAACATCAAGAAATGTAATAAATGCTATTTAAATTATGGTGCTGAGATCTTTGTTCTAGATAGGCTGAGTCAGTATATTCCCTTCAAGTTTTTTTTGTTTTCTTCTAGAGATAGGGTCTTGCTCTGTTGTCTAGGCTGAAGTGCTGTGGCATGATCATAGCTCACCGTACTCTTGAACTCCTGGGCCAAGAGATTCTCACGCCTTAGCTTCCTGGTAGCTAGGACTATAAATGCGCACCACCATGCCTGGCTAATTAAAAAAAAATTTTTAGAGATAGGGTCTCACTATGTTGTCCAGGCTGGTCTTCAACTCCTGGTCTCAAGCTATTCTCCTGTCTTGGCTTCCCAAAGTGTTGAGATTACAGGCATAAGCCACCATGCCTGGCTTACAGAGCCTACAGTTTTCTTAAAGCAGAAAAACTTTGCCATAGTTATTTTTTATGTATATGTTATATTTGCTTTTTAAATAGGGATGGTACTATTATTTCCCTGTTGAACCTCTAAAGACATGGGCCTCTGTAGACCTGTGTCACTCAGATATAAACATGAAATATTAAGAGCATCCTCTCACTTTTCTGGAGGTCTCTTACAGCAACATCATGTATCACAAACATAACTGATAATCTTGAAATCAGCAGACAAGATCTTTGAGTGGCTAAAATAGGCAGTACATAGTGCTGTCACTGAAGCGCAGACTTGGTTATTCAATTAGAGCTTTTAACCTGCTTTAGATAGAATTTTATCAAGTTGGATTATTTAATTTGTCAGTAAAACACTACAGGAGGAAGCAAATGGCTAGGATCCTAGATATTAGTGATTTCAGAATGTGATAACCAATAGTCTAATAGCAGGGGATATGTATTAGTTCATTCTCACACTGCTATTAAGAACTTCCCTGAGACTGGGTAATTTATAAAGAAAAGAGGTTTAATTGACTCACAGTTCCAAATGGCTGAGGAGGCCTCGAGAAACTTATAATCATGGAAGGGGAAGCAGGCACGTCTTACATGGTGGCAGGCAAGAGAGAGAGTGTGTGAAGGAGGAACTGTCAAACACTTATAAAACTGCCAGATCTCATGAAAACTCACTCACTATCATGAGAACAGAATGGGGGAAACTGCCGACATGATGCAATCACCTCCCACCAGGTCCCTCCCTCAACACATGGGGATTATGGGGATTACAGTTCAAGATGAGACTTGGATGGGGCCACAGAGTGAAACCATGTCAGGATGCTATATAAAAACTCAAAACCCAGACAAGACTGGAAAGAATCCTGGCAGTCTGGGTCAATTTAATGGAGAGGCAAATAACTTTCTGGCTCTTAACAGGAGCTGAGGGCATCAGTTATTAGCTGTCTTACAATCATTAATGCTCACCATATGGCCCCAGCTTTCAAGAAGCAATTCTAATATGCATAAAGTATTCATTGCTAGCATTTCTTGAATGCCCACTGCCTATCAAATGTTGTATATGCACACCTCATTTAATTCACATAGCAACCCTATGAGGTGGTTACTATTGTTCTTATTTTATACATAAGAAAGTAGAGGCTCAGAAAGATTACTACTTGCCCAAAGACGGAAAGTCAGTAGATAAAGAAACAGGGATTAGAACAGAGCAGGCTGACTCCAGAACTTACATTTCCAGCACTTTCAGAAATATTTCCATAAAGACTCGATTAAGTAAAACAAAACAACAATTTTTGATTTTTGTTTTGACTTAGATTTAATTTTTGACTTAGCTTTAGGCATCTGGAAAATTCACATCAATAGAATAACACATTCATACATATTCATATCTATACATATATGTGTGTGTTTATGTATAATTTGCACATACATAAATCTCCATTTGTGGTAAAATTTTGATATATTCCTGTTGACATCCCTGTATAGATAAACTGTGGCACTATTAAACATTGCACAAGTATTAACCAGGAAGGAGTTTAAGGAAAAGGGTTTTGCCCGGTCATGAGCCAGTAATTTATTGGTGCTGTGTAATTTAATTTGATGAGTGGTAAAACGCAGATGCCAGATCACATGGCTGGAAAACTGGGCCACTGATTAGCCAGTCGGCAGTTTGGATGAAATCAATCTCACTGTATTTAGGTGGAATCACCCATTTTGCAATTACCCAATGGGGAAAATATGAAAACATGGAGCGTGTATTGGCAAGCTCCTTCACCCATGTAAAGTAAGAGCCCTGCAGTGGAGGAGCACGTAATTGTCAAAGCCACAATCTCACAATAATGCAGCCTTTGGCTATGCTTTCAGCCACAGTGAGGAACCACAGCTCAATGACTGTGTTTAAGAGAGATGTCAGGGCTGAAACAACCCCTTGCAAATCCAGGTTGCTTTGGCTCACATGTGTGCCAGGGATGGTCAGAAAGAACTCTTGCCTGCTGTAGTGTAGCAAATGCAATGTTTCTATAAACTTAGGCGATAACTGGACTGGGTATACAAATAAAGCTGAAGAAGTGGTTTTATTTCTAAGCAATTTAAACCCATGTCAATGTGTTTTGTTATATAAAATGCAAACGCCTAAGCCCCACATGGAGAGCTCTTCATAACCAGGATCTTACTTTCATTCAAATCTCACCTCATGCCACTTCTCTCACCTTTGTCACCCTTGTCCTTGTCCCTTCTCTTGCCTTTGTCCTATCTATATTCAAACTCAGGTTCTTCTTCTTGTACTTCTGTGGCTTGGAACAAACCATTTTGGTGGGTGGTGTTGCATCATCCTCCTCTTTGCTGACAAGTAAATTGCTCATCCTTCAAGACTCAGTATAAACATCACCTGCTTTGAGGCATTCTTGCTCACCCAGGCAGGGCCAGTGCCTTTTCAGCATGTTATTTCTACCTATTATATTACTTGCTTTTTTGCACTGTAATGATGTCCATGCCTGTATCCTCCCCTCCTAGACTGCAAGCTTCTAAGAATAGGGGCTCTGACTCACTGATCTTTGTATCCAAGGCTGAGAACAGTGCCCAGACCATATGAAAGTGTGCAATAAATGTTTATTGAGTTAAAAGGTATTGTACACAGTTGATCAAATGAAGGTCTTGAGAGAAAACCTACACGAACAGTGTTATTCAGAGGCTCCCCATATAGTGGAGGAGAAGCTCAAATGGAGGCACTATTGTATTTAGAAGACTCTTAATAATGATGAATGAAGGGGTGTCCTCTGGCCTCAGACCGTGCACTGCTTTAATGACTGTCTCCTGTCATGTATTAAGTTGAACCACATAAACTTGCTGATTCTGTAGGTCAAAAATGGTAAAATATTGTCAATTTGTATATGGTTCAGCCTAATAGTTTCTTTGTATCATGATTACTAATTGTAAAAGTTCACACAAAAAAGTGCTTTTGGTGTGAAAATGAAATTAAAGATGAAAAGAAAGAGGTAGGCAGACAAGGAGGCTAAGTATTTCTTACCAAAATGACAGTTGATTATTAGCAAAATAATTCAAATAATGTCCATTCTTCCTTTCATATCTATGCTAAAGCTACAGTGCGTCCTTGGACTAGGAAACATTTACTCATAGAGAACAGTCATTTGTTTGGCCTATAGAGTGGCTTTATTTTAGGCTGACCTATTCAGCCATCCAGCCCATAATTTGGTTACTTAAACAAACCTTTCTGAAATATGGCAACAGGTGACACTCAAGAGGGTAGGCAAGAATTAAGATTTTATAAATTCTAATTCTAGATGTGCAACTAATGTGATTAGGGAGCTTGGACAATGAATAATCAAGTTTTTGCTGCTATGTTCCCTAACTTATACCATGAATGCAAATTATACCACATTTCATTGAATTTAAGGCACCACAAAACACAACAATATTTTATGTACCAATGAGAAAGAAAAATGGTGTCAACATGACACAAAAGTTTATTTTATACTTAATAGAAAAGTTCTTTCGGATTTATCTACGTGTGTCTTTTGCAAACATAAAAAGGAAATAAAAGAGAAATACATTGGTTAAGCCCTTCTAAAGGCTCGCATTTAGAGATGGACTTCTCTGAACCACTCTTTAACTCACACATGCTGATGTCTGATATCCATGCACTTCCCTATTCAGTCTGTCCTCTGTGCTGTCTAAAACACTGGCAACGTGGCATTTCTTACAAGGATATTCCACTGAATTATTTTTTCTAGGATTTTCTTCTGAGCTGCTGACACTGTTCTGCAAGTATGGATTATGCTTTTTTCTCTTCATTGGGAAAGAAAGGTTTTCAGACAGCAACAAGACTCATATTCTTTCCTCAAATTGTTCTTAAATAATTTGTTAGTTTAAATATCAAGAAGTTACAGCTGCCCACTCCAAGAGCACCAGAAATAACCAAGTTCACACATGTGAAAACTACATCTTGACTGTCTCCTGGTGTACACTGATGGGGTGGCATCTTATAGTTGAAGAAATACGGCAAGTATTAAGTAGGGTGATGGGAGAGGGATGGTAAATACTCCACAGTTTCTCAATGCACAACAAGTCAAAAGATAATGAATGGTAGGATCCTTTAAGCAGTGCTTTTTCAGTTAAGTAGCATTGTTGGTGTTAGGACTTCTAATGTCTTTAGCATTGCTGGTTTAAACACTCCATTTTCTCAGCTCACCCAAATGAGCAGCCTCAGGTGAAACTGACAGAGATATACTGGTTATCTAAGAATCCATTTGTTCATTTTCAGAGGTAAATGTACCAATTCCAGAACCAAGTCTGGTTGTCTTCCCAGATCATTCATCTTGCTGGGCAAATTTCCCCAACTGTATCATAGATTATGGGGGTGACACAGGTGCAGCAACTCCTGACAGACATCACTAATCAATCGTGGCAGTCTTTCCAGGAAGCCCAGCAGGGCGCCTCAGCATCCTTCTCCTTCGGTGCCTCAGGCAGTCACCACCAGTCAATTGGAGTTGGCACTTGAGAGGAATTCTATCTACCAACCCTGGATTAGAAGATTACAGAAGAAACACATAATTAAATATTCTTTACTGTTTCCTTCTCTCCTTTCCCATTAAGTTACAATAGCTTGATGCATTGCCTTTCTCCAAACCAGAGACACTTCAATGCCAAGAAACAGATCACATCAGGAGCCATTTCCCCTAGATGCTGCTGCAAACCCTGCTGCAAACCCAATTACAATTCCTTCTAATAACCTTCTAAGACCCCTGTCCAGGACACAACCCTTCTCTGGGTCACACAGGTGCTTTGGCTGCTGTGTGAAAATAAACTACAGGCGTTTTAGCTACAACCATAGTTCTACAAAATTGTATGCTAAAAATATCAGGGCTTGTGGAAAAAACAGAGTTGGGGGCAGATGACTCAAAGCCTATGGAACTTTGAGCCAAGCACTAACAAAACCAATAAACATCATAGTAAAGTGGCTAGTACAGTCAACATTCTCCCAGCCTCTGCATCTAGCTACAGTGGTATACTCTTTGCAGCCTAGATCCTGGGGCTTGTGTTTCTCCTTTGAGATATGGGTCTTGGAGGACAGTTGCTTCTAAAGTAGACCATTTTGAGCTAAATTGAAAGTATGATCTAGGATCATATTTCATCTGCCTTTTTCATCAGTCTGTCATGTTAATATAGGGGAAATATCTTTGTGGTTTCACCATCTGGACTTCCACTTTTGCTGAAGAGCTTAACGTGGTAGAAAACCAGCAGTTCTTTGAGCCATTGGAACAGCCATTATTTGCACTAAAGGAAAGCACGTTTGTAGATTTTAAGTTTTTATTCCTGAGACCTTCATATTTAGTAAGGCTTTATGTTTGCCCGTAAGAAAAGTTACTCCAATTACTTCAAAATATAAATGAGTTTGAAACCAATATGAGTCTCCTGATATTGATCTCTTATTTCTCAACCGCATACAAGGTAATTCACATTAAAACACACACACACACACACACACACACACACACACACACAAACCCTAGTTGCAAAGACTGTAGATAATTTTACCACTTTCTTATGTTACATTACCTTCCTGCAGGTCACTTTAATAAGCTTTGGGTATGCATAAGCCTTGACAGCAGATGGAGATATCTAAGCCATCACTTGTATTTTGATACTCACACTGCATCTTTTAATAACAATTTTCGGCCGAGCGCAGTGGCTCAGACCTGTAATCCCAGCACTTTGGGAGGCTGAGACAGGTGGATCATGAGGTCAGGAGATTGAGACCATTCTGGCCAACATGGTGAAACCCCGTCTCTACTAAAAAAAAGAAAAAGAAAAAAAAAAGAAAAAAAAATACAAAAATTAGCAGGGCATGGTGGCACGTGCCTGTAATCCCAGCTACTTGGGAGGTTGAGGCAGAAGAATGGCTTGAATGAGAGAGTCGGAGGTTGCAGTGAGCTGAGATCGTGCCATTGCACTCCAGCCTGGCAACAGAGTGAGACTCTGTCTCAAAACAAAAAGCAAAAAACAAAAAAAAATTTTTTTTCATCCACTCCAATGTCTGACAGTGACTTTTTACTTAAATTGTTCCTGAATTCAGAGAAATTTTATTGTTTACTGGTTGCACACTAACTTGACTGGGGAAAACTTTGAGTAATAATCTTCTTGCCTTGGCATTTCCCCTGCTCATTGCGTGTGTGAGGTATTGACCACACTGGCAATAATAAATAGCTATGAAGGCTAAGATGGTATGGAGCTGATTCATACTTTTTCTCACTTCCTTGCATTTCTCTACTCTGCTGCCAGGGTAAACCTAAGCCCATGCCATGGTACATAAACAGCAGAAATTGAATATTTGGTTAACTTGTTCCTTTATAGCCCCTATCTATGCAAAGCACAAAGGTAGTTTTTCCCAAAAGGCAATCTGTGGCAAGACGGAAAAAAAGTAGAATTCTGAGCGTTTTCATGGAGCTAAGTGCATTTTATATATATATATATATATATTTATATTTATATATTTATAAATCTGTTACGAGGTTGTAACTTTATTTTTTGGGTTATTCTTTTGTTTAAATTCTTGTAGCTGTGTTTTCGCCTTTTAAATTTTTAGTTGAAGAATTAAAAGATAACAATATTATCTTAGCTCCCAAAACATTTAGAGGGGTTTTACTGGTCCACGAAAATACAGAAAAAAATGCTTGGAACCACTGCTCTGGGGTAAGGCTTGACATGGCTTAAAGCAGAGTCTCCGTCAGTCTGAAGAATGTTTTCCACGAAAGGGAGGGATGGTGGCTAGGGAGGAGCTAACGTGAGCTTTGAAAAACCATCAGTAATTTCCATTATCACTGGATAACTTGAGTTTGGGTTTGGTAAGTTGATGAGTAATGTTTAAAAATGGAATGAAATCTTGTATAAAATGTATTTCCCAGAAATCTGCATAATCTCTTTTTTATACAAATATTACTCTAGATAGAACTAGAATCTACAGGAACACATGGTTCGTTTGTTCGCCCATGGTTAAATATTTAGGTGGTTAAATATTTAGGTAGTAACCATCTAAGGGTTGGAGAAAAATAGGGATTGAGGGAAAATGACTTAATCAAATGTAGAATAAATTCAAATTACATGTGGCCTAGAGAGTGAATGTGGTTCATATTGATTCTCTGTATATATCTCCCTAATCTTACCATATTCCCAAGGCATTGATTATAGCATTGATCACATGCCTGTTTACACACACAGGGAGAAGTGTCAATAAATGAAGGAGAGACCAGAACTTATTCTGATGTCAATGGAAATGACTGTTTACCTATTTGCATATAAGAAACTAGTCCAGGCACTCTGAAAAAGATATAACTTCAGTGTTGTAGCTACAGTGGAACAACACTATTAGCCACTGAGTAAAGTTCCATAATATAAGAAAGGAAGGGCTGGGACATGAAAGTTGAAAACAGGTTTATTTTTCATTATTTATTTATTTATTTATTTTTAAATTTGTACACAAAATATTTTCTATTGGCCAAATTTAAAATGTAATGTTTCTACTTCTACTAGGGGTGTATTTATCCTTAATGTTCTCCTATTTTTAAAAAATCCTTTTGGGGTTTGACAAAAATCCAACAAAATGTTGTTAATTCCTCTACACACAACTAACCAAAATGCAATTTGGTAAGAGATGTTTGATGTTTAAAAGCCTTTTGAGTCCTTAAAATAGCAAGCTATAGGGGCTGTGTCTTACTCATCTTTGTATTTCTGGTATCTATTACTCCACTGTATATGACTGGCATTGAATAAATATTTGCTCAAAGAATAAATCAACACAGGCCAACAAAAAAGCTAATTCAAAGTTTTGAAATTTTTGTATTCTCAGTGTTCAACTGATCTCTAAAAGTGGTGGAATTTTTTTCTCTATGAAAATAATTTTCTTTAGTTTCTGAGTCTCTAAATTTTGCTTTTCCGTCCCCGCCCTCCAAATAACTATGCTATTAACCACATTCTATTTTGTCACACTTAACCCCTCACCACTCTATCCCAGTTCCTGAGCAACTGAATTGCCCAGCACAACACCTATTCTGATTTAATTTTAAAAATTCTTTCTTAAAACAGTTGATTCTCTATGCTCAGATTTTTGTAGCAAAGTAGAAATCATACACATATGAAATGTATATGTTATATTATTAAGAAAAGTGAGGATAAAGATTATTTCTTAACCACACACTACACTGCATCTTACTAAAGATAAGTGATATTCCAAACTGGGATAATAATGATAAATTGGGGAGCTGATTATACCATTTAATCTATTTTTAGGTATCTTTCTTTGATAATTGAACCTCTTTCGGCCACAGATTTTTGAGACTCTCAGTTCTAATCATCTTATGCTACGGTACTTAATATTCATAAAGAGCTTTATCAACACATGGTTGCTTTCCTGCAGAGATGGTACATTTTTAATTGGTTCTTATGTGTTGTGTTCATCATTTCATCTTTCCTCTGTTCTACTCATCTCTCCAGTGTTCTATTATATTTAATGGTGATTTCATAAACTCATTTCTTTGTTGTGCTTTAGAGAAAGGTTTACTTGTATTGTGGACTCCTGATTACTGAGCTCTGTATCTGGTACTACAGAGAGCTGCTGCAAAATTACTATTGGTTGGAATACCCTAGGTGTGAAGAAAGCAATGTGGTTTGCTCAATTCTCAGTGGAGCTTTTCATTTTATTGGCATTTGTCTATTCTATTTTAATAAACCATTGGGTAGATGCAGGCAGAATGTGCCACAAATCAATTATATGATCCATGTAGTAGCTTTAGTGGCTCAAACTGCAAAGGACATACTTTGCTGAAATTGTATATTCAATTGTTGAGGTCTACACTGACTCTGTTTCGATCTATTCTATCTTTTAAAACCCTGAAAATACTGGAGCAAACTCTTTTGACGAGGACTTGTTCAGAACAAGCACACAATAAAGAATGAAATACGGTTTTCTCTAGTACTACTGAAGTAATAATGGACAGAACAACAGTCATATTACATTCGCCTTTAGAGTTTTTAATTTAATAGAAAATTGTTCTGCCCTTCAGCAAGTTTTAGTATATTCATTCATTAATTCTTCAAATATTTGTTTTGTTCTCAGTAGTTGCTGAGCACTATGGAAAGTGTGAGGGTACAAAAACCAGCTCCTTTCTGTAAATTGATTTAACAGATTTGGAATTCTTTTGTTTTCATCTAAATATAAACGCTCTGTCACACTTTCTCAAAGGATCCAATTGCTTGGGATTCTAGGATGCAAAGGACTGAGAATGCTTTCCATGATAAAGTCATGAGTCCAGAGATAAACTGAAAATCACTTTTCCTCCTGAACTGGGCCTCACTACTACCTCTTCCCCCTCTGTAGGTTGACAGCTGGTTGATTTCCTGCAGACTCAATTTTTCTGCACTTCTTCTCCCATTCCCTATTTATTCTTCTTGATGACCCATAAGCATGACATTGACATTTCTTCCTGGTTCTCATTCATGTTGAATGGACCCAATGACTTTATATCTGGGCCATAGGATTATGGCAAGAAAGAATGCAGCATTTTGATCTTCAGGTCTAGAAACGAACTTCCTTCTACTTTTAATACTGTGAAAATTAAATTAAAAGTATTAAAAAATTTAATACTGTGTTCCTTAGAAAGATAATAATGGAGAATAAAAAACAGGTGGTTTTAAAAGTCAGCTTAATTGAACCTATATACAGTAAAATTTATTTTTTGTGTGTATTGTTCTATATATTTTGACAACATATACAGTTGTGTAACAGCCACTACAAATAACAGAGAACATTTCCACCACCCCCTAAATTTCCCTTATGCCACACTGCAGTTAATCCCTTCCTCTCAATCACAGCCCCTGCTAACATTAATCTGTTTTTTGTCTCTACAGTTTTACCTTTTCCAGAAAGTCATACACACAGACTTTGAGTCTGACTTCTTTCACTGAGATGACGCTTCTGAGATTCATTTACATTATTATAAATATTTCTAGTTTGCTCCTTTTTATTACTGAGTAGTTTTTCATTTATGGATGTATAATATTTACCCACTTAGCAGGTAATGAATATTTAGGTTATTTCCACTATTCAGCAATGATTAAGAAAGCTGCTCATATTATTTGGATATAGGTTTTCATGAGGATGCATGCCTTCATTGTTCTTGGGTAAATCTCTAAGGGTGGTGTTGCTGGGTCACATGGTAAGTGCGTGTTTAACTTTGTAAGAAACTGCCAAAGTATTCCTCAAAGTGGCTGTGCCATTTTGCATTCCTACCAGTGATATGTGAGAGTTCCAGTTGTTTCACATCCTTGCCAGCATTTGTCATCTTCAGAGTTTCTGATCCAAGCCGTGACTGGTTTCTTTCACATAGCATGTTTTCTTGTAGGTGTGTCATGGTATTTCATTGTAGTTGTAATTTGCACTTCCTTAATGACCATTGATGGTCATTATCTTTCTGTGTGCTCAACTGCCATTCACATCTCTTCTTTTTGTGTGTTTTGTGAAATACACATAAAATTTGCAATTAGTGACCGGTAAACACTAATCTGCTTTCTGTCTCTATGGATTTGCCTATACTGCATGTTTCATATGGATGGAATCATTCAAGAGGTTATCTTTATGACTGACTTCTATCATATAACATGTTTTCAAGGTTCATCCACCATGTTACAGCATGTATCAGTACTTCATCCCTTTTTATGGCTGAATGATATTACCCTGTATGGATATAATATATAGTTTATCCATTCATTAGTTGATAGACATTCAGGTTGTTTCCACTTTTGGCTAAAGTGTGCTGTTATGAACATTTGTGTATGCAGTTTTGTTTGAACACATGCTTTCATTTCTTTTAATTATACAACTAGGAGTGGAATTGCTGGGTCATATTGTAATTCTATGCTTAACTTATTGAGGAACCACCAAGCTTTTTTCCACAGTGGCTGCACCATTTTACATGCCCACCAGCAAAGTACAAGTGTTCCATTTCTTCACATCCTCTCTAACACTTGTTATTCTGTATCTTACAGCCATCCTAATGGAAGTGAAATAGTATCTCATTGTGATTTTGATTTGCATTTCCCAAATGAATAATGATTTCACACACCTTTTCATGTGCTTATTGTCCATTTGTATTTCTTCTTTGGCAAAATGTCTATTCAAGTCCTTTGCTCATTTTTTAATTGGGTTGGGTTTTTCCTTTCTTTCTTTTCTTTTTTTTTTTTTTGCTGTTGTAAGTGTTCTTTATACATTCTAGATAGTAGATTCTTATCAGATATGTGACTCATAAATATTTTCTCCCATTCTTTGGGTTATCTTTTCACTGTTTTGATAATACTTTGATGAACAAAAGTATTGAAGTCCAAATTATCTTTTCTTTTGTTGCTTATATTTCTGGTGTCATTTCTAAGAAACCAGTGCCAAATCAGAGGTTATGGAGATTTACCAATATGTTTTCTTCCAGAAGTTTTATTATTTTACCTTGCACATTTAGGTTTTTGGTCCAGTTTGAGTGAATTTTTGTGTGCAGTGTGATGTAAGGGTCTAGCTCACTCTTTTGTATGTGGATATCCAGTTGTCCCTGCATTATCTATTGAAATAGATTATTCTTTCTCCATTGAATGTTCTTGAGAATATTGTCATAAATCAATTGACTATAGCTATGGGTTTATTTCTGAACTTTCAATTACATTCCATTGATCTATGCCTGTCCTTATGTCAGTGCCACAGCGTCTTGATTACTGTAGTTTTGCAGTAAGATTTCAAATGAGAACGTATGAGTCCTCCAACTTTGTTATTTTTTTTAAGATTGTTTTGGCTATCAGGGGGTCCTTGTGGTTCCATATAAATTTTGGCTTTTTCATTTCTGCAAAGGCCACTGCAATTTTGATAGAGACTGAAACGAGTCTGTAGATCACTCTAGTTGATACTGCCATCTTAAAAATATTACATCTTTCAATATATGATGTGTTTTCATTTATTCAGGTCTTTTTAAATGTCTTTCAGCAATGTTTTGTAGTTTTCAGTGTAGAATTCTTATAACCCCACAGTAAATTCACATCTCTTCTTTAGTGAAGTACTCTTTTAAGTCTTTTGCCCATTTTTAGATGATCGTGCTGTTTGTTTTTTAAATTATTGATTTGTGAGAGTTCTTTGCATATTCTGAATACTAGCCTTTTACTGATAAAGGTTTTTACAGATAGTCCTTTGCAACATTTTCTCCAAGTCTGTGGCTGTCTTTTCATTTTCCTAATAGTGTCTTTCAAAGACACTGTTTTTGATTTTAATTAAGCTCAATTAATCAGTTTCTTTCTGTATGGTTTGTGTTTTTTTGTGTTCTATCTAAGAAATGTTGCCGGGCACAGTGGCTCATGCCTGTAATCCCAGCACTTTGGGAGGCCGAGATGGGTGGATCATTTGAGGTCAGGAGTTCAAGACCAGCCTGGCCAAACCCGTCTCTACTAAAACTACAAAAGAATTAGCCGGGCACTGTGGTGTGTGCCTGTAATCCCAGCTACTCAGGAGGCTGAGGCAGGAGAATTGCTTGACCCTGTGAAGGGGAGGTTGCAGTGAGCCAAGATTGCGCCACTGCACTCCAGCCTGGAAATAGAGCAAGATTCCATCTCAAAAAAAAAAAAAAAAAAAGAAAGAAACGTTTACTAAATCCAAGGTCATAAAGATTTTCTCCTATGTTTTCATCTAGCAGTTTTAGAATTTAAGGTATTATGTTTAGGTTTATGATCCATTTTTAGTTAATTTTTGTATATGCTGTGAAACATCAACTTTTGAATATAAAGTTGTGTTTTCCAAATTCTATTTTGTTGTTCACTAGTTCTTTAAGAAAAATGTTCAATAGGAACATTGATTTCCTCATTTAAAGCAAAGATAATATTTACTTCCTGATCTGTCAGAACAGTTGTGAGGATCAAATGATAACAAGTATACAAGTGTTTTCTAAAATCAGAGTATAAATGTTAACTATGATTATCTCTAGCTGACAGCAGCAAAAAAAGAATGGTATAAGAAGGTATCATAATTGGGAGAAAGCCAGAACTTAAAAAATTACTGCAGTTAAGTGAGGTGTTTAAAAGCACTAGCTTTTAAATAGGCCTGCATTTGAATGTCAGCTTTGCCACTTCCTAGCAGCTGAAACACACATAAGATACCTGAGCCCTCTAATCCTCAGTTTTCTCACCTATGTGATGGGGAAGGGATACAAACTCCACAAGGTAGTTGGAGTATAAAGTGAGTTACATATAGAGCCCATTGAGCTACAGTGAGTAAGGAATTAATAAGTTGCATTCTTGAAAAAGAGAGAAAGAGAGACTGTCTAATAAAATGCTGATGTGAATTATCATGGTATACATTAGTGCTACAACACACGATGGCAAAGATCAAGTTCAATTTCCACCAAACTGAGCTACTGGTCATTACTCAAGTGTTCTTTGCCTCTTTTGCTTCTGCAAAAGTGCATGTGTTCTTGGAACATTGCTCCAGCATCACTGACTTGACCTGTCTTCCCTCATCTTGAAGGAATTAGCTCAAGTGACATCTTCTTTTAGGAAGTTACCTCTTACCACTTCCTCCCCAAGTCTGCTCTGTGCTCACATAGTATGTTGTACATAGTTTTTGTATAACAAACTGTACTATATCAGGATTATGTGCTTATTGGTTACCCTTGCTGATTGATTATATGGGAAACTCTTTACAGGAAGGGAGGTGTCTTTGAGTCTTTAGAACCCAGTTCAATGTTTGACACATAGTAGACGCTCAACAAATGTGTGTTTAATGAACAGATGAGTATATGGTATTAATTTATGATGTGGATATGACTACTAAACTTTTTTTGTTTGTTAGTTTTATAGCATAATACTGATGTTTACTTAAATAGATCAAGTAGATTTACTCTTTATGGGAAAGTATTGAAATAGGGCCTATTTCTTGTAGAGCATCTATGCCTCTGTAATAACATCCACCATCCAATGTTAAGCATTAATGCTGGGTGCAAGTGAATATATTTAGTATTTGCCCAGTACCAATGACACAGACTCCTTTTTAAAGTTTTTAATAAAGTATTTGCTGGTCAAAATAATTAGTTACTCTGAATAAGTGTGATACTGACTACATGGCAGAATAAGTCCCAAGAGTATATGAGAAAAAAATGACTTCATTAAATTCTTACACGTTAAAACACTTAATAGTTTATGTAATATGGAATTTTGTGAAAAGGGGAAATATCTGCCTATATAAACTTCAATTAAACTGTGACTGTACATCCTAATTCAATGATCAGAATTTCTCAGCTAATGATCTCACACATATGTACTACCTCATAATAAACCACTGAAACAAGTGGTTAGTTATGTGCTGATGACAAGGAGGTGGGCAATTACTCAATGCAATGCTTATGACTGACACCTGTTAGGTTTCCTGATGTTGATAAACTGGGTCATACTACAGTCCACCTATCCCAAAGGGCCCATTTTGGTTATGCAAAGGTCACTATAACTTATGATACATAAGCAAGATACTCTTGTGACTGTAATTTCTTGTTGGGAAATGTTGACTCATGGCCCAACTGTGTTAAATTATCAAACACTGGAAAATGTGCAAGTTTTAGTTTAGGAATGATTGGCAGGAAGCTGGAAAATCTTTAAGCTTAAAAAATAGCAACAACAACAACCACTGGCAAGTGTTCCTTGTGTCCACAGGGATCTACCACTTCCATCACACCTTGTTCTGATGTTATTCAACAGTCCCTTATGGTAATGACTTAAGTGTCATAGTCCCTGGCATTGAATTGGACCTAGTGAAAAATTCCTATCCAGACTATTTACTTATATAAAACAGAGAGAAAAGAGATAAATTTTGAAAAGATAAAAAAGTGAGAAAGAAAAGAGAAAAAGTGGGACATGTGGGCATGAATAGAGGTAATCAAGAAAAGAGAGCAACGAACACAGAGCTAAGCTACCAACAAAAAAATGACCATCGAAGCACTGTCACCCCATCTCCTCCTCCTCTTACTGCTACTACTGGTAATATTAATTGATAACTTGCTTTGTACTAATGTCTGCAGTAAATGTTTTCTACTGTGTTCTCTCATTTCACCTTAACCACAAGTCTAAGGGATCTGTTCAGTTGTTACCATTTACAGATGAGAACCTTGAGACATAGAGTTACAGTCCAGCCTGCCCAAAGGTTTGAAATAAGTCTGTGTTATGCCAAAGTCCAAGATCATAATTACCTCACATTATTAAAAATCCAGGAATTATAAAGCACAAATATGGGAGAAAAATCATAGCAATTGTGGCAGAATAACGAAAAGAGCTTGATTTTATTATAGAAAAGAACTACGAAACAAAACACCTAATATACTTTAACTGATAAACACAATTGATTGTTGTCTTTCAAAGTACTTATCTTAGAAGGTGATATATTTATATCCATGATGATGAACTGCCCAATGTCTTTGAAGGTTGTCAGACTTAAAATTACTTTTAAAATCAGCTTACTGGCTACATTAAAACAGATAAACAAATATAAGCCAGCTGTATGTTTTTTAGTTACCTCTAAATTTTTTTAATTGTTAAGACTGTATTTAAATGAGTTAAGTACAAATGATTGTGGTTTTTAAAACAATAAATTGAACCTCAAGTTTCAAAGACCTGATCCAACTGATGATATATTGAAGAATATGTGTCAGACTATGAAAGAGATGCCCAGTTTTATTGAAATAAGCGTGCAGTTTGCTGAGGTGGCTGACTACTTTGAAGAGGACACCAATCTTTTGGATTTACAAGTTTGTTATATTTATGATATCAGCCACTACCTTCCAGTTCCAACTCACCTAAAGGGAGACAATGAGGGTAACAGAAAATGCAGGCGGAAGGCAAGATGGTTGACTAGATGCAGCCAGGTGGAATGGCTCCCACCAAGGGACCAAGACAACTGGCATGCTCCTAATAGATCTTCAGAAGGAAGGCACCCAAAGTGGACTGAGGGAAGACAGAAGCTGGACTAAAGAAGGAGAAAGCTTGGAACACTGCATGGGGCTACTGCACACCTGGACTCATTACTGGCCCACAATGGCTCCAGGGGAGTGGGTGAGTTGAACAGGCGAGGAGCAACCTGCTCTCACCATAGGCCTGTGGAACTCTGGCAGGAGAAGACTCCTCAATCACCATGGAAATCAAGTTGGTAGGGAGAGCTGCTTAGAGAAGAGGTAGGGGCAGCAAGCCAGTTGATGTGGAGCCCAGATGGTTTGGTGCAGGAGGATCAGTAGTGAGGTACAGCCAAGGATGGCCATGCCTCTAGGCTAGACTTGCTCCTAGAAGACTTTAGCCCTAGACGAACTGTTGGACCTGATCTCTGAAAAACTATCTTGCCTATTAGATGGGGCTAGGTTGACCTGAGAACCAGCTCAGGCCATGCCTGCTTGCAGGGCAGTCCCGGGTATCCTGGGGCCCTACACCATAGCTTCTGTACTGGTGGACTGTGCCTGATGAGTGCAGAGCTCCAGTAGGGCAGCCTCTACAATCATGCACCAGCCTGCCTACTTCTTCCCCATACTACAGCTTCCCCAAGGCCCATGGCAACTGTCCGCATTGCTTTGCTGGTGCATGTCTGCATGGGGTAGGTTTTGCTTTTCTTCTGCGAGAGTGCACTCCCCCACCCTCCCCCAACCAACCACCATTGCAGACAGCCTTGGTGGGCACAAAACCAGCCAGCCTCACCTCCATTAGTGTCTCACCCTTGTATTAACACTGCACAGAGAACAGCAGATCCTCCTCTTCCCTGAGTGATCACTCCCACTTCCAGTGCAAAGAGAAGGCACCCAGACCTGTGCCAGTCAGCACCCTGCCCCTGAGCCAACACCACCTCCAGTGTGACTGTGCACACAGTCACCAACCGCATTGCCTCCACCAATGTGGTGAACACCCACAGGGAGGCATGTACCCTGGCATCTGCTAATACTCTGCTGCAGCAGCCATATCTTGGTCCCACCATCACCGTGGGCTGCTAACCTTGAGAAGCCAGAGAACAAAGCTGGGGCCCACTACGAGTCCTGCAGAGTTACAGCATTCAGTCCAGGAGTTGGGAGCTAAGTGTTGGCCCCCTACAGTCTTTCAGAAATGAAGCCAGTTGGTTGAATCGACCTTATGCCACAATCAAACTCTCAAGGTCATCAAATAGGATAAAAAAGGCAAAAAATCCAAAGGTCAGCAACCTCAAAGACTGAAGGTACATAAGCTCACAAAGATGAGAAGGAATTAATGCAAGAACTCTGAAAACTCAAAAAGCCAGAGTGCCTTCTTTCCTCCAAATGACCACATTACCTCTCTAGCAAGAGTTCTGAACTGGGCTGAGACAGCCAAAATGACAGAAATAGAATTCAGAATATGGATAGGAATGAAGAACACTGAGCTACAGGAGTATGTTGAAACCCAATCCAAGGAAGCTAAAAATAATGATAAAACAAGGCAAGATCTGACAGACAAAATAATCGGTCTAGAAAAGAACGTAACTGACCTGAAAGAGCTGAAAAACACATTACAAGAATTTCATAATGCAATCACTAGTATTAGCAGCAGAATAGACCAAGTGGAGGAAAGAATCTCAGAGCTTGAAGACTGGCTTTCTGAAATAAGATGGTCAGACAAGAATGGAGAAAAAAGAATGAAAAAGAGTGAACTAAACCTCCAAGAAATATCAGAATATGTAAAGAGACCAAATCTATGAATCACTGGTGTCCCTGAAAGAGATGAAAAGAATAGAACCAACTTGGAAAACATACTTCAGGACATTGTCCATGAGAGTCTCTCCATCCTAGCTAGAGAAACCAACATTGAAATTCAGGAAATGCAGAGAACCCTAGTAAGATACTTCACAAGAAGATTATCCCCAAGATACATAACTGTGAGATTCTCCAAGGTCAAAATGAAAAAAAATAATGTTAAAGGTGGCAAGAGAGAAAGGTCAGGTAATCTACAAAGAGAAATCTATCAGACTAACAGCGGACCTCTCAGCAGAAACTCTATAAGCCAGAAAAGATTGGTGGCCAGTATTCAATATTCTTAAAGGAAAGAAATTCCAACTCAGAATTTCATATCTGGCAAAACTAAGCTTCATAAGCTTAAAGAAGAAGAAGAAGAAATAAGAATCTTTACAGACAAGCAAATACTGAGGGAACTCGTTACCACCAGACCCGTCTTACAAAAGAGCTCCTGTGGGAAGCACTAAATATGGAAAGGAAGGATGGTTACCAGCCATTACAAAAACACACTGAAGTACATAGACCAGTGACACCATAAAGCAACCACATAAACAAGTCTGCAAAACAACAAGCTAACATCATGATAACAGGATCAAGTATACACATATCAGTACAAAACTTGAATACAAATGGGTTAAATGTCCCAACTGAAAGACAAAGAGTGGCAAGATGGATAAAAAACCAAGACCCATTATGCTGTCTTCAAGAGACCCATCTCACATGCAATGATGCATATAGGCTCAAAATAAAGGGGTCTACCAAGGAAATGGAAAAGAGAAGAAAGCAGGGGTTGCAATCCTAGTTTCAGACAAAACAGACTTTAAACCAACAAAGATAAAAAAAGAAAAGTATTACATAATGGTAAAGGGTTCAATTCAACAAGAAGATCTAACTATCCTATATATATATGTACCCAATACAGGGCACCCAGATGCATAAAGCAAGTTCTTAGATACTTTCAAATAGACTTAGACTCTGACACAATAATAGTGGGGGACTTTAACACTCCACTGACAACATTAGGCAGATGATAGAGACAGAAAATTAACAAAGATACTCAGTACTTAAACTCAGCACTAGATCAAAAGGAGCTGACAGATATCTACAGAACTGTCCACCTAAAAACAACAGACTATACATTCTTCTCATTGTCACATGGCACACACACACACACTCTAAAATTGATCACATAATAGGAAGTAAAAAATTCCTCAGCAAATGCAAAAGAACTGAAATAATAAGAATCTCTCAGACCACAGCACAATCAAATTAGAAATCAAGACTAAGACATTCACTCAAAACCATACAGTTATGTGAAAATGGAATAATCTGCTCCTGAATAACATTTGGGTAAATAATGAAAATAAAGACAGAAATCAGGAAGTTATTTGAAATTAATGAGAACAAAGATACAACATATCCAAATCTCTGGAACATAGCTAAGGCAGTGTTAGGAGGGAAATTTATAGCACCAAATGCCCACATCAAAAAGTCAGAAAGATCTCAAACAAACAATTAACATCACAACTAAAATAACTACAGACCCAAGAGCAAATACATCCCAAAGCTAGCAGAGACAAGAAATAACCAAAATCAGTGCTAAACTGAAAGAGATTGAGATACAAAAAAATCATTCAAAAGATCGATGAATCCAGGAGCTGTTTTCTGGAAAAAAATTAATAAAATACATAGACTGCTAGTTAGACTAATAAAGAAGAAAAGAGAGAAGATCCAAATAAACACAATAAGAAAAAACAAGCAGGATATTACCACTGACCCTACAGAAATACAAACAACCATCAGAGAATATTATGAACACCTCTGTGAACATAAACTAGAAAATATAGAATAAATGTATATATTCCTGGACACATACACCCTCCCAAGACTGAACCATGAAGAAACTGATTTCCGGAACAGACCAATAATAAGCTCTGAAGTTGAGTCAGTAATAAATAGCCTATCAACCAAAAAAATCCCAGGACCAGACAGATTCACTGTTGAATTCTAGCAGATGTACAAAGAACCGGTACCATTCCTGCTGAAACTGTTCCAAAAATTTGAGGAGAAGGGACCCCTCTGTAACTCATTCTATGAGGTCAACATCATCCTGATACCAAAACCTAGCACAGATACAACAAAAAAAGAAAACTTCAGGCCAATATCCTTGAACATTGAGGCAAAAATCTTCAAAAAAACACTGGCAAACAAATCCAGCAGCACATCAAAATCTTATCCACCATGATCAAGTAGGCTTTATCCCTGGGATACAAGGTTAGTTCAACATATGCAAATCAATAAATATGATTCATCATGTAAACAGAACTAAATACAAAAACTATATGATTACCTCAATAGATACAGAAAAGGTTTTCGATAAAATTCAATGCCCCTTCATGTGAAAAACTCTCAATAAACTAGGTATTGAAGGAACATACCTCAAAATAATAAGAGCCATCTACGACAAATCCACAGCCAACATCATACTGAATGGGCAAAAGCTAGGAGCATTCCCCTTGAAAACCAGCAAAAGACAAGGATGCTCTCTCTCACCACTCCTATTCAACATAATTTTGGAAGTCCTGGCCCACCCGGCCAATCAGGCAAGAGAAAGAAATAAGGGGCATCCAGATAGGAAGAGGAAGTTGAACTACCCTGTTTGTAGATGGCATGATCCTATATCTAGAAAACCTCACAGTCTCAGCCCAAATGCTTCTTAAGCTAATAAACAACTTCAGCAAAGTCTCAGGATACAAAATCAACATACGAAAATCACTAAATCACTAACATTCCTATATATCAACAATAGTCAAGCCGAGGGCCAAATCAGGAATGCAATCCCATTCACAAGTGCCATAAAAAGAATGAAATACCGGCTCACGCCTGTAATCCCAGCACTTTGGGAGGCCGAGACGGGCAGATCACGAGGTCAGGAGATCGAGACTATCCTGGCTAATACTGTGAAATCCCGTCTCTACTAAAGATACAAAAAATTAGCCGGGCGCGGTGGCGGGCGCCTGTAGTCCCAGCTACACGGGAGGCTGAGGCAGGAGAATGGCGTGAACCCGGGGGGCGGAGCTTGCAGTGAGTCAAGATCGGGCCACTGCACTCCAGCCTGAGCAACAGATCGAGACTCCGTCTCAAAAAAAAAAATAAAAAAAAAAATAAATAAATAAATAAATAAATAAATAAAATAAAATAAAATAAAATTAAAAAAAAAAAAAAGAATGAAATACCTAGGAACACAGCTAACCAGGGAGGTGGAAGATCTCTTCAAGGAGAACTACAAAACATTGCTCCAAGAAGACAGAGATGACACGAACAAATGGAAAAGCATTTCATGTTCATGGATAGGAAGAATCAATGTTGTTAAAGTCACCATACTACCCAGAGCAATTTATAGATTCAATGCTATTGCTATTAAACCACCATTAACATTCTTCAAAAAACTAGAAAAAACTATTTTAAAATTTATATGCAACTTAAAAAGAGCCTGAATAGCCATGGCAATCCCAAGCAAAAAGAACAAAACTGGAGGCACTAAAACAGCATGATACTGGCACAAAAACAGACACATAGACCAATGGAACAGAATAGAGAACTTAGAAATAAGGCCACACACCTACAACTATCTGATCTTTGACAGCCCTGACAAAAACAAGTAATGGGGAAAGGATTCTCTATTCAATAAATGATGCTGGGAGAACTGGCTAGCCATATGCAGAAGACTGAAACTGGACCCCTTCCTTATACTATATACAAAAATTAACTCAAAATGAATTAAAGACTTAAGTGAAAAATCCAACACTATAAAAACCCTGGAAGACAACCCAGGCAATACCATTCTGGACACAGGAAGAGGCAAAGATTTCATGACCAAGATGCTAAAAGCAATTGCAACAAAAGCAAAAATTGACAAATGAGATCGATTTAAAGAGCTTCTGCGTAGCAAAGGAAACTATCAACAGAGTGAACAGACAGCCTATAGAATAAGAGAAAATTTTTGCAAACTATGCATCTGACAAAGGTCTAATATCCAGCATCTATAAGGAACTTAACAAACTTACAGGAAAAAAACAACTGCATTAACAAGTGGGCAAAGGACATGTGCAGACACTTCAAAAGCAGACATACACATGGCCAAGATTTACATGGTAAAAAGTTGAACATCGCTGATCATTAGAGAAATGCAAATGAAAACCACAATGAAATCTCATACCAGTCAGAGTGGCTGTTATTAAAAAATAACAGACGCTGGTGAGGTTGAGGAGAAAAAGGAGTGCTTACACATTGTTGGTGGGATTGTAAATTAGTTCAACCATTGTGGAAGACAGTGTGGCGATTCCTTAAAGACCTAAAATCACAAATGTCATTCAACCCAGTAATCCTATTTCTAGATGCATACCCAAAGGAATATAAGTTGTTATAAGGATACATGTACACATATGTTCATTGCAGTGCTATTCACAATAGCAAATACATAGAATGAACCTAAATTCCCATCAATAATAGACTGGATAAAGAAAAGGTGATACATATACACCATGGAACACTAGGCAGCTATAAAAAAGAATGGGATCATGTCCTTTGCAGGAAAACATGGATGGAGCAAGGGGCCATTATCCTTAGCAAACTAATGCGGGAACAGAAAACCACATACTGCATGTTCTCACTTGTAAGTGGGAGCTAAATGATGAGAACACATGGATGCATAGAGAGGAGCAACACACCCTAGGGCCTATCAGAGGGTGGAGGGTATAGGGTGGAAGAAGGGAGAGGATTAGGAGAAATAATGGGTACTAGGCTTAATACCTGAGTGATAAAATAATCTGTACAACAAACCCCTATGATACAAATTTACCCATACAACAAACCTGCACGTGTACCCCGAGCTTAAAAGTTAAAAAATAAGAAAAAGAAAAAGAAAATGCATCGGAAAAAGCAAGAAAAAATTAAAATATCAATTACCACCTGACCTTTCAATGCTGAAATTAGACACTATTACTCACCAGAAATTAATCTCATGAGGGAATAATGTAAGCGTACGAGTGGTCTCAAGCTCTTCTGTGTGCACACCCACTTCCTCCACCAAACAAAATCTGTAAGAAAAATTCTGGCCTTCAGCCATTGCCCATTTCCCCTTTTCTCTCTACTCCTTTTAACACCTAGCAGTACTATGGGTAATTAAGGGAATCAGCTGGAAAAGGCCTGAAGGAACCAAATGGCAACTTTTATTGAAAAGGGCAAAGACTTCCTTGTTTAAGAGGTGGGAGGGGAATAAAAGGATAGAGTCAAAAGTGAAGAATGTGAATGGAAGGTTGAAGAAAGGAAAGAAAAAAATGACAAGCCTACATGTCTGATTGTCAGCGAAAGTTTCTGTAGGTTATTAAGGGAGCAAAGAGAGGATTCAAAGTTTTCATAAGAGGGTCATACCAGGAATGAGGAGAGCTTTCCAAAAGAGTTGTGAATGATAAATTTTGGAAATTCTTTAAAGTTCTATAAGAGATACCAGTAAAGATTGGAGTTATTTTAAATACTGTTTGTGGCCAGGTGCGGTGGCTCATGCTTACAATCCCAGCACTTTTGAGAGACCAAGGCAGGCAGATCGCTTGAGTCCTGGAGTTTGAGACCAGCCTGGGCAACATAGCAAGACCCCATGACTACAAACATTTTAAAAAATTAACCAGGAACAGTAGTGTGCACCTGTAATCCCAGCTACTCAGGAGGCTGAGGTGAGAGGATCACTCAAACTAAGAAGTTTGAGGCAGGCTGCTGTAGTCAGCTCTGATCATGCACTGCACTCCAACCTGAGTGACAGAGTTAGATCCTACCTCTGAAAAAAACAAAACAAAACAAAACAAAAAAAAACAAAAGAAAAGAAAAGAAAGAGAAAAGGTACAAGCTCAGGGCAAAATATTAAATGAAGATATATAACTATAGAAGATAACTGATTTCTCATTGTACTGTACAAGCTTACAAGGTAGTACACATCCACATCCATTTATTTTTTCCAAAGATATTGAATTTCAATGTATTCATTCATTTCCTCCCCCTAAGTTCCTCTCCTGATTTCCTTGGTATCTGAATGTACATTTGGAGACCAAAAAACAAAGTAATCATGACAGTGCTGAATAAAGTAAGGAAAAGAGCCACTAACATTTTCTGGAATTGAAGAAAGATGGGGAAAATTAGAGCTAAACCTGAATGCAAAGCAGATATTTACTATAGTTTGAGAAGGACATCATGATAGACACTGAAACGAAGGAAAGCACAGCATAAAATAATGGTCAGAGTATTAGGGTTATCAAACTGATTAAATGTCCCCTGTCAAGGTACATGCAAAGACATTTTCAGTAATTCTGCTTCTAGTGAAAGAGTTAATATATCATACTTGTTACAGAAACCTTAATTCAATGCATAACCAACTAAGCATCAAGTCATATTAACTGGCTAAACATTTAAATTATGGAAGGCAAATAGCTGCAAAAGGGAGGAACTGAGAACCACAAAAAATCTGCCATTGCTTTTCTGTTTGTTTGAACCACCTACTCAAGTGCTTTATTCAAATTAAAAATGGGATGCACAGAAACAGCTCCTAAGTCTTTCAAAAAATGCCTTCTTTCTTCACCTGCCTCTTTCCTAAAAGCAGCACCCACAAGAATGCACCATTATCTTACCCAAGACAAACTTCAATTTAGAGTCTTAGGAGAAGGCCGTCGGCAAATATTAGTCTCTAGGGTTTCCTGAGCAGAGTACTAGGCATATTGTAGGCATTCATTAAATGCTTATTGAATAAGTGAGTTACCAAATGAGAAAACATTTTTTACCCCACTGCTGCAATTGTGGATATGGATATGTGACATTACGAACAGCACTAGGCTTGGGAGAGCAACACCAAGGAAATCAGAAACTGTCCCCACACAAAATACTCCTCTTATCTCTTGCAGATCGCAGCTGCTCCCTTAGGGTGGCTTGAGTCTTACAGGGCTGATGCTCTCTCCAGAGGTTTTATGAGGAAGAGGGAAATAATGCCTCATTAAGGGGATACATCAGGGGATTTGGGAGAAAGGAGGGTGTGGCAGGCAGAAGTAATGCCCCTATCACAAACATCCATGTCTTAATGCCTGGAACCTACAAATATGTTATGTCAATGGAAAGGAAGATTTTAGGTTGCAGATGGATTAAAATTATGAGTCAGCTGAACCTGAGATGGGGTAAGTATTCTGGATCACACAGGTGGGCCCAATGTCACCACAAGAGTGAGGTAGAAGAAAAGGTCAGAGTGGAAGAAGGATTTGACCTGCTGTTGCTGGCTTTGAAGATCGGAGGGGTCTCAAGCTGAGGAATGTGGGCAGCTTCTAGAAGATGACAAAGGCAAGAAAATGGATTATCTCCTAGGGCCTCTAGAAAGGAATGCAGCCCTGGCCACACCTGGATTTTATTCCAGTGAGACCCATTTTCGACTCTTACCTCCAGGAGTGTAAGAAAATAAATTTGTGTTGTTTCCCACTACCAAGTTTTTGAGAATTTGTTACAACAACAACAGGAAATATAAGGTGGGTGAAGAGGATGGAAGGACTTGAGAGGCTGGTAGACTGGTTTCGTCATTATTACCTGTGGGGATTTAAGGAAGTTATTTCATCTCTGTGAGGCTTCGTGTGCTCATCACTATAGTTTTTCTAAAACTAACAAACTCATAAAACTGCTTTTAAAAAATATATATTTAAAATAATCTATTTAGGGTTTATCTTTACCAGTAGATACATTTTTAATTTGATTTTTTTCTATTTTTAAATTGACTTCACTTGTTTCTTTTTCAGAACAGTTTTAGGTTCATAGCAAAACTGAGAGGAAGGTATAGAGATTTCTACTATGTCCCCTACCCTCCCACATTTCTACCATAAATGAATGTTATGTTCTGTAAAATGATCCTCAAGGTACTATGAGAAGTATATGAATAGTGGAACATGCAAACTTCTAAGTCTGCATGATAACTTACTCCTTTTCAGGTTTTGCAGCCAATGTAGACTTCATGACTTCAGAGTTGTAAATATATTGAGACAATTTCAACATCCAAATTGTAACAAAATCATTGCTAGGGTTTGGAGGTACATTGTGTTCAAAGATTTTTATTAAATTTTGCGATATTGCACAACTTTGATTAGGCCATTTTGTGGTTAGGACAAATCTATTTTTATTAACACATCAAATATTAAGAAATAAGTAGATTTTTAAACCCACTTTTTCAGTTTATTAATAAATTACGAGAAAGGCATGAGAGGAAACCTCATAAATGAATGTTTCTTTTAAAGGAGTATTTATAAATCACAAAGTGACTTGATGTGTGATATATCTAGCTTCAAAATATATCAACAAGATTATTTCCCTGTTTTCTTATTTAAGCTAACTTAAAATTGAGTTCAATATCACTTACAGAGAATAGTTATTTAGATTTTTCAATGCTTTTAAAAGGAAAAAGTAAAGTCTTCTAAAGTGACCATGACGTGCTTAAGTAAATATTTTCCCCAAAGGTTCACTGTATAATTTAACTTGAGAAGATAAGAGTAAAACATAGGCCTGCTGCAATATTTTAGGAAGTAATTTACTATTTCCTCTGATTTTGGAAAGCCCTTTAAAATATACAAAACCAACTGCAATTTCCCACAACACCACTTTTTCTAAAGGCTTCACAGCTTGGATAACCAATAGGGATGGTAAATCAGTTCGTCAACAAGCTCAGAAATCCCAGGAAAAAAATGGAAAACTCACTGCTTTTTCTCCTGTATCTGCCCTTTGCTTCATTGTCCCCTAAATGACTTCACTACTGAGTTTATGGATCAAAAGACTTTTTCTACGAATACTCACTTCCATTGAAATATGCAGAAATTTTCAGAAAAAGTCAACATTTACTTAGTATAAGGAGCTTTAAATTTGAACTAGTAGAGTGATCGGCAGGTTTAATCTAACCCTGAAAAACAGCTCAACTAGCTCTCCTATGCAGGTACTTATGTCTCTCCCACAGAGAGCTCAGCTGGCAGCAGTCAAAACCAAAGTGGAAACTTAATAAAAATGAAAATTGTGGTAGCAAAATACACTTACAAGGTTAATTTGACATATTGCAAAATTTTGGGAAGTTATAGTGGTTTCTAAGTATCCACAGTACTGATCTAGAAGAAGCCCAAAGAAACAGCTGCATTTGGGGATATAAGCTGCCTTGTCTGAAGAGAAGACCTTAGAATATCAAGGTTTGTAAGTCTTGAGATAGAATTTGAAGATAACATTGGTGAAAATTGTATGCACTTCTTGTTGAGAAACAGCAGGACAATAAAATCCGCAGAAGTTATATTTATGTGTTGGGCAAACACATATTTGCTCCAAAGATCACATAGTTAATTTTTTTTACTAGAGAATGCAAAAGATAAAGAAGTAACATCAGTTCTGTTAGCCTATTAAGAAAATTGTTGTACTTAGACCACTGGATTATTTGATTACCTGTGAATGTCTCCATTTTTGGCATTTGGTAGCAATTGGCTGAGGCAAACCTGGCAAAATGTTTTCCAGCTGCTGGAAGATTAACTCCTGCACATCCTCAATGCTGTGTTCCAAGTATATAACTCCAAATGGGACAGTGGTGTGAATCACGAGGGAAGGCCCAATTTCTGATGACTCTGTGGCATAAGAGGATCATAAAGATGCATCTTAAAGCGGGTAGGAGGCAAGTATCTCTCAGGATTGCAATTCAAACTAGGGAATTGATCACAATAATCAAGCAATAAGTAGAGGAAAAACTTATTCTAATCTTTAAAGCATAAATTAGGCATTTCTGAAATTCAAAATCAAACTTCTCTGAAGAGGAAGACAGATTAAAGAGAAGTTTTAGTGAACAGATTGTCAGATATTGCTAAAGAACTGGAAGAAAGGGTAGAAGTTCATTTAATATGAACTGCCTTGGATATAATTATATTTAGGTTTGTCTTCTCTCATTCACAAAATTTCTAACTCTTCAGGGCAGGGTCTATTTTTTAATACAGAGTCTATAATCTTCATAAATTCTGAGAACAAAGTAGATATTCAATAAATACTTGTCTCATTCAATTAATGCTTAATGGGTTGAAATATATTTTGTTGAAATTACACAAATGTCAGAACAAAAACAAACCAAACTCCTCTCTAAAAACAGGCTTGTCCTCATAATATTCTTCTCTATGTTTTAATTACCATTTCTTTATGTTTTAATCAGCATTAAAAATAAAAGTCTGTCTCATTCAAAACATGAAGCAACTTTCCATTTTTGTTTGCCATTGATTTTTTTGCTGTCTGTTCGTAATCACAAATAATGAATATCTGTTTTGTATCATTCACTCCTTAGTAGAATATAGAGCAATCAAATAAAGTCTGAGTTGAAAGAAACATAAGTAACTGAGACATTAGAAAGCACCATCTTGGAAGAATATTAACAAGAATTTGTCTGCTATTATTTGTTTGAATCATGCAGAAGAGAAAGCTGAGAGGAAAATAATGATAGATGTAAAACATACGAATATAATATGAAAATTGGAACCTCGCCCTCCTGAGAGAAGAGAATATTAAAGTGTGTAAGGCACCGATAGGAGATGTCAAACCTGATTCTGGAAATTCTTTAACTTGGGATTGTAAAAGGTAATACAATGATCTATTTGAGTTACAGCAGTACAATTGACACAGGAAAGAAAGAGTTGACATAAGCCACTTACTCACTATGTGCCTGCTTAATCTCTTTACATTTCAGGTTTTTTTTTTTTTAATGAGAATAAGTTAGTAGCCACCACATAGGTCTATGATGTGCATTAAATAACATAGTACACATGAAATACTCAGCATAGTTTCTGACACAGAGTAGGTGCTTAATAAATGTAAGCTATGGGAATGGAAGCAATAAGCCAGATACATGGGTAAAGCTTCCTGAGTGTTGCCTAAATTATAGGTGTGAGTCATGTTTTATGAAAGTACTTCATTTTTCCATTGCACTCAGCACAAGGAACCCTGGATTATGAATTTTATGGCAAAACACAAGAGAAGAGAGTCCCAACATGCTGCAAACTTTTTAAAGTGCAGTGAATGCTTCCAAAGAGTTTCACGTATATGAGGTGAGGGACCTGAATTCAGAATTTGTGCAGTAAATGCAACGGTAAGCTGGACTGTACAGTATTTTCACCTCAGAGTAGCTGAAACAACTTGAAAGAGGAAACAGAGGGGCCATCTCTTTGAATGTTCAATGTGTAACCTGTCGGTGAAGACTTTACAGGTTCTGTACAGAGGGAAGGACCCAGGAGTGGGAAATCTCAATTCCTTTCACAGAATACTACCACAGTGAGAAATCTGTTGCATATTGCCTTAGGAAGTGTTATTTATGTTATCAGTTAATAAATTAAGGGAGGCTTGTTCACAGTGATGGGGTATCAATGCTACCCCTCTTCCATACTGTCAGGCCTCTGAGCCCAAGCTAAGCCATCATATCCCCAATGACCTGCACATATACATCCAGATGGACTGAAGTAACTAAAGATCCACAAAAGTGAAAATAGCCTTAACTGATGACATTCCACCATTGTGATTTATTTCTGCCCCAACCTAACTGATCAATGTACTTTATAATCTCCCCCACCCTTGAGAATGTACTTTGTGAGATCCAAACCCTGCCTGCAAAACATTGCTCCTAACTCCACTGCCTATTCCAAAACCTATAAGAACTAATGATAATCCACCATCCTTTGCTGACTCCTTTTCCGGACTCAGCCCGCCTGCAACCAGGTGAAATAAACAGCCTTGTTGCTCACACAAAGCCTGTTTGGGGGTCTCTTCACACGGACGCGTGAGACACATACAGTACCACATCTTCCCAGCAACAAAGAAAACTACTAGGTCGGCATTCTGAAGCAGGGAAGTTGAGGCTCTGAGTTTACTTATCCATGGCAGGCTTCAAAGGAAAATGAATGCTAGCTGCATGCTGAGAATTGGGAGGTTGCACTGACCCAGCTATTTGTTCTAGGGGGAACTCATAAAGTCACTAAGACCAGTGATGGTGTGATGCCAGGTTTCTTCCATTTACATTAACCATCCACACCACGGAGAGCAATAAAAAATGAAATTTAAGACCTAAAGTGAAATAGTTCTTGCATAACAATGAGAGAACAACCTGGCTACTTATTTTTATTGGAATCGTATATTTATTTTGAAAATTTAGATGAAAATTTGAGTAGCTATGACTGAAAACAGTAAGTTTTGGGGAAAAGCTCCCCCAACCCTAAATTAGAGCATATTTTCAGAAGCTAAAGTCTAAAAATACAAAGAGCCAAGCAGAATTTAAACGTGACCAAAGTTCGAAAACAGAGCAGTATAAAAAGCCACAAATATGTTAATAGGATTTAGAGCATAAATTCAGCATAATCATTATTCCTTGGTCACTGGGAAGTTAATGATGCTATTTTTCTTTTTCTTTTCTTTATTCAGTTTAACAAGAATATTACCTAGTTTTTGGCATTTTAAATGTAAAGCTCATAGTAAGTTGACAATTATTTCTCTACTTTGGGAAATCAATGGCTACAGAGTCAGAAGATAAGTATTTGAACCTCTGCAACCTTTAATAGCCCTGTAATTGTGGACAACTTAATCTCTCAGGCTTCACTTTTTTCCATCAATTAAAAGGGAGCAACACTACCGACCTTACAAGCCTGCTATGAGGATTAAATGAATTACCCACATAAAAGCCTTCCTTCAAACATAAAGTGCTACACAAACAGAAGGCATTCGTAAGTAATATTCTTGTTTTCACCTCTCCACTGTTGAAAGAGCGGCTTTAGAAAGGGATAACAGAATTGACTTCTCTCAAAGCATTAAGACTGATCATTATATCAACACCCCAGGGACAATGGAAGACTATTCCTGGGTATAGGCAGAGCAGGATTTGATTTTTTGTGTGTTTCGTAAGATATACATAACATAAAATTTACTGTTTTAACCTATTTTATGTATACAGTTTAGTAGCATTGAGTATGTTCACTTTGTTCTATAACAGTTACCATCAAGCTGCTGGTTTTCAAGATGCTATCTAGTGACATCAGATGCCAGATCTTTTCAGAAAGATCAACGTTACCTGTGAATGGACAAGTTCCAAATGAAAAACTGACAGAAGAGATCCAGGACCTGTCAGAGTGCCCAGGGGAAAAAGCTGAGATACAGGGAAAAACAAGCAGCAAGGGTCTGGCAGAGATTGACCCCTGAGGAACTCAGAACCCTTTGGTAAGGGGTAGTGGGAGTGCTTCTCTGCTCCCTTCACCCCTGGAACAATTCACAGACTGTCAAACTGTTGGGGAGCTCCTCTGCCCTCTAGATCAAGGGCAATGCTGTCAGTGGTGACTTGGGGAAATTTTCCAGAAGCAGAGAACCAAGTGGCCAGCTCATGTTAAGCATGCCTATACTCCCCTCAGACCTGAACTGACATGGCCGAACTGAGTCATGCTGGTTGTGCACCTGTGGTGGGACACTGCCCTGCCCAGGGAATCTCCACCCTTGAGTCACCACACCACGAGATTCCCCATAAACATACCCCACAACCCACTCTGTCTCTGGCAAACACAGGGGGCTGGTGGGTCCCTGGGGAGCTGTGGGAGCCCTGGAGATCTCACCCTTGGTGGGCTGCCTTGAAGGGAATGGGGAGCACAGCCCACTAAAGTCTCCCTTGGGACAAAGGAAATGAAGGAAGTGGCACCAATTGGTGAAGGGGGTAGAACTGATGGTTAGGAAGGGTTGTAGAGAGGGAGTCATCCACCCCTTGCCACCTTTAGCACTGTTGAGGATGCAGTAGTAGTTCTCCTGGCTGGGGGCTGGTATATGTGCACCTGGAGAAAGCACTTATCACACTTTTTGTAGTGACTCCATACTTGCTGAAAGTGAGTCTGTGCTGCTTGGGCTTGCACAAAGGGCAGGGCCCAACTCCCTGACCCTACACAAAACAGCAGCATCCTGGCAATGGAGGACAGACAAGCCACAGAGTTGTCTGCTCTGGACTGGAGGAAGAGGCTCTGCCCCAAGCCCATCTTGGTGGTAGCTGCCAAAATGGTATATCAGTAGCCCATAGCCACATTGCAGCTGGGAACCAAAGGAAAAAGTCTTTATAAACTGAAATTTGTGAACCTTGTGACATGGTGTGAAACGGGAAGCAGCTGGCATTCCTGGAGCTGGTGCACTTCCCCCACTGCTCCTTCCCCAAAGACCTCAGCATGATCCAACAATCTACCTGTGGGTGGGCCAGCTCTTACTCGTAAGTGCCACCTACTGGACTAGAGCTTAAACTCCACCAACAAATAAAACACCTGCTGCCAGAAGGGCTGAGTGCTAGTGCATGTGATGAGACTTCCACACCCTCAGCCAAACAGTAGATAGAGCATTGGCTCATACGTCGAATACATTGCTACAACAAGCAGCATCTGAGAAAGCCACCACACAAAAGCTATCCACAATGAAGGGCCCATACAGCACCTTGGTCCTCTGAAAGCACCTGGAAAGGAGGCCAAATGATCATACACAACATACAACATACCCACAAGATTAAAAAGAATTACAAAATGTAAAAGTCTTATCCAAATGACAGCAAATAAAAAATAAACAGTGATAGCTGCCTCATATGAGAAGGAATCAGTGCAAGAACTCTAGCAGTAAAAAAACTCAGAGTGGATTGACACCTCCAAAGCATTTCATTTACTCTGTAGCAATAGGTCCTAACAAAAATGAAAAGTCTGAAATGGCAGATAAATAATTCAAAATATAGATTTTAAGGAAACTCAATGAGATCCAAGAGAAAGTTGAAATCCAATACAAGGAAACTAGAAAAACAATTCAGGATATAAAAGATGACATAGCTGTGTCAAAAACAAAAACAAAAACAAAAAAACAAACAAAAAACCCCAAACAATTAGAACTTCTGGAATGAAAAAAATTCACTGAAAAAATTTCAAAATACAGTTGGAAGCTTTAACAATAACCTAGACTAAGCAGAAGAAGGAATTTCAGAGCTTGAATATTGGTCTTTCAAATTAATCCAATCAGACAAAAATAAAAAAGAATTTAGAAAAATGAATAAAGCCTTTGAGAAATATGGGATTACATCAAGTGAACAAACCTACAACTGGTTGGTATTCCTGAGAGAGAAGAAGAAAAAGAAAGCAACCTGGAAAACATATTTGAGGGAGTAATTCAGGAAAATCTCACTAACCTTGCTAGAATCGTCAACATCCAGATATAAGAAATTAAAAAAGCTCCCACAAGATACTACATAAGATGATAATCACCAAGGCCTATAATTATCAAACTATCCAAGATCAACACAGAAAAAAAAAAAATCTCAAAGGAAGGCAGCTGAAAAAATGGGATAAATGATCCATAAAGGAAATACCATTAGACTAACAGCAGACTTCTCTGTAGAAGCCTTACAAGCAAGAAGAGATTGGGGGTATATTTTTAGCTTTCTTAAGGAAAAAAAAAGTCGGTAAAGAATTTTATACCCTGCCAAACTATGCTTCATAAATGAAGGACAAATAAAGTTTTCCCAGATGAGCAAATGCTAAGGGAACTCTTCATCACCAGACCAGTCCTACAAGAAAAGCTCAAAGAAGTTCTAAACATGAAAACAAAAGAACGATGCTTGCTACCATAAAAGCACACATAATGCCAAAGTACACAGATCCTATAAAGCAATTACACAATTGAGACTACAAAGTAACTAGCTAACACTATGGCAGGAACAAAGTCTCACATATCAATATTAACCTTGAACATAACAGCATAAAAGCCCCACCTGAGAAACACAGATTGGCAAACTAGAATTAAAAAAACAAGACCCAACCATCTACTGTTTTCAAGAGACCAATGTCACATATTATTACAGCCACAGTCTCAAAGTAACAGAATGGAGAAAATCTGTCACACAAATGGAAAACAAAAAAGAGTACAGGTTGCTATTCTTGTGTGAGATAAAACAGACTTTAAAACAACCATATTAAAAAAAAAAAGACAAACAAGAGTATTATATAATGATAAAGGGTTCAACTCAATCAGAAAATTCTACTATTTTAAATATATGTTCACTCAACATTGGAACACCAAGATTTAGAAAACAAATACTACTAGACGTAAGAGAAGAGATAGACAGACTTACAATAATAGTGGGGGGTTTCAACACCATGCTGATGGCATTAGATAGAACATTGAGGCAGAAAATAACAAAGAAAATCTTGACTTAAATTGGACTCTTAACCAAATGAACCCAGTAAATGCCATAGAACACTACATCCAACAACCACAGAAAGTATGTTTTTCTCATCTGTGCATGGAACAGTCTCTAAAATTGATTATATGATTGACCATATAGAAAATCTCAATAAATTTAAAAACATCAAAATCATATCAAGCATTTTCTCAGACCACAGTGGGATAAAATCAGGAATCATACCAAGAGGAACTATCAAAAACCACATAAGTACATGGAAACCAAACAAACAACTTGCTGCTAAATGACTTTTAGGTAAACAAAAGAATTAAAGCACAAATCAAAATATGTTTTGAAACAAGTGAAAATAGAAACAAAATACCAAAATCCCTGGGATATAGCAAAAGCAGGGCTAAAAGGAAAGTTTATTCTGCTAAATGTTTACATCAAAAAGATAGAAAGATCTCAGATTAACAACCCAATGTCACATCTAAAGGAAGTAGAAAAATGAGAACAAACCAAACCCAAAGCTAGAAGAACAAAAGAATTAACAAAGATCGGAGCAGAATGAAATAAAATTGTGACCAACAAAATATACAAAAGATCAATGAAATGAAAAGTTGGTTCTCTGAAAGGATAAACAACACTGATAGACCAGTAGCTACATTAACCAAGAAAAAGAGAGAATATTCAAATAAGCATAATCAAGAAAATGACAAGGGTGACATTACAACTGATACTGGATAAATACAAAAGATTCTCAGAGGCTATTATGAATATTGCTCTGCACACCACCTAGAAAACCTACAGGAGATGGATAAATTCCTGGAAACACACAACTTCACAAGATTGAATCAGGATGAAATTAAAATGCTGAACTGACCAATGATGAGTTAGAAAATTAAATTAGTAATAAAAAATCTAGAAACCAAAAAAATTCAGGACTAGACAGACTCATGGCCAAATTCTACCAGACCTACAAAGAAGCTGGTACCAATCTCAATGAAACGATTCCAAAACACTGAGCCGGAGTTCTTCCCCAATTCATTCCAAAACACAGTTGAGGAGTTCTTCCCCACCCAAATCTCATCGAAAATTGCAATCCCCACGTGTCGGGGGTGGGGGGTGATTAGATCATGGGGACAGTTTTCCCCATGCTATTCTCATGACAGTGAGTTCTCACAAGATCTGATGGTTTTTTCAGTGTTTGACGCTTCCTCCTTCACAGGTGCTCTCATGTGCTGCCATGAAAGAAGTGCCTGCTTCCCCTTCTGCCACGATTGTAAGTTTCCTGGGGCCTTCCCAGTCATGCAGAACTGTTAGTCAATTAAACTTCTTTACTTTATAAATTATCTCTGGCAGTTCTTTATAGCAGTGTAAAAATGGACTAATACACTCCCTGGGAATGGGAGCAAGACAAGGATGTCTACTCTCATTTCTCATATTCAACATACTACTGGAAGTCCTAGTCAGAGCAATTAGGTGTGAAGAAGAAATAAAAGTAACACAAACAGGAAAAGAAGAAGTAGAATTATCTCTGCTAGCTGATGACATGATCCTATACCTAGAAAGCCTAATGACTGCTCCAAAGGACTCCTAGACCTGATAAATGACTTCAGTAAAGTTTCAGGATACAAAACTAATACACAAAAAAATCAGTTGCATTCCTATACACCAGCAACACTCAAGCTGAGAATCAAATCAAACACTCAATCCCACTTACATTTGCCACAAAAAAATACAATATCTAAAAATACATTTAACTAATAAGGTAAAATATTTATACAAGGAGAATAATAAAATACTGATGAAAGAATGCATAGATGATACAAACAAATGGGAAAACATCCCATGCTCATACAGAGGAAGAATCCATATTGTTAAAATGATTATACTGCCCAAAGCAATCTACAGAGTCAGTGAAGTTCCTACCAAATTACCTACATCACTTTTTCACAGAATTAGAAAAAAAAATTCTAATTAGCTAAAGCAATCCTAAGCAAAGAGAACAAGGCTGGAGGCATCACATTACCCAAACTCAAAGTATACTACAAGGCTACAGTATCCAAATCAGCATGGTATTGGTATAAAAATAGACAAAGCTCCATGGAACAGAATACAGAACCCAGAATAAATCCATATACCTACAACTAACTGATCCTGACAAAATTAGTAAAAACAAACAATGGAGAAAGGACACCCTATTCAGTAAATTATGTGGGGGAAAACTGTCTAGGCATATGCAGTAGAATGAAACTGGAACACCACCTTTCACCATAGACAAAAATTAAGTCAAGATAGATTAAATACTAAAATGTAAGACCTGCAACTATAAAAATACTAGAAGAAAACCTAGGAAAAACTACTTTGGAAATTGGCATATTCAAAGAATTTATGACTAAGACCTCAAAAGCAAATGCAACAAAAACAAAAATAGACAAATGGGATTTAATTAAACTAATTAACAGAGTAAATAGACAATTTACGGAATGGGAGACAATATCTACAAACTGTGCATCTGACAAAGGTCTAATATCCAGAATCTATAAGGAGCTTAAACAAATCAACAAGAAAAACAAAACATCCCCATTAAAAAGTGGGGCAAGGTCATGAACAGATACTTCTCAAAAGAAGACATACAAGCAACCAACAAACATATGGATAAATGTTCAACATCACTAATTATCAGAGAAATGCAAATTAAAATCGCAATGAGATACCATCTCACACCAGTCAGCATGGCTATCACTAAAAAGTCAAAAAACAACAGATGCTGGCAAGGCTGCAGAGAAAAGGAATGCTTATACACTGTTGGTGGGAATGTAAATTAGTTTAACCCCTATGGAAAACAGTATGGAGATTTCACAAAGAACTAAAAATATAACTACTATTCTACTCAGCAATCCCACTACTGAGTATCTACCCAAAGGAAAAAAAAATCATTTTATCAAGAAGACACCTGTACACGTATGTTCACTGCAGCACTATTCATAATAGCAAAGTCAGGGAATCAACTTAAGTGTCCATCAATTGTGAACTGGATAAAGAAAATGTGATATATATACACCACAGAATACTATGCAGCCATAAAAAAAAGAAATCATGTCCTTTGCAAAAGAATAACTAAAACAGAAGATCAAATACCCCATGTTTTCACTTATAAGTAAGAGCTAATCAATAGGTACACATGGATATAAAGATGGAAACAATAGATACTGGGCACTCCAGAAAGGGTAAGGATGTGAGTGGGGAGAGGGTTGAAAAACTCCCTATTGGGTACTATGTCCAATATTTGGGTAATGGGTTTACTAGAAGCCCAAACTCCAGCATTACACAATATACCCATGTAACAAATCTGCACATGTGCCACCTGAATTTATTTTTTAAAAGCCAACAATGACCGCTATCCATCTCCTAAACTTTTTCATCTTCCCAAGCTGAAACTCCATATCCCTTAAACAATAAGTACCTATTCTCTCTTCCCCCAGCCCCTGGCAACCACCATTCTATTTCTGTCTGTATTAATTTGACTACTCTAGGCACCTTATATAACTGGAGTCATACAACATTTGTCCTTTTGTAACTGGTTTATTTCACTTAGCATAATGTCCTCAAAGTTCATATATTTTGTAGTAGGTCAGAATTTCCTTCCTTCTTAAGGCCGAATGATATTCCACCATATGCATATATCACAATTTGCTTATCCATTCACCCTTCAATGGACACTTGAGTTGCTTCTACCTTATAGTGATTGTAAATGATGCTGTTATGAACATTGCTGTACAAATTCAGTTCAAGTCCCTGCTTTCACTTCTTTTGGGTAGATATTCAGAAGTGGAATTGCTGGATCATATGAGAATCCTATCTTTAAGTTTTTTGATGACTCAACCATATAATTTTCCATAGGCTGCACCATTTTGCGTTCCCACCAGCAACGCACAAGAGTTCCAATTTCTCCACATCCTCACCAACAGTTATTTGCTGTTTTGTTCTGCTTTTGTTTTTAATAATAGCCATCATAATGAGTGTGAAATAGCCACAGCAGTTTTTAGTCTACAATTTTGAGTGAAGATCAGGAGACACCAAATGTTGATAAAAACAGCAGCAACCTCAGCAGTATCAGCAGCATTATAATCATCAACTGCTAATAGAGCACTAAGATTTAGAAGGCTCAAGCATTAAATACTTACAATCAAAAGCTACAGAAGTTGCCGAGTCTCCAAACAGAAATTAACATTTGTTTTGAAGAAAGCACTGTAGCTGCTTCAGATTCATGGTCATATCAGTTATAACCATTAATAGGTTAAATTTACTTATTTAAATAAAAAGATTGTCATACTGGGTCACATCCAACTATATGCTACTTATCATAACATGCATTTTAAAAATAAATTCTATCTCAATTGTGTTGGTCTCTCTGATTGATATGGTTTGGCTTGAACCATAGATGGGTTTGGCAAATCCCATCTTGAATTGTAATCCCTATAATCCTCATGTGTCTAGGGAAAGAACTGGTGTGAGGTAATTGGGTCATAGGTGTGGTTTCCCTTCATGCTGTTCTTGTAAAAGTGAGTGACTTCTCATGAGATCTGATGATTTTATAAGAGGCTCTCCCCACTTCGCTCCTCACCCTTCTCTCTATCCTTCCGCCATGTGAGAAGGCCCAAACTTGCTTCCTCTTCACCTTCCGCCATGATTGTAAATTTCTTGAGGCCTCCCCAGTCATGCAAAACTGTAAGTCAATTAAACCTCTTTTCTTTATAAATTACCCAGTCTTGGGTATGTCTTTATAGCAGTGTGAAACCAGACTAATACAGTAAATTGGTATCTCAGAGAGTGGGGTACTGATACAAAGATACCTGAAAATGTGGAAGAGAATTTGGAATTGGGTAACAGGCAGAGGTTGGAACAGTTTACAGGGCTCAGAAGAAGACAGGAAGATGTGGGAAAGTTTGGAACTTCCTAGAGACTTGTTGAATGGTTTTGACCAAAATTCTGATAGTGATACAGACAATGAAGTCCAGGCTGAGGTAGTCTCAGATGGAAATGAGGAACTCATTGGGAACTGGAGCAAAGGTCACTCTTGCCATGCTTTAGCAAAGAGACTAGTGGCATTTTGCCCCTGCCCTAGAGATCTGTGGAACTTTGAACTTGAGAGACATGACTTAGGGCATCTGGTGGAAGAAATTCCTAAGCACCAAAATGTTCAAGATGTAGTCTGGGTGCTCTTAAAAGCATTCAGTTTTATGCATTCACAAAGAGATGATTTGAAATTGGAACTTATGTTTAAAAGGGATACAGAGAATAAAGGGGGAAAATTTGCAGCCTGATGATGCAATAGAAAACAAAAACCAATTTTCTGGGGAGAAATTCAAGCTGGCTGGAGCTGTGAGAAGAGGGCCACCATTTTCTAGACCCCAGATGGTAGAACCAATGACAACTTGCATGATGCAGTTGGAAAAGGTGCAGACACTCAATGCCGGCTTGTGAAAGCAGTTGGGAGGAGGGCTGTTCCCTGTAAAACCACAAGGGTGGAGCTTCCCAAGACTGTGTGAGTCCACCTCTTGCATCAGTGTGACCTGGATGTGAGACATGGAGTCAAAGGAGATCATTTCGGAGCTTTAAGATTGAATAGCTGCCCTGCTGGGTTTTGGACTTGCATGGGGCCTGTAGCCCCTTTATTTTGGCCAATTTCTCCCATTTGGAATGGGAGCATTTATCCAATGCCTATACTCCCATTGTATCTAAGAAGTAACTAACCTGCTTTTGATTTTACAGGCTCATAGGTGGAAGTGACTTGCCTTTTCTCAGATGAAACTTTGGACTTGGACTTTTGGGTTTATGCTGGAATGAGTTAGGACTTTGGCAGACTGTTGGAAAGGCATGATTGTGTTTTGAAATGTGACGACATGAGATGTGGGAGGGGCCAGAGGTGGAATGATATAATTTGGCTGTGTCTCCACCCAAATCTCATCTTGAATTGTAATCCCTGTAATACCTATGTGTCTAGGAGAGACTGATGTGAGGTGATTGGATCATGTGAGTGGATTCCCCTACAATGATTTTGTGAAACTGAGTGAGTTCTCATGAGATCTGATGGTTTTATAAGGGGATCGTCCCCCTTCACTCCTCACTCTTCTTTCTCATGCTGCCATGTGAGAAAGGTCCAAGTTTGCTTCCCATTTGCCTTCTGCCATGATTATAAGTTTCCTGAGGCCTCCCCAGCCATGCGGAACTGTGAGTCAATTAAACCTCTGTTCTTTATAAATTATCCAGTCTCAGGGAAGTTCCTTACAGCAGTGTGAAAATGGACTAAGGCAATGCTACTTTAAGATTTGTTCATTGGCCTCAAATATAGTCAGTTCTTTTTTTTTTTTTTTTTTTTTTTAAATTTATTTATTATTATTAAACTTCAAGTTGTAGGGTACATGTGCACAACGTGCAGGTTTGCTACATATGTATACTTGTGCCATGTTGGTGTGCTGCACCCATCAACTCGTCATTTACATCAGGTATAACTCCCAATGCAATCCCTCCCCCCTCCCCCCCTCCCCATGATAGGCCCCGGTGTGTGATGTTCCCCTTCCCGAGTCCAAGTGATCTCATTGTTCAGTTCCCGCCTATGAGTGAGAACATGCGGTGTTTGGTTTTCTGTTCTTGTGATAGTTTGCTAAGAATGATGGTTTCCAGCTGCATCCATGTCCCTACAAAGGACACAAACTCATCCTTTTTTATGGCTGCATAGTATTCCATGGTGTATATGTGCCACATTTTCTTAATCCAATCTGTCACTGATGGACATTTGGGTTGATTCCAAGTCTTTGCAATTGTGAATAGTGCTGCAATAAACATACGTGTGCATGTGTCTTTATAGCAGCATAATTTATAATCCTTTGGGTATATACCTAGTAATGGGATGGCTGGGTCATATGGTACATCTAGTTCTAGATCCTTGAGGAATCGCCATACTGTTTTCCATAATGGTTGAACTAGTTTACAATCCCACCAACAGTGTAAAAGTGTTCCTATTTCTCCACATCCTCTCCAGCACCTGTTGTTTCCTGACTTTTGAATGATCGCCATTCTAACTGGTGTGAGATGGTATCTCATTGTGGTTTTGATTTGCATTTCTCTGATGGCCAGTGATGATGAGCATTTTTTCATGTGTCTGTTGGCTGTATGAATGTCTTCTTTTGAGAAATGTCTGTTCATATCCTTTGCCCACTTTTGGATGGGGTTGTTTGTTTTTTTCTTGTAAATTTGTTTGAGTTCTTTGTAGGTTCTGGATATTAGCCCTTTGTCAGATGAGTAGATTGCAAAAATTTTCTCCCATTCTGTAGGTTGCCTGTTCACTCTGATGGTAGTTTCTTTTGCTGTGCAGAAGCTCTTTAGTTTAATGAGATCCCATTTGTCAATTTTGGCTTTTGCTGCCGTTGCTTTTGGTGTTTTAGACATGAAGTCTTTGCCCATGCCTATGTCCTGAATGGTACTACCTACGTTTTCCTCTAGGATTTTTATGGTATTAGGTCTAACATTTAAGTCTCTAATCCATCTTGAATTAATTTTTGTATAAGGAGTAAGGAAAGGATCCAGTTTCAGCTTTCTACTTATGGCTAGCCAATTTTCCCAGCACCATTTATTAAATAGGGAATCCTTTCCCCATTTCTTGTTTCTCTCAGGTTTGTCAAAGATCAGATGGCTGTAGATGTGTGGTATTATTTCTGAGGACTCTGTTCTGTTCCATTGGTCTATATCTCTGTTTTGGTACCAGTACCATGCTGTTTTGGTTACTGTAGCCTTGTAGTATAGTTTGAAGTCAGGTAGCGTGATGCCTCCAGCTTTGTTCTTTTGACTTAGGATTGTCTTGGAGATGCGGGCTCTTTTTTGTTTCCATATGAACTTTAAAGCAGTTTTTTCCAATTCTGTGAAGAAGCTCATTGGTAGCTTGATGGGGATGGCATTGAATCTATAAATTACCTTGGGCAGTATGGCCATTTTCACGATATTGATTCTTCCTATCCATGAGCATGGTATGTTCTTCCATTTGTTTGTGTCCTCTTTGATTTCACTGAGCAGTGGTTTGTAGTTCTCCTTGAAGAGGTCCTTTACATCCCTTGTAAGTTGGATTCCTAGGTATTTTATTCTCTTTGAAGCAATTGTGAATGGAAGTTCATTCCTGATTTGGCTCTCTGTTTGACTGTCACTGGTGTATAAGAATGCTTGTGATTTTTGCACATTAATTTTGTATCCTGAGACTTTGCTGAAGTTGCTTATCAGCTTAAGGAGATTTTGGGCTGAGACAATGGGGTTTTCTAAATATACAATCATGTCGTCTGCAAACAGGGACAATTTGACTTCTTCTTTTCCTAACTGAATCCCCTTGATTTCTTTCTCTTGCCTGATTGCCCTAGCCAGAACTTCCAACACTATGTTGAATAGGAGTGGTGAGAGAGGGCATCCCTGTCTTGTGCCAGTTTTCAAAGGGAATTTTTCCAGTTTTTGCCCATTCAGTATGATATTGGCTGTGGGTTTGTCATAAATAGCTCTTATTATTTTGAGATACGTTCCATCAATACCGAATTTATTGAGCGTTTTTAGCATGAAGGGCTCTTGAATTTTGTCAAAAGCCTTTTCTGCATCTATTGAGATAATGATGTGGTTCTTGTCTTTGGTTCTGTTTATATGCTGGATTATGTTTATTGATTTGCGAATGTTGAACCAGCCTTGCATCCCAGGGATGAAGCCCACTTGATCATGGTGGATAAGCTTTTTGATGTGCTGCTGAATCCGGTTTGCCAGTATTTTATTGAGGATTTTTGCATCGATGTTCATCAGGGATATTGGTCTAAAATTCTCTTTTTTTGTTGTGTCTCTGCCAGGCTTTGGTATCAGGATGATGTTGGCCTCATAAAATGAGTTAGGGAGGATTCCCTCTTTTTCTATTGATTGGAATAGTTTCAGAAGGAATGGTACCAGCTCCTCCTTGTACCTCTGGTAGAATTCAGCTGTGAATCCATCTGGTCCTGGACTTTTTTTGGTTGGTAGGCTATTAATTATTGCCTCAATTTCAGAGCCTACTATTGGTCTATTCAGGGATTCAACTTCTTCCTGGTTTAGTCTTGGAAGAGTGTAAGTGTCCAGGAAATTATCCATTTCTTCTAGATTTTCCAGTTTATTTGCGTAGAGGTGTTTATAGTATTCTCTGATGGTAGTTTGTATTTCTGTGGGGTCGGTGGTGATATCCCCTTTATCATTTTTTATTGCGTCGATTTGATTCTTCTCTCTTTTCTTCTTTATTAGTCTTGCTAGTGGTCTGTCAATTTTGTTGATCTTTTCAAAAAACCAACTCCTGGATTCATTGATTTTTTGGAGGGTTTTTTGTGTCTCTATCTCCTTCAGTTCTGCTCTGATCTTAGTTATTTCTTGCCTTCTGCTAGCTTTCGAATGTGTTTGCTCTTGCTTCTCTAGTTCTTTTAATTGCGATGTTAGAGTGTCAATTTTAGATCTTTCCTGCTTTCTCTTGTGGGCATTTAGTGCTATAAATTTCCCTCTACACACTGCTTTAAATGTGTCCCAGAGATTCTGGTATGTTGTATCTTTGTTCTCATTGGTTTCAAAGAACATCTTTATTTCTGCCTTCATTTCGTTATGTACCCAGTAGTCATTCAGGAGCAGGTTGTTCAGTTTCCATGTAGTTGAGCGGTTTTGATTTTGATTGAGTTTCTTAGTCCTGAGTTCTAATTTGATTGCACTGTGGTCTGAGAGACAGTTTGTTATAATTTCTGTTCTTGTACATTTGCTGAGGAGTGCTTTACTTCCGATTACGTGGTCAATTTTGGAGTAAGTACGATGTGGTGCTGAGAAGAATGTATATTCTGTTGATTTGGGGTGGAGAGTTCTATAGATGTCTATTAGGTCTGCTTGCTGCAGAGATGAGTTCAATTCCTGGATATCCTTGTTAACTTTCTGTCTCGTTGATCTGTCTAATGTTGACAGTGGAGTGTTGAAGTCTCCCATGATTATTGTATGGGAGTCTAAGTCTCTTTGTAAGTCTCTAAGGACTTGCTTTATGAATCTGGGTGCTCCTGTATTGGGTGCATATATATTTAGGATAGTTAGCTCTTCCTGTTGAATTGATCCCTTTACCATTATGTAATGTCCTTCTTTGTCTCTTTTGATCTTTGATGGTTTAAAGTCTGTTTTATCAGAGACTAGTATTGCAACCCCCGCTTTTTTGTGTTCTCCATTTGCTTGGTAAATCTTCCTCCATCCCTTTATTTTGAGCCTATGTATGTCTCTGCGTGTGAGATGGGTCTCCTGAATACAGCAGACTGATGGATCTTGACTCTTTATCCAGTTTGCCAGTCTGTGTCTTTTAATTGGAGCATTTAGTCCATTTACATTTAAGGTTAAGATTGTTATGTGTGAACTTGATCCTGCCATTATGATATTAACTGGTTATTTTGCTCGTTAGTTGATGCAGTTTCTTCCTAGCCTTGATGGTCTTTACATTTTGGCATGTTTTTGCAATGGCTGGTACCGGTTGTTCCTTTCCATGTTTAGTGCTTCCTTCAGGGTCTCTTGTAAGGCAGGCCTAGTGGTGACAAAATCTCTAAGCATTTGCTTATCTGTAAAGGATTTTATTTCTCCTTCACTTATGAAACTTAGTTTGGCTGGATATAAAATTCTGGGTTTAAAATTCTTTTCTTTAAGAATGTTGAATATTGGCCCCCACTCTCTTCTGGCTTGAAGAGTTTCTGCCGAGAGATCTGCTGTTAGTCTGATGGGCTTCCCTTTGTGGGTAACCCGACCTTTCTCTCTGGCTGCCCTTAAGATTTTTTCCTTCATTTCAACTTTGGTGAATCTGGCAATTATGTGTCTTGGAGTTGCTCTTCTCGAGGAGTATCTTTGTGGCGTTCTCTGTATTTCCTGGATTTGAATGTTGGCCTGTCCTACTAGGTTGGGGAAGTTCTCCTGGATGATATCCTGAAGAGTGTTTTCCAACTTGGTTCCATTTTCCCCCTCACTTTCAGGCACCCCAATCAGACGTAGATTTGGTCTTTTTACATAATCCCATACTTCTCGCAGGCTTTGTTCATTTCTTTTTCTTCTTTTTTCTTTTGGTTTCTCTTCTCGCTTCATTTCATTCATTTGATCCTCCATCGCTGACATTCTTTCTTCCAGTTGATCGAGTCGGTTACTGAAGCTTGTGCATTTGTCACGTATTTCTCGTGCCATGGTTTTCGTCTCTTTCATTTCGTTTGTGAGCTTCTCTGCATTAATTACTCTAGCCATCAATTCTTCCACTTTTTTTTCAAGATTTTTAGTTTCTTTGTGCTGGGTACATAATTCCTCCTTTAGCTCTGAGAAATTTGATGGACTGAAGCCTTCTTCTCTCATGTCGTCAAAGTCATTCTCCGTCCAGCTTTGATCCGTTGCTGGCGATGAGCTGCACTCCTTTGCCGGGGGAGATGCGCTCTTATTTTTTGAATTTCCAGCTTTTCTGCCCTGCTTTTTCCCCATCTTTGTGGTTTTATCTGCCTCTGGTCTTTGATGATGGTGATGTACTGATGGGGTTTTGGTGTAGGTGTCCTTCCTGTTTGATAGCTTTCCTTCTAACAGTCAGGATCCTCAGCTGTAGGTTGTAGCTGTAGGAGATTGCTTGAGGTCCACTCCAGACCCTGTTTGCCTGGGTATCAGCAGCAGAGGCTGCAGAAGATAGAATATTTCTGAACAGCGAGTGTACCTGTCTGATTCTTGCTTTGAAAGCTTCCTCTCAGGGGTGTACTCCACCCTGTGAGGTGTGGGATGTCAGACTGCCCCTAGTGGGGGATGACTCCCAGTTAGGCTACTCAGGGGTCAGGGACCCACTTGAGCAGGGAGTCTGTCCCTTCTCAGATCTCAACCTCCCTGTTGGGAGATCCACTGCTCTCTTCAAAGCTGTCAGACAGAGTCGTTTGCGTCTGCAGAGCTGCTGCGTTTGTTATTGTTTACTGTGCCCTGTCCCCAGACGTGGAGTCTACAGAGACAGGCAGGTTTCCTTGAGCTGCTGTGAGCTCCACCCAGTTGGAGCTTCCCAGCAGCTTTGTTTACCTACTTAAGCCTCAGCAATGGCGGGCGCCCCTCCCCCAGCCTCGCTGCTGCCTTGCCGGTAGATCACAGACTGCTGTGCTAGCAATGAGGGAGGCTCCGTGGGTGTGGGACCCTCCCGGCCAGGTGTGGGATATGATCTCCTGGTGTGCCTGTTTGCTTAAAGCGCAGTTTTGGGGTGGGAGTTACCCAATTTTCCAGGTGTTGTGTGTCTCAGTTCCCCTGGCTAGGAAAAGGGATTCCCTTCCCCCTTGCGCTTTCCAGGTGAGGCAATGCCTCGCCCTGCTTCAGCTCCCGCTGGTCGGGCTGCAGCAGCTGACCAGCACCGATCATCTGGCACTCCCCAGTGAGATGAACCCAGTACCTCAGTTGAAAATGCAGAAATCACCGGTCTTCTGTGTCGCTCGCGCTGGGAGTTGGAGACTGGAGCTGTTCCTATTCGGCCATCTTGCTCCGCCCCCCCTAGTCAGTTCTTATAAGTGTTTTATGGGTACTTGAATAGAATTTTCTAGGTATTGAATTGACATTTTATTTATTTATTTATTTATTTTTATATTTTAGTAGAGATGGGGTTTCACCATGTTGCCCAGGCTGGTCTCGAACTCCTGAGCTCAGGCAATCTGCCCGCCTTGGTCTCCCAAAGTGCTAGGACTATGGGTGTGAGCCACAGCGCCCAGCCTATTTATTTATTTATTTATTTATTTATTTATTTAATTAATTTGAGACAGAGTCTTGCTCTGTCACCTAGGCTGGAGTGCAGTGGCACAATCTCGGTTCACTGAAACCTCTGTCTCCCAGGTTCAAGTGATTCTTGTGTCTCGCTTCCTGAGTAACTGAGACTACAGGCGTGAGCCACCATACCCAGCTAATTTTTGTACTTTTAATAGAGACAGGGTTTCGTCACGTTGGCCAGGCTGGTCTCAAATTCATGGCCTCAGGTGATCTGCCTAGTTCAGCCTCCCAAAGTGCTGGAATTGTAGGCAAGAGCCATCATGCCTGGCCTGAATTAACATTTTACAAAAGTTAATTAGAATAATCTCATTGATTGTATAGTACTCATGAATTAAATTATGATTTTTTGGTCCACTTCAGTTACCGAGAGAAGTATCTCTCCTGATGATGGTAAATTTGCCAATTTCTGCTTTTAGTCTTGACAGTTTTTGCTTTATATATAAGTTAGGTTAATAGTTTCCTGATATTTGAATATTTTAACAATATGCTGTGAACCTCTTTACATCTAGATGTGCTTTTTATTTTAAGGGATATTTTTCTTTCTATTTGTCCCACTTATTCAGCATGCACGTTTGCATGTTTCTTTTTTAAATTTAAAAAATGCCTTCTTTATGATTAAACCATGTTTACACTTTATTCCATTTCCATCTTCTACTGTCTTGGAAATTATACAGTTTGGTTATATTTTTAGGGAATACTCATATATTTAAGCATCTATATTAAATTAAAAGTGAAAGTGAATAAATAACTTTATTCTCCTCCCAAATAATATTAGAGCCTTAGATTACTAACTCTAAGTTTATATGCTTTTATTGTTAAGGATTATTTTATTTCTTTGGTTCTATCTTATACAGTTAATGTTTGTTTTTATTCATGAAAAGCGTCTTTCTTGGATCTCAGATTTTCCCTCTAGGCTCATTTTCCTCTTCCAAAAGTATTCTGTGAAGTTCTTAAAATGAACTTCTAATGGAGATAGAACTCTCTCAAATTTTGCTTTCCTTAAAATGTCTTTATTTTATCTGCATTTGTGAAATATAATTTTTCTTGGTATATAATAATAAATTGAAAATATTTTTCTCAGGACTTTAAAGATATGATACCAATGTAGGTTAGCTTCTTTTGAGACTGTTAGGAAGTCAACTCTTTTCTTTTTTTCTTTTTTTGCTCTCTCACCCAGGTTGAAGCACAGTGGTGCAATTGTAGTTCACTACAGTCTTGAACTCTCAGACTCAAGCAATCCTCCTGCCTCAGCTTCCCAAGTAGCTAAGACCACCACACCCAGCTAGTTTTTAATTTTTTTATAGAGACGGGGTCTCACTGTGTTGCCCAGGCTGGTCTTGAACTCCTGGCCTCAAGCAATCCTCCTGTCTTAGCCTCTCAGAGTGCTGGGATGTGTGAGCCACCATGTCCAGCCTGAGAGATCTTTCTTAATTTGATTATAGGTCCTTTGCAGTTAATTTTTCTTTTATATCTGGCTGCTTTTATGGTTTTATCTTTGTCTTTGTGTTGCTCAGTTTTATTCAGTTATTTTAAGATTTGAGTTTCTTTTTGTTTACCTTTGTTGACTTCATTGGGATTTCTGAATCTGAAGACTTAATTTTGTCATTACTTTTGGAAATTGTTCAGCTACTAGTTCTCCCAATATTTCCTTATTCCCATTCTCTCTAACCTCTTTTCATAAAATTCTAATTAGGGACATACTAGATATTCTCATTCGATCTTCATATGTCTTGATCTATTTTCAGTATTTTCTGTCTTTATCTCTCCACGCTAAATTCTGTGTAATTTTTTGTGATTTATCTTTTAGCTCACCATTCTCCTTACATCTGTGGGGTTTTTTTATGTTTAATTTGTCCTTTGAGTTTCAAATTTATTTTTCATTTGTAAATATTCTATTTGGTTCTTTTTCAAATCTGCATGATCAATTTTGATAGTCTCTTTCTCCCTAGTCATACTATCAGTACTCTTATTTATTCCAACATATTCAATATAGTTATTCTATAGTGTGTGTCTAGTTATTCCAAAATCTTCAGGCTTTATAAGAATGGCTCTGGCTTTTTTTGTTGTTGTTCTTGTTGGATGACTATTGCTCATAATTGCATGGTTTTCTGTCTGTTTTGAGATGTCTACATATCTATATATCTATATTGATAAATATATATACACACATGCTCATACACAATTTTATATTCTCTCTCTCTATATATGTATTTATCTCTATATATTTATTTATAATATATATATATTTCTATTGTGAGCTCATGCTCCTAGGAACTTTATCTGAAAGATTCTTTGTGCCTGCGTTTAAATAATGCTCCTTTAGAAATGTGCTTTGGTTTCTGCCAGAGGCCTTAGGGCAATATTGCCCATGACCACTTTAACTAGATTTATACAATATACTGGCAGAATGAATTCTGGCACCAAATCTGCCTAAGGGTGGGTTTGTGGCTTGGCATCTCAGGAAGACATTTTGTTTCTTTTTTGTTTTTTTTTTCCACTCCACCTAAAGACAGGCAAGCATCCCCATTGCCTTCCTCTGCCAGACAGGATACATCAAATAGAGAAGTTCTTTAAAGCCACAAAAATATATAGTACATGTGAATACATTTTTTAATCTTAAAAGCAAGAAGGTAATTTTTCTTAAAAATAAAATTTACCCCAATTGACTCAAGCAAAAAGAAAATCCGTATAAAGCAAATAAATATGTAAATACATAAATCAATAAAAGAAATTGAAAATGCAGTCAAGACATTAATTTTTTAAAAAACACTTCAGGACCTGGTTGCTTTACTTGTGATTTCTTTCAAATTGTTAAGCTAGTATAATGTCATTTGCAGACACACACATCACCATTTAAGAACATAAACACATACTAAACTACAGACCATTCTTCCATATGATTATAAAGTGAAAATTCATGAATGAAATGTTCAGAAACAATATTAATTTTAAAAATTCATCAATAACCATATAGATTTTCTAGTAATTAATCTCTTATAATATGTTATCTTACAGGTACAATTAGGTAAAACAGGATGATTTCAATGTATATGTAAAAGGCACCTATGAACACTTAATTCATGAGAAAAATAGAGAAAATATGAAATAAAAGTAACTTCCTCAAAATGAGATAGAATACCTCTCTTAAGATGATGGTTTATAGCATACCTTATAATAAAATAATATTGACTTTTTAAATAAAATCAGAAACTAAAATTCTTAGTAACACCAATAGTATTTAACATTGCTCTGCTTGGTACAATAATTTAAAAAATGGAAAAAAGATGTATAATTATTAGAAAGAAGGAAAACATGGTTGAAAACAGTAATGAATCAAATAAACTTGATCAAGTTGAAAAATTTTTCATAAAATTGATTTCCTTATGTATCAGTGATAACTAGTAAGAAAAATAATTTTTAATTAATTATGCAACATCCTTTACAATTTGACAAAATGACGCTAAAGGTAAAATATAATAATAACATTTAAAATTTTTCATAAAGAAATTCAATGAGTAGAGACTTGCTTTGTCATATATTTAAATACATTATAAAGCTACAGTAATTAAAATAGGCTGGTACTATTTAATAATAATGATGAACCAGAATAGTTATCTCTGAAAAAAAATCCTAAACCACGTTAAGTATTGTAACAGAAACTTAACAAAGCACTGGGGAACAAATGCGTTTTTAATATTGGCTACAAAATTGGATATAAGGAAAAAATGAACTTAGATATTGTTTTTCTACTTCTGAGCCAAATTTCTCACCCATTTCTAATTTTCTACTTCTGTAGCCACATGAAAAATGTACATTCTTAGGTACACAGCATCTCTGCTCCTAGGTTTGCTCTCACAACTTTGTATTAAAAGTTCAAACTCCCTGGGACACCCTTATTCACATGCAAATACACCAGAGACTTTTTCCATCTGAAAAATTATATTTTTGGCAGTATGTATCAAGGGTCAGAGGTTGGGTTCACAAAGGCCAGCTCTAAATTATATCTCTGACAAGAAAATAGAGGACTAAAGAAATTTAAGGACTGGAAGACTTTACTGTTAGAGATCAAGACCAAAAATAAATGGGTGAAATATTTCTTCAGTTATTGATTCAATCAAAAGAACATCCTGGTGTCTGGCATTTGTTGCCATGAGATACGGTATTAAGGTCCTTCAGGAGTTTACATCTTACTGGGGGAAAAGAAACACATGCAAAATAACAACAGAATCATTATCCACTAAATGGTATAGTATTGATGTGTGTGCAAATGAATGTTCTAAGTAAAGGGGAGGCCTTAGTTCAGAAAACAGATTCACATAAAGAGAGAAGTTGGACAAGGAGCTGAGGGCCACACTGTTTGAGGGGTGGTGTTGCTCTCCTTTCTCATGGCGGTGGAGGTTGATGATACGTTTGCCTTTCTCCACTCCATTTGGAACTGGCTCAACTGCCCTCTAGCCATGAGAGTTATTACAATTTAGCTCTTTTATATGGCTCCCAGGTCCAGCAGCACCTGTAATGGAGACCAAGCCAATCATATCAGTAAGCCCAACAAAAAAAATCTAACTTTCCCTGGATGATAAGAGATAGCCAGGGAGGGAGAGAGGAGAAAGATGGGGAGGGGAAAGGGAGGTTGAGAGAAAAGTAAACAGGCTCCTGATGTCTCTCTCTCCTCTTTCTTGCCTTGCTAACACAGCCAAGCCAAAAGAGCACAAAGTGCTCTGCCTTTTGGCATTCTACCTCCTTGGCTGCATGTCTACTGCTGGTCCCAGGTCAAGAACTAGGCCTCACTCTTCAGAGGGACCACCTGCAGATTTTACTTGCTTTTTAAAAATCTCAGATCTAGTTCTTATATATAGGTTACAGCAGCCAAAATTCAGCTATGACAACACTCCTCACCAAATATGTCCTGGGCAACTTTGTTACCTCCAACTTTATCTATGGCAGGGACTTTTGTACTATTTATATTCATTCAACACAATTTTACAGTTTTAATTGAAGAGTAAAGTTCTGGAAGTAAATACTTCTGAAATGATGGCATGGGCCATGCAGAGAAAAGATGGTTTTACTCACAGTCCTCCCCTTTACATATTTCACTTTTATCCTCTCATCGTTGAGGAAAAGTGCTTGTTTTACTTTCTTCCATATTATGTCCCTAGAGGTAGGGGGCTATATTAATTGATAATAGCAGTTGTTTACATATCTAGTTAAAACCGTTGAAGAGGTTTGAATTAACAGCCTCATTTGGAAGACTTAAGGATTACAAGATCTAAAGAAGTGATAGGAGAAGGTAATTGGCCTGGAAAATATTCAGAAAGATAAATGAATGTGGAAATTGTATTCTTGTTAGCAGACACCAAAATGGCCTGACAAACCCTTACTTCCCTTTTTACAGGTTAACTATCTATTTTAAAAGGGGGAAATGATAGAGGTGAAATGACACCCTTTTAAATGCCAGGAAATATAATTCAAGTATAAAAGTTTGTCGTTTTTTCTGCTCTTCCTGCTGAAGGTTATACTTACCTCTTCCTAGGAAACTACGATGTACCATTTAAGATTTATAGAAAATTCTGGAGTAATATTTTTACCCCTAAGAAACAAGATACGATTAATTTAGCATAAGCAATTCAGGTCTCTTTCTTCATCCTGACTGTACACTTTTGAGGATTATCAGTTGAGCTTCAGATCTTGGGTCTGAAATTCTGTCTCCCTACTCCCTGCCTGTAGGACTTTAGGCTGCTTGTTGTTTTGTAATTTCTTAAGTCAGTGCCTCCCACAGGAACCATGACATATTAATAGTTATTAGGCAAAACAACAACATAATTCTTTGGATGAATATATTTTTGAAATGCCTGGCTTAAACAAAATTAAGTGGAACTTCTCAGTCCCTGATATGGTTATGTACAGTGTAATTCTTTAAGGGAAAGATATTATGAAATTATTTTTGGTGTTTTAAAACTACTTTTATCTAAATTACAAAACTTTAGAAAAAAGTTATTCAAACATGATGAAAGTGTATAAAGTGAAAAATGAAAGTACTGCTTTGGTATCAGAGCTGGCAGCCCCACTCTCCAGGGTAACTGCTGTCAATGGTTTCTTAATACCCTTCCTGAAATTTTCTGCACATGAGCCTGCATATTTACTTCCCGTTTAATAATGGAAACACAGTCTTACCATAGCTGTCATTCATATCTTGCTTTTGTTCATGTAACATATCTTGGATAGATTTCTAGCAGTTCATGCGGATCTGCTTAATTTAATAACATGAATTGCCATGGTTTACTAGTCTTTCAGCGCTGGGAATTTCATTTTTTTTCCAGTTTGTTGCTGTTAGAAACAATGCTGCAACAAACACATTTATTCTGTTGTGGTCTGAAGGTTTGTGCCTCCCCAAAATTCATATTTGAAATCTAATCTCCAATGTGTTGTTATTTAGAGGTGGGGCCGTTAGGAGGTGATTTGGTCATGAGGGCTACAACTTCTTAAATGGGACTAGTGACCTTATAAAAGAGGCTTGAGGGAACTTGTTTCCCGCTTCCACTGTGAGAATGCATCAAGAAGTCACCACCTTTGAAGGAAAGCGTGAACCCTCACCAGATGTCAAATCTACCAGTATCTTGATCTTGAACTTCCCAGTCTCCAGAGCCATGAGCAATAAACTTATACTGCTTATAAACTACCCTGTCTAAGGTATTTTGTTATAGGAGCACGAACTAATTAAGACAATTCACATATCTTTGTTGAACTTATGTGAGACTCTCTCCAGGATAAATTCCTAGTAATAGAATTGCTGAGTCAAAGGGTAAGCATATTTGAAATTATTTCTGATATAGCTAAATGGCCCTTCAAAATTACAGTCCCCTTAATAGTAAATGAGAGCTCTTATTTCTCCACATTCTTAACACTGGGTAATGTTTGATAATCTGTTAGTTTGAAATGTATCTTATTTTATTTTTGGTTTTCAGTTAGTTATGTATGAGTGTGGCATTTTTGCATACAAATCCAATTTGTAAACTCTTTCCCAAAGATCTGACTTTTTCTTGCCCCACTGGAGACAACAATGCCAACCTCAGGATTACTGTGCAGATTCAATCCATGTAAAGTGAGAAGTTCAGGGTTTGGCACACAATAAGTGCTCATCAAATGCTATTTGAAAAACCAGCCTATCAAATCTGACTCACTTCATTTCAAAGGATTAGAGTTACTGAGGTTTTGTTGTACCTCACTTCATCAATGGGAAATGCAGATTCCAGAAAACAATGTAGATGGGAAGAAAGTGCTCTCCACATTCACAGTATTTATGACATTGTATTTTCATTGTCTATTTATTTGTCTGCCCTCTAGATTGAGGGGTACCTGAATTTATGGATCTTATCTTATTTTACATTTCCTTTTTTTTCCTTGAAATCATGATTTTATTGAGTTGAAGGCATTTCAGCCACAAGTGATTAGTATTGTCTGAATCTACCCACAGCTCAATCAAGTCTAAGGCTGAAAACATTCAATCTCTTAAAAAAAATCAGCAAGCAATTTTTCCTCTGTAGTTCAAGTTCATTGAGTTCATATCTCTGGTCCCAGAAGGAAAAAACTGCAATCTTATAAGCCACAAACTAAACATATTTAGTTAATTAACAAATTAATTAATGTGAGATACCAACTCAGTCAAAATTTCAACAACTTATATTAAAATAAGCAAAGTATTCCCAATCATCTTCAAATTCTTCCTAAAATTTATTTTAAAAAGTAAAACTATCAAAATATCTATTTCTTTATACTTTCATCACATTTAGCAGTGAATTTGATTTATAAACTGAAAGCATAAGCTTCCATAATAAAGAATATACTGTATACTGGTACATTGACTTTTTGATTTGAGTTTTCTTTTCTTGTACTTTTTTTTTTTTTTTTTTTTTGAGACAGTGTCTTGCTTTATTACCCAGGCTGCAGTGCAGTGGCTCAATTTTGGTTCACTACAACCTCCGCCTCCTGGGCTCAAGCAATCCTCCCACCTCAGCCTCTTAAGTAGCTGGGACTGCCAGGTGTGTGCCACCATGCCTGGCTGATTTTTTAATTTTTTTTATAGAGATGGGGGTCTTTCTTTGTTGCCCAGGCTGGTCTCAAACTTCCAAACTCAAGGGATTCACCCACCTTAGCCTCTCAAAGTTTTGGGATTACAGGTGTGAACCACCACACCCAGCCCCTTTTACATTTCAGATGGCCCATGTGAGTTATTTCTAAATGTGGGCCCAAAATTTTATATTCCTCACTTAATGGTGGTTAAGAGAGGTGCCTCATTAGATATATTAGTTCATTAGACAAAGACACATCATTTATTAAAAATAAGCAGGTGGAATGTAGTGGTAATGCAGATTGAATTTGTTCAAAATAACTACATCGTGGGCTTGGAAGTATAAGAGAGGTTATTCCGTGATCCTTTACTGCCAAACAAAGCCTCACTATGGGTTGATTTTTAGCAATAAATATAAAGAGACTTGAAAATCTTAGTTTTGTATAAAGCTAGGATGATTGTTATTCAGTGTTTTATTCTTTTACTATTAAATTTTAGAAATACAATTTTACATTTCTAATAGTAACTACCTTGGGGTTTGGCAATTGGTAAGCAATGAATAATTGTTGAATACTTGGATGAATAAATGAATGAATGAGGTATCAGTTCTGTTCTCAGGATCTAAAAAGTATGGATAGATAAAGCAAGATTTTCTCCATCTATCAAATGAAAACGGCAGGGTCCGCAGTACTGGACAAAGCTATGGCACATTTAGAATCTGACAGCACTGAATGCACACAGCAGAGGAATTACAGGTCTGGTTCCATATGCAACCCTAAGAAACTTTTCTATCATTGAGGTGGAAATACTAGCTTTTAAAAAACCAACACATCTATTAGTTTCTTTTCTTCTTTAGGTCTTTGACTTGTTTATTCTAGGCCTGTGGGTACTAACAGATCTGTGGATGTATGCATTTGCCATTTTAAATAAAGGCTAGGAAGGGAAGTTTTAAAACTAATACACATGTATGTTTGTAATCGTTGTTATTCCCGGCTACATATGTTTGGATTTCTTATGTTTAAAGAAGACACACAGACATCCTCTAAACAACTCCACATAAGATAACCACTCTGATAGGCATTTAGTTAAATATAAACAAGTGTGTAAAACCCCACACGATGAATTGAAAATAAAATGAGAACTCCCCTAAAGTTCCTACTTCCAGTTTCCAAAGATGTTTCTCCATAGCTGCAGCATAAGTAAATGTATACAAGTTCAGGAAATAATCTTCAAGTAAACAACGAAAAATTGTTCACATAAGAGTGTGTTCTGTCTTCTTCAATCAGCTGAGAAAGTAAATGATAGCCTTCACCAGCAATATAAACTACCTGAACAATAAACAAAATGCTATCTATTTCAGCAATACTTTCGAGTGCTGGATAGAGGCTCTGGGACTTGGTAGGAAGGCAAGAGTTGGGGCTGGGTTGGGCAACTAGGGATAATTTCCTACTGATTATAGTGGCATCCCAAAGCCCTGAGAGTGGAGTAGATGTAACATCAAGGTGTTGTGTTAAATCATCACAGTAGATAAGACTTTATAATAGACTAAGTGATCAGTGGAAATGGTTGACTTATATAGGGGTGAGGGATGACAGGCAAGGCTGGGCCTGGGAGATGGGGCAGAGAGTACTCCCTATTTTAGGGAGAAAAAAACACATTGCCCACACAAATTACTTTTAATCTTTATTTTCCTACTGGATTGGCTTTGGGTCTCATGAAGGGGCTCAAAACAGTTCACATATGGTAAAGGTCTTCTGTCTGGTGATCTACGAAATAGATGCAAGAAATCCAGGACCCTGTTGAGAGATGGCATGACGTAGTCTAGCTAACTAACTACTGACCTCCAGGCTAGTCAGGAGGACCAGATGAGAGAACATCTGTGTGGTGGATGTCAGCTGCTCAGCCACCACTACCTCTTTTGTGGAACACTACCCAAATTTTGTTTTAGGGGAATCACCCTTCCTCTACTTTCAGCCCTGATGAAAGTAGCCTAGGTTACACTGCTCAGTTTATCCATCCCTTCTGGCCATAGTGGCTGGCTGGATAATGGGTACATAACTAAAGCCAAGCCACTCAGGTCAATAAGATTCAATTCCAAAATTATTGTACTTTGAGGAAAATGGTCTTGCTCTCTCTCTCTGTTTTTTTTAAAATAATCATACTTGGCACTGAAATCCTTGGTACTACCTTGTGTCATCATGAATGAATCCAACGCAGCAGAAAGTAGAGTCAAGAAATTGAACAGAAGCTAAGTTTGCATGATGTTGATCGAATCTATCTAGAGTTGCCTACAGCTTTACTCCTGGATTTTTCAGGAACAATAAGAAGTCTCCCCACTCCTTTTTTTTGCTTAAGCCATTTGAGATGAGTTTTACGTCACTTGCAACTTAAACTATCCTAGTGTGTGAAGCCTTTAGTACTGTGTCTGGCATATTTATGTTCATTCTTACAAATATCAGTTTTATTTTCTTTTTCTTTTCCCTCTCCTTCTCCTCATCCCATCTCCCCCAAATCTTACTTTATATGTCTAGTGTAAAATAGAAGATTAGATTTGACTATTTCCTTTAGAAAGCATGACCACATAATTACAGGAAACACTTCTTCTGGGCCTCAGTCGCTTCAAATGTGAAGTAAAGGGGTTGCAGAAGTCCATCTTATTCTCTCAGCCTTAATTTTCTAGCAGTCTATAAATCAGTTGGCAGTGATGATTTAGAAGAAAAGTTAATCCTTCCCAATCGCTCCTTGATGTTTAGTCTCTTCAGAGAAGAGACTAAAACTAAGGAACTGCAGGGCCAAAATGATGGAAACACTTCCCTTCAACTGAGCTTTCTCAATCCTTGAGCCACTGTGAATTTTAGGCCTTAACTTCCATCCTACTTTTGAGTTTAAATACAATGGACATTTTGTAGTTGGGTAAGAAAAAGAACTACATTATTTAAGAAAGCTTTGGTCTAGTTTAGCTCTGCTACTATCTGACAGTTCTTGACATAGCACATGTATGCAATTCACATGCTGAAATGGACAAGTGATACACAAGTATCACAGATCCATGGAAAGTCATGTGTGACTAACAGTAGGTAAATTGGTATATACAGAATTTGGATGATTTATAATACTTTTAAAAATATCTTAAGATAAATCCAAGTTTATCCCTAAAATAACATTACTCTTGCTCACACATAGTTTGATATATGTGGTCTTGAGCATGAGAGAACACTGAGCTTCTTGGGATTACTAATAACTTGAGTTATCTTCATGAATCATGCCATGAGTTTGAACACCACTCATCATGTGAGTGACAGTAGGAAAGCTAGATTTTTCTTTTTTTTTTTTCTTTTCTTTTCTTTTTTTTTTTTGAGACGGAGTCTTGCCCTGTCGCCCAGGCTGGAGTGTAGTGGCATGATCTTGGCTCACTGCAATTTCCACCTCCCAGGTTCAAGCCATTCTCCTGCCTCAGCCTCCCGAGTAGCTGGGACTACAGGCGCCCGCCACCACACCAGGAGAATTTTTTGTATTTTCAGTGGAGACGGGGTTTCACCGTGTTAGCCAGGATGGTCTCGATCTCCTGACCTCGTGATCCGCCTGCCTCGGCCTCCCAAAGTGCTGGGATTACAGGCGTGAGCCACCGCGCCCGGCCGGAAAGCTAGATTTCTAAGGTTCTTCCATTTCCAGGATTTTGGATGGTAGAGCTGGTGGTGGCTGTGGAATGTGAGGATTTGTGGTACAGACATGGACTGAGGATTTCATTAACCCAAATCTGGGAAATACGTGAGGGGAGCAAGTGAAGTTTGAACTACCACATTTGGTGTTATAATCTCTTCTCGAGCAAATACATTTTAAAAGCCACAGTTATTTTCTTTACACAAATGACAGAATGCATAGGTTGGGTAGGATATGAAAGAGAAGACTCTAGTTTCCAGGTATCGGTCAATTTCAGTGTGTTGCAGAGTAGGTGGTGGGGAAAGAAATAAGTGTTCCTGGGGTGTTTTTATTAAAGTCTTCAGGGCAGAGATTTTTTTACTTTTATCAAAAATGTACGATTTGGTGACAAACTAAGCTGAGGCTGAAGTCATGGTCTTCCTTAATTTCTCTAAACTTTAGTTTTCTCAACTATAAAATAGGGATAAGCATATTTACCTCATAGGGTTGTTGTGATGATAGAATGCAATAAAACATGTAAAGCACACATGATACCTGTCTCACAGTGACCAGTGACAAGCTGAATTAAGATTACAGGTACGGTGTTTTAAAATTGAGCAATGTTGTTCTAGTTTTTAATTTCATTTCTTTTTATTTTTCAAAATCCTGATACAAATTGTCCTAAATTCAGCCTATAAATGCTTCTCTTTGGTTCATATATAGAAATAAGTTCTGATAAAGGATGAACATATTTTCTTACTTGTAATTTGAGACACAATTAGCACACACACAAGTGGATATGTATGTATGTACTGACACAGCAAGAGGGAGGCAGAAGCTGATGTTGGGCTGCGAGGCGGACCCGTGAGGCACACCCATGGTTTCCCTGACACCCAGATATACATTGTGTAAATGACAGCTCAAGACAGCTCAAGACCCATATGCATTTCTATGTTACATAGGGTTTTAGATAACATTCTCTCCCCACACCCTGTTCTTAGGACTTGAGACTTCTTTGATTATTCCAGTGACATCTAACTACTGCATTGGAAATTATCATTATCTTGCAATAATTCAGAGGAAGCAATACCTTGAAGGTTTCCAGTGTGGAAAACCAAGGAGGTGAGATTTCTAGGTTCCCAAGCATGGGATAAAAATCCTTGTAGCTCTACAGAATCCCCGCTGCAGGGTGCCTTAGGAAGTTCTGAACCAGAGAAGTTTTCCACTTGGCCAAGAACTCATGTTAGAGTTCATTTTTCTCCATCATTTTTTAGGCTCCTGATTTTACTTGCAAGTGCAGGAAATACATTTAGTTTTGCGAGACAGATCTCCGCTCCTGCGAAATGCTTTCATAAGGAGGATAAACCTCAGGAGATTGATTTCAAATTAGAGGATCATTTCCTTTCTCTTTGATGGAGTATATATAGCCTCAAAGTTTACAAATGTCTCTTTAAAAGAAGGTACATTTTTACATTCCTGTAAGTGTAACTCAAGGATTTCTAAAGACCCAAGTAGGATTACCGGTCAGATAAAAGACAATGTCTTATGATACTACCTCTTCAATCCAATAAACATTCCATTGCATAGACTTTAAAATATATATACTCCAGAAATTTGTAGAAATAAAAGAAAAAAGAAAACACTAAATATGGTGATATTTTATTTATAAGGAATTCTAACTATTTATTATTATGCAGGAACATATTTTAATATTCCCTGTAGAATGTAAGTACAAGGAGAGGCCAGGTGCAGTGGCTCTCACCTGTAATCCCAGCACTTTGGGAGGCTGAGGCGGGCAGATCACAAGGTCAGGAGTTTGAGACCAGCCTGGCCAACATGGTGAAACCCCATCTCTACTAAAAATACAAAATTAGCCAGGTGTGGTGGCATGTGCCTGTAATCCCAGCTACTCAGGAGGCTGAGGCAGGAGAATCGCTTGAACCCGGGAGGCAGAGGTTGCAGTGAGTCAAGATCGTGTCCCTGCACTCCAGCCGGGGTAACAGAGTGAGACTGTGTCTCAAAAAAAAAAAAAAAAAAAAAAAAAAAGAATGTAAGTACAAGGAGAACAAGAACCAGCTGGGTGCTGTGGCTCATGTCTGTAATCCCAGCACTTTGGGAGGCCTAGGTGGGCGGATAACCTGAGGTCGGGAGTTTGAGACCAGCCTGACCAACATGGTGAAACCCCATCTCTACTAAAAATACAAAATTAGCCAGGCGTGGTGGTGCATGCCCGTAATTCCAGCTACTCGGGAGGCTGAGGCAGGAGAATCACTTGAACCTGGGAAGCAGAGGTTGCAGTGAGCTGAGATCATGCCATTGCACTCCAGCCTGGGCAACAAGAGCAAAACTCCAACCAAAAAAAAAAAAAAGAATAAGCACAAGAACATTGGCTGTATCATTCACCAGAATACCTAGAACAATGCCTAGCCCATGGGGTGCAATAAATAGACACTGAATGTGTAAACAATGAATTATTTATGTAGACATAAGTAACTTCAGAGGCAAAGAGAACATACATATATTCCTTTTCTTGTGAAAATCATTTCACTACAGCCCATTTTTAAATTTTGATCTTTTACTTGTAAAAAGAAATGTGCCATATAATTATTTAAAAGTAACCAAAATATAGAGTACATAGAAAAAATCATGACTCATAACATGAAATTATTAAAAATTAGCATTTTGCTCTACCATACCTTAAAGGTCTTTGTGGAAAAGAGCCTGAGGGAAGCATGAGAGGAAGACACCAAGGTTTACTACCAAGTGAGATGCTAGCTTAAATGTACTAATTGGTAAATCAAAATTTAAGAAAAGCTTTTTACAACTGGTAAAAGATATAACCTATTGTGTACTAATCTGTGAGGTTTATAGTATTTTCATATAACCAATTTTCTTTAATATTAGGAAATATATTTAAATGATTTTTTACATTCTCTCAAAAAGATAGTTTCTACTCACCACATATTCTAGGTGCTCCCTGAGTACTCCCAGTCTACTTGGCAGGAAAGTTGCAGCCATGTAACTATTAGGTTGGTGCAAAAGTAATTGCGGTTTACCATTACTTTTAATACTTTTTTGGTCAATGGATTAGGAGGGAACGTAAAGTGTATCAACCTTAGGCCAAAGCTGTTAAAAGCTCTTGTGCTTCCTCCGTTTCTTTCGTATTTCCAGCCTGACTTTTGGAGCTCATCTTCCAAACGGCAGAGCTACCAGATGAAGTAGAGCGGCTGAACCCGCATCTGACTTTGTGTAAGCCACAGCGTGTCAGCCACAAGCACCTTTGTAGCATTAAGATTTGGGACATGCCTATTCATCACCCTGGTTAATACATATTTCCAATTTCAAGTATAGAACTTTTAAAATGACCTACCCTGGGAATAAATGAACTCAAGAAAAGCATCTCATATTTCAGATCTCAGATTCCCAAATTATTATCTTTTGTTTTCTGCTCTCTTGTTTTGATCAGATCTCATTAATTCACTATTTACTTAACAAACATTTCATTGAGAATTTACTGCGTATTAAGCTATATGCCAGGTGCTAGAGATATAAAGATGAGCAGATATCCAATTTCTTCATTCATGGACCTTACAACTTGAAGGTAAAACAGGCATTAAACAAATAATCACATAAATCAATGTATAGTTACTGAAAATTAAAATATAAGTATAAAATAAATCATAAAAATAAAATAGGAAAACCATTTTAATTAAATTAGGACTTCAGGAATGCTCTCTGTGGAAGGGACATTTAAACTGAGACAGTCTAGATAGAGAACAGAATAGACAAAGGTCTCGAGGTGGAAAAAAGTATGGGAGGAAAGAGAGGTGTGACTGGAGAGCTAAGCAGTGAGGAGATAGTGAGATCTGGGGTTGGCAAGCTATGGGCTTCAGTCTGGCCTGCCACTTGTGTTTGTAAATAAAGTTTTATTAGAACACAGCTATGCCCATTCTTTTACATGTCTATTGCTTGGGTTACATCAGTAGATTTGAGTAGCTGCAACAGACTGTATGGCTTTCAAAATCTAAATTATCTGGCCTTTATAAAACATTTTCTGACCTCTATACTAGATCATTCAGGACCTTGCCAGCCATGTTAAGGATTTGAGATTTAATCCCATGTGCAAAGGGAAGGCATTAAAGGGCTTTGAACAGGAAAGTGAGTGACATGAACAGATGTGTGCTCTAAGAAAACCATTCTGGTTATTTGAAGAATGATGGAAAGGGGCAAGGATGGAGAAGCCAGTTAAAATAAGACAGTGTCTTGATAGTGACAGTGACGATGAAGAGAAGTGAATTCAAAGTCTATTTTTGAAAAAAAAAATCAATATGATTTGGTTTCAGATTACATATTGTGGTGCAAGGGTGGAAAGTATCAAGGATGATTTCTGATTTTTGCCCAAAAAAGCTAGGAGATTGGTGACTCCATTTTCAAAAACAGGAAAGACGGGGGAGGAAAAAGTTCAGAATAATGAAAGTAGGCAATCAAGAGCCAGTGATGAACATAAGTTTGATCTTAACATATACATATATATATTTTCCAAAAACAACAACAAAAAAGGGGTAAAACAACTCTCAAAAATATATTCTGAATTCTACTTTCTGTCCAGGGCTGGGATAATTTTCCTCTATTTTCCTTGTATTCATTCCTTTAAAAATTCCATAGATTCTGTCCATTCAAAGAAAATGCCACATTTAGTGAGACTGCATATATTTCAGGATCTGTTTGGGAGATGTTTTTTCTTTGGCGGAGACCTCCCAAGCTTCATGAAAACATCTATTTATACTGGGACACAAGGAGATTTTCAGTCTGTTGCAGCTTTTATTTGCACTGCCAAAAGGAAAAACGAAAGGGTTTCAATAGTCCTTTAATTGAAACGTCCCTGGAGCAGAGAATTTGTCCTAACTCACATTTGGTTTTCCAGGCTCTCACTGGAGTTCTCCTTCCACAATGCCTAAAAAAGCCCTGGTTTTCTATGATGACAGTCCACTAAAATGCTCCACTTTCCCAATACTCACCAGCAATATGCAGCCACCCCTTATTATACATTGTTATTTTGGCCTACTCAGCATTATGCCCTCTATGAAATTTTGTATTAAGTGGTATTATGATTGGACTATTTTCCTGAATTGGGCAAGGTTTTCCCCTTAAGCCAGCATACTGGTTTGCCTCTAAGGATATCACTTTATCACTGCAGTTGCGTAATTGGGTTCAGCTTTAGATTTGTAGCTGTTCAAATGAGCGAAATACATCTCAGGGCTGGGGGATTTCACCTAAAGCTTTGCTGTCATCCATTTGGTTTAGTAAAGAGAAGTTTTGGCCTTGACATTATAAAACGCTGAATTTGAAAAATTGAGACTAATCAGATGGTGAATCTTTATTTATGATAGTGTCAAAATATTCCTGGTTCCTTTTGTGGAGGAAATCTACTGGTTTACTGTGGACATTCTTATCTTCTTTCCTAATAAGATGAATGGAGTTACTCTTCCTGCTGTATTTTGACAGGAAAAACAAAGATTGGATCTGGGTATTTTGGCAAAAGCTCTTAAATCAGAGGGACTATACTCTTTACAACATTGTTAGCCACTCCTGAGAAACTACTATTATGAATACAGTAAACAAATAGGCATTTTATTTTTAATAAAAAAGAGTGAATTAAGTTCAACTGATCTCAAGGCTCTAAAGTGTCTTTCTTGACTCTGTTAAATAATGTAAGGATATATAACCACAGCGAGAATTCACTTGGTATATTTATAATAGAAATCTATTTTAGTGAGGAAAACTATATTTTAAATTCAAGGATGCTTCATTTTTTACAAACATGAATTTGGAATATTTTATACTAAAGAATTCCCCTAGTACCACAGATCAGTTATAAATATTAATGGAATTTCAAGAAATTCTTTTCTGATTCCAGTGCTTAATATTCATTCATATTATGCAGGGAATTCAATGTCCTGTACAGTACATGTGGATTCTTCTCATTATATAAATGAGCACACATATGGAATCTGTAGGGGCAATGATAATTAAAAATAGCAGGGCCCACATATAATCTTAGAGGGCATATAAAAGTCTTCTCAGCTCACTTAGTAACAAGAAAGTTACTGGTAATAAACCAAAGGACTCTTTAGGCTCAATTTACTCAATAATGTCATATCTGGGCAAAAAGATGGATTGGTGATTCTGAACAGAGTTAAAAATGCTAACTGATATAAAGTATTTATGAAACGTAATGAAGTGATTTCCTGTGGTGAGATTCTGCAGTCAGACTTCGAAATCTGCTCTTGAATTAGTCTCAGCTCTTTGATTTGCTAACGACTTACTTCACAGTGCTTAGTCTTCTCAGACTATTTGTAGTGTAAATTTTTTTTGGAAAAATTCTTATTCAAAAAACGATTTGACATCCCATAAAAAGAAGAACTGCATCTAACTTTATGTTCTCTGAGTTTAATAACTCATTCAGGTAATAAGATATTGTTTAGCCTTCCTAATGTGTAAGTATAAGTATTATTTTTAACAAAGGGTAATTTTTAACTAAACCTGCACTATTAGTGTGTCATTCTCTCTTCTGTCTCTCAAAATAAAGATTTATAGAACTACTAGACTAAAACCATAAAATAATTTGTATGTAACAACAATTATTAAGTTGGCATTTACTATGCACCTATGTGCCAGGCATGATATTAGAAGTTTTGGATAATACTATTTCATTCAATCTTTATAACATTTCTGGGAGCCATTATATTTACAGTACAGGTAAGTAAGTGAAGCTCAGAGAGATTAAGAAGGTTAATCATGATCATAGAGCTATTAGGTTGAATCACATGAAAATGCTGATATTGGACCATTTTTAATCTATAAAGACAGCAATATCATATGCTTCAACCTAATTCTAAGTGCTGAGTTACAGTATGAAAATAGGTCTGTGTGATTCAGAAGTCCATTGCAGTATATTAGATAATACTGGTTATTTTTCACCACCCATAATAATAAAAACCAAATCATGAATTATACAATAAAGAATCACTCACCAATTTGGGTTAATATGAATTCATCATTTATAGCAAGATTCCTATGCAAGATATTTCATTTTAATATCATTCTGATATAAAAAGAGAGATAACTGCTAAACTATGGCAGAGAAATGGCACATTTGCAGAGCTTATCATATATTTTCTAAGTTAAACATCTCAGCTGGAGCACAGTTGTTCTTTAACAAACTATTAAAAAGAAATATCCTTCACAAGGAGAACAGTGGGATTCTTTGAAGTGTAACTTTGGAAATCAAGGTTTGTGTTACAGGGCATCATTCAAAGCAGACGTATTTTCCTCAGAGACCACAGTAAAATTGTTGCTAAGAATACTTGTTTCTCCTTTTCAGGTTTTACTGAAAATACTATATAGTCAAGTATTCGCAATGTTCTAGGCATGGTACAGAACATCCAGAAAGAGGCTTCTAATCATTCTAATCGTGAAGAACTTGCATATGCTTTTCAATGGCTTTCAGATTCAGCAATTAATGAAGAGCTTATTCATTTTATGTGATTTAAAGGGTAGTGGTAACAGACATCTAGATTGTTTTAGAGATAAACAATTTGCTGATTAGCCATTACTTTTCCTTGCTTGCTAAGTGGGTGACCAGTGCTGAAGTATTAATTCTCAATGTTATTTCAGGAGCAGGGAGGGGCATTTCAGAGTTACAAAAAGGACTACTGGCTCAGCAAATATTTATCAAGTACTAAATACTCCTATTATGTCGTGATGGTAGTGTCTCTTATTTTCAATCTTGATCAAGATAAGAAGTATCAACGGATGTGTCACATGTGTGATGGATTGTGGCATGTATTCCCACTAAAGGAGAAAGCTTCTAATTTTGGAGAAAGCAGCACGCTCTGCAGTCAGAGCATATTACTTCTTCAGCCCATGAGACATTTAGACTGATCTAAAGAGGAATTCTTGACAGTGAGGAAAGTGGCGAAATCTTTTCTGAGGGAGCTCTCGGCAAAGGAATGATCCCATCTCTTTAGGATAATGTTGTCATGGTCCCAGATAAAAATGGACCACAATGAAGACTTGTCAAATTCTTATCCCGCTCAAGCCTTTACTGTTTCCCAGGACCTGAGGCTCACAAGCAGTCTGTGATTTACACAGTCTTACGATACTGTTCTCAACTTGCAAAGGTTTTGAGATGCCTCCAGAATGATGAAAACCAGGCACTTGTCTGGGAAGCAGAGCAGCTCACATTATTTTGAGCCCTGGGCTTATGACCCAGAGTGTTGACAGTTTCACTTCAGACCACAGTAAGGACTTAACTTCAAGATCCTTCAAAACAGCTCAGTCCCACAGACACAGCCTTTTTCCAATTTCCCTCTCTGAACAGATTGACATGGTTGCAGGTATTATGGAAACAGCAAGTTGAGTTTTCTATATTTGAGATTCAGAGGATGAGGAGTTCTGTTTTAATTCAAAATAAGGTTCTCAAACAGATGTGAATATTGCCATTTAGGCAACAGACTAAATTTCTGCAAAGGAACCAACCTAAAGAAACCATAACGTTCCTATCTAATTTCATCTTAGATATTCCAAAAAGTGTCTGGGCTATCTTAATTTAAACACCAATCCCCCAATAAAAAGCAATCATGGATATAAAGCAACTGCTCATACCAGAACCATATTGAGGTTGTAGAGTTGTGGGAGGGCCACAAAGTAAACTAAACAGCAAACAAGTTTAAAATCTACATATTAACCCCTCTGGTCAAGCTGGAACCTCTACCACCTGGTTTTCTTCTTTCCCTTTCTTTGTTCCTTCCCCTCCCCCATTGCCTTAGGATATCTGAAATTTTCTCCTCAATTAGGCAGAGTAATTTAGCTGTCTCACCTCTCATTTTCAAACTAGTACCTAATCTTTATAAATGCTCCCCAGAAGAAAGAATAATCCTACTAAAAGGACTGTAATTATAATAGCAAAAGTAAGTTGCTATTATATTTAATACAGCAGTTTTTTCACTAGAGAATAGTTTGCTACACACGTATTTCTTGACCTTTGTTAGCGGGGAGGTCTGAAAGACTGTGCCAATTCCCACCTGTGACCCTTGCTGGTTTTCCCTCTTCTTTACATTGGCCATCCGTAACTCCTTACAGAGCCAACACACAGTGGGGTTTCCTCTTGCTGTTTCCCTTCTCAATTGGCAGCAGAGACGGTGGCCTCTGTCCATGTTTTCTGATGCTCTCATCTCATCTATGACCTATAAATTTCATATCCACACATTTATTCATCATGAACAGTCATCTGATTCTCATTCCTGCTTTCTCCCTGACAAATGATGGATAGAAACTATACTCAGTCCCCAACACATCTGCCTGGCTCTTAGGTTCTGAACCAATTCTTGGCCAACCTGAAAGTCTTTTATAAATCTCAGCCTGACAGTCACACATTTAGGCACACATTAGGGAAAATATCATTTTCAGAGAGCAAGGCAGGCAGAACATGAGGTGTAATGTTGACACAAATGGGACTTAGGGTATTTAATGTTTAAGACTCACGTTTTAGTATGGATGCTGCATAGATCTGTAATTTGGACTTGTTTATAGCTATAGAAATGTCAGGCAGCTGTAGACTTACCCTTTTGCTGTTTCTTGGACATTTCATGACTTATATGCATCTATTGAACTTTTTTGGCATCCCCAGGAGAAAGTTAAATCATATTCCCTATTACAGTTTCTGATTTATTCATGGATTTAAATGTTCCACAGCCCTCATTTTTCATTTCCTCACCTTAAAGAAAAGAGATTATTGGGTTAACGTTGACAGAAGACCATAACTTTTCCTTTAAAAGCTCATAATATTGTCACAAGGCAACACAGCCCTTCCTGGTTTTGATCATGAGTGTGAGTTAGCATTCTATATATCGTATAGATCAGTGCATCTCTTTATATTCATGAGAACTCTTACATGGCTGCAAATTACTAGTGCAACAGAGCATTATGTATCTTATTTCATTCAGAATTTCTCATTTGAGCAGACTTCATGAAACTGTGTTTTGTGAGCGTAGGGACTATGGAATCCTCAGTTCTTAGCACAATACCTGGCACACAGAAGGAATTCAATACATAATTGTATATATTTGTACAATTGAATGAGGATGAAAGACATAAATATTTGGGAGTTCAATTTTGCTGAAAGACACTTCCATAGCAGTATATTCCATAAGATACATTTAAAGTTTATTTTTGATTTCTGTATTTAGCTGATTTTCTACTTTTATTCCATCTCTGGCATTGATTTTCATACTGAGTTAAGTTGCTTTGCAAGTGAGAGGGCAAATGTTATCTTAGATGTAAATCTTTCCCATTGAGGATAACTTGACAGGGAAGCTAGAGGCTGACAGGGGTCTGTTGTTTGTTTTTACTTTGTGTGCAAATGTTCTCCTTACAAAATGGGCTGAGTTATTTCATTCTCTAATGAAAGTCCCCTCCTCTTTATTTTAAATAACAGAGATAGAGTTGGGATCTCGCTAGGTATTCCAGGCTGGTTGTGAACTCCTGGCCTCAGGCAATCCTCCTGCCTTGGCCTCCCAAAGTGGTGAGATTATAGGCATGAGCAACCATACCTGGTCCCCATATTTGGTTTTAAAAGTGAGAAATATATGAAATCAGACTATTCTATTTTATAATTTGTGCCTATTAATTTAAATAACAAAAATAGATATTTTTATGTATACATGTATGTGTATATACACATATTATATATAAGTACTTATATATATTCTCTCTATTTTTTTCTTCCTGAGAGACCACCCCAAGATCTGATATTACCATCATATCATATTTTGTGACATCACTATAATAATGAGATGAATATTTGCTATTAGTATTTGACAGCTGTTAATTAAATTGCCTTAACAGATTTATAGGGAAAACGTCGGTTACATAATTGAATTACAAATAACTATGTCTGTTATATAAACAACAAAATATCATGATTACTAGTCACTGCTTATTATTTTAAGATGAGGATTACTACTTTATCTGAGAGCTCTAATATTTTAAAACAAAAGCCCAAACTGGAAACCTGACAGTTTTTCATGATTATGATTTTTCTTTTATTTTCCTTCTTTCTTTTTCCCCTCTTCTCGGTCTTCCTGTTTTGTTCTACTTATAAAGTTTTACCTGTCTGGATTGCATTTTCTGCAAGTTCAAATAGTTCCATGTTCATTCAATTCTTAAGCAGACCATTTTGTGTTATAAATTTCATGGCTATTTGTTTAACTGGAATAATCATGAACTCTTTTAAGTGTCACAACGTGAATGGATTTAAAGTCACAGGACCATCCCAATTATTTATAACATCTCATATTATGTCCTTGTTTTTATAAAGAGTTGACGTAATAAACAGTCATATGGAATAACATTCTTGTATATTTTGCAAAACAGCCATTAAAGGTATTATATATTAGTGTTTGTTACTCAGAGATTCTAACAATAAAATTCTTGCAAGGACAAACTCTATGAATAAACTCTAAGTTTGTTCATTTGCTTTTCTTCTTTTAAGATGAGTTGGATTATTTTCTTTGATAAGATATTGAAAACTATGTCATTATGTCCATTGGCCATCACATCTCTAGAATTCAGACTGCCTTAATTGCCTCAGATTGCTGCCTATTGGCGATTTTATTGACCATTAACACTCCTCCAGATGGTGACAAGGAAAGAATGCTAAATTTCTGATCAATCATTTTCAGGGTTGCTTACTCATTTTATTTGTTTAAGCTGCCCTAACTCCTATCTGTACTGGTAACAGAGGCTGCATTCACCTAAGTTAGACTTTTATATTTATGCCCTTTGCTTCAGAGACTATAATATCCAAATTGAAGACTGGAATTGTTAATTATAATAATAGGTACCATAAATACTGACTTACTTTCTAAATGCCATGCAAAGCTCTTCATATGTTCAAATCATTTAATTCTCAGTAACCCTTTGGTATGGTATGGTATTATTTTACTCATCTTATTAAGGAGGCAACAGATAGTTTAATTTATCCAAAGTTACACAGCTAGTCAGTGGTGCTGAGTTGAGTCTGGACTCCCAGACACTATAACTTCAAATTTAAGATCCTGGGATGGAGCTCAGAGATCTTCTTCAGAAGTAAATGTATCTCACTTGTTGGCACTATTCCTTATGTCCTCTACATGACAGGCATTGCTAATTGTTGGCAGATCTTTTTCTATTGAGTCTATACCCAGCCTGGGAATCATTCTTAGTTGTTGTCCCAGGTGGCAATTACTTATTGAATGATTCTCAGTTGTGTTGAAACCTATTTATCATTCACACAGGTCTAATCTGTTCCCTTTACAGAACGATTTATGCCAACTGTTTTAGTAGAAACTGGTTAAATGTTCACCAAATCCACTTTTTCTTCCTACATACATAGGTAGACTACATTTCCAGCTTTCCTTCCAAATAAGTGTGGTCACATAACTGTGTCCTAACTAACAGAATGTGAGCACACCTGAGGTGCACCATTTCTAGGCTTACCCCTAAAAACTCCTCTGGCTCGCTCTCCTCCATCCCCTTTCCTTCCACAGATTGATGTCTATGAGTACACTGACTCTGTTAGTTACCTGATGAAGTCTGCAGAGTCAAAAAATGGATGGAGCCTGCGTTCCTAAATAAAGCTTTGAAGAAAGCTACCTACCAATCACAAACACCTGTTTGGGCTTTATATGAGCAAGAAATAAACCTCAGTCATGTTCAGGCCATTAAAGGTTTTGGGTATGTTTACTACAAAAACTAGCATTACAAATACAAGGCCTGTACAAAAGTACAAAAGTAGCATTTTTCAGAACCAGAATCTGAATCTAGGTCTTGTAAGTCCCAATTCTTGCCACTACGCCAAGCTTACTAATTTTAAAAACTACCCAAGGTAATATGATACACACTTTATTTTAACATAAATTTTCTCAAATTTTAACTCCATGAAGATTTGAGTTCATTGGCAACAAGGGTTCTCTCATTTCTAAAAAAATCTCAAGTATTTCCCAATTGATGCCTTCAGGACCAGACCTCCCACTCCAGTTATCTGGCCTATAATTCCTGCCCAGGTGTGAAGCATGAAAGGTGACATCAAGTCAGTGTTTCTCAAATGTACACTTGGGAACCATTTCTATGGGATGTTAGTAGGTTTGGTGCTGAAATACAATAACCCATGGTCAAGCACATTTAGGAAATTCTAGATTAAAAGAAGTAAAAAGGTGTCTTTTCTGTAGGAATATCCTTTAATAAGATAACATGTCGTGAGATTCTCCAAAATAAACGTCTGTAGTATTTTGCAAATTTATTTGATGACAGAGCCCTTTTTCAAAGAGCAACTCAAGGAAATAGTGTTCCACTGAACACATTTTGGGAAACACAAACAAGGATATTGGAGCATACTCATAACTATTGTTACCTAAAGTTGGGTCTAGTACATCTTGGAATCTACTCCCTCTACCTAAGGAAACTTTGGTTCTGGCTGTGGCTTTCTACATGTACTACCTATTCCTGACTTCTAACAAATGATTATGCCTTGATCTTTAGGCTTCTTCTATATCCTCCAGCTCTTTTCAAGACTTAACAACTGACTGTATTTTGCGGTCTCAACCATGCCAGACTTTATCTTGTTGCTTCTCTACCCTGACGGAACACAAATGTTCGATTGGTTGTGTATGTATGTTGTAGTATTAATTCTTGATTCAATCAAACACTCCACATAAAGCAAGGGTGTGGGGTAGTGTTACTGGCATAAAGAAACATCTCCTGGCTGGGTACAGTGGCTCACGCCTGTAATCCCAGTCCTTTGGGAGGCCAAGGCGGTTGGATCACTTGAGGTCAGGGGTTCGAGACCAGCCTGGCCAACTTGGTGAAACCCTGTCTCTACTAAAAGTACAAAAAAAATTAGCTGGGCATGGTGACAGGCACCTGTACTCCCAGCTATTTGGGAGCCTGAGGCAGGAGAATCACTTAAGTCCAGGAGGCAGAGATTGCAGTGAGCAGAGATCTTGCCACTGCACTCCATCCTAGGCAACACAGTGAGACTCTGTCAAAAACAAAAACCAAACAAACAAAAAAAACAACTCTTACTGTCCTAGTTAAATATCAATATCAATAAAATACAGTGAAGTTACATTATATGGGCATTCGTAGTATGTGAATTCAGGTAGACCCATTTAGTATCCTGGCCCCCAGATAGTGAGAAAAAATAGTTTAAATGCAAAGCAGTTAGATTTTATGTTATGAAATGCCATTACTGGCATTCTGTATCACTTAATTTAAAACTTGCATAATTGAAGATTAATTTCCCATACAGTTGTCAAAGAAAAGTAGGCATTTCTTTGCTTGCTGAAGTGGCACCACCATGGGCTGTAGCAAAAACATGGTTTCCAATTCAGGTAGCCCACTCCTTTTAATATTGTATGATTGTTGATATAAAAAAAATTTAAATTCTATTATTTCAAATGCTTCCAATCACATGAGAGAATTTATTAATCTTTTATGTTGTACTCTTTCAAATTTGCATAATTTTATAAATTACTGCACTGTACTGTGGGTGCTTTTATCCACCATCCTATTCCATTGTTATAGCAGATTTATAGGCTGTTAGGATATATAACTCTGTTATTTCTTTCCTTCCTGTGTGCCTTTCATAGTAGAAAATATCACTGGGTCCTACAATTCCAAACCAACTTTAATCTGACTTCACCAAAGAAACAGAAATCTACTGAATGTTGGGAAAATAGTTGTACTGAATTTACTGAAAGATGTTACATCATTCTCTAAAATGTCATATAGTTTTAAGAAACTTTGAAGGTAAGTATGAATACACATGACTCTTTTTATGTGACAACTTTAGAACTTTACCTCCCATATAAGATGTGACTCTACTTGAAGATAATGGACATTATTGATTGCTAATCCAGCATTTAGTACTTCCTTTCTTCCTCCTAATAAAACTCTATTTTATTCAGATAGCACTCCTCATAACTAAGGGAAAGATGATCCTAGTACCAGTTCCAGGACCAGATCTGGACTTGTGTAGGCTTACCACGTTGCTCCCACCCTCTTTGCCAGAGACTGGTTTTGGAGCACTCAAGTAATCCAATTCTAGTCTGTGACACATGAGGAGAAGTCGACCAAAAGGCTTCTGTAAAGATTTCCTTGATTATTATTAGCATATATTATTATTATTTTTTGAGACGGAGTCTTACACTGTCGCCCAGGCTGGAGTGCAGTGGCACGATCTTCGCTCAGTGCAACCTCCGCCTCCTGGGTTCAAGTGATCTCCTGCCTCAGCCTCTTGCGTAGCTGGGATTACAGGCGCCTGTCACGACGTCCAGCTAGTTTTTTGTAATTTTAGTAGAGATGGGGTTTCATTACGTTGACCTGGCTGGTCTTGAACTCCTGACCTTGTGATCCACCCACCTTGGCCTCCCAAGATTTCCTTGATTCTTAGCCAGTGATAGTTCATTTCATTCCTAAGCATGTTGGTAGGTTCAGTGTGACTCCAATAGCTATTGCCATCCTGCTGCCAGTCCTCTGAGGATGTCAACATTGAGAGCGGAAGAGAGCAGAGAAAGACAAAACCTAGGTCTTTTAAGATATTGCTCAGTTCCTGAATCAATGAACCCTGAAGTCTCTCCAATCTTCTCCTTAGATAATGTATTATTAGTCAGCTCAGGCTACTATAACAAAATATCATAGACTGGGTGACTTAAACAACACAAATTTCTCACAGTTCTGGAGGCTGGGAAGTCCAAGATCAAGGTGCCGGTAGATTTGGCTCTTAGTTGGGGCTGTCTTCCTGGCTTGCAGATAGCTGCCTTCTTACTGTGTCCTCACATGGTATGTGCAAGCCAGGATAGAGAGAGAGAGCTTTCTCTCTTTTGCTCTTCTTATAAGGCCATCAACCCTACATGGTTAGGGTCCTACCTTTAGGACCTCATTTAATCTTAATTACCTCCTAGATCCCCATCTCTAAATACAACCATATTGGGCTTAAGGCTTCAACCTATGTCTATGGAGGAAACACAATTCAGTCCATAGTAGATAACATAACAAATGTCTTTATGCTGTTAAACAAGTTTAAAATTTTTTTTTGTTATATACAACTGAATACACCCTGACAGATATCATATCTTATGATGAAATACACAAAGGATAATGTCTAATTCATGCCATATAACATGAAAAGATCAAGGGTTAGTCTTCTTTTCTCAGAATAAAGCAGTTGTAGAGTTAAAAATGGTTAGTCCATTGCAGTTCTAAGGCATTTCATGAACTGCTGATTGTACATATATGTGGTATCATGTTAACATAAACAGTCCAGCTCTAAGGGAGTTTTAAGTTATAAAAGAAACATTTTTCTAAGATCATGAGCTCTGATATAAAAACCATACTCCAGCCCAGTTCTATCATTATGAAGGTCTGGTGAGCCGAGAGATGTTAGTTGGTGATTTTATCAAGCCAGAATTCTAACTAATGGCTTGGTGAAGCCATCACTGTCCCGTAAAATACCATAACAGATTGACAGGACGATTCAAGAGTTTTAGTCATTTTACATCCTTATGGTTATTCCACAAAAAGCAGCATCTCAGGGATCACTGCAATCTTACAAATGAGAATACACTTTCACCTTTTTGCCTAAGGAATCAGTTATGTTTTTCTTACAATTCAAATCTAATTTTTATAACTATCTTCAACAAAAAGGGTGGAGTGTAGATTTATCACATTCTAGTAAAGCTCTCATGAAACATTTTACTTGTTACATTGTTTCTAAAGTAAATTTACCATTTTCCCCCTGATGAAATGCAAATAAACAATAAAATTATATTGAAGTGAAGTATTTTCATAACATAGTAAAATTCTCCTTTAATTTTCAGCTGAGTGAGTGGAAGAGCAGCACTTATCAAATTAGAAAAAAAAATACCTAAACCAAACAAACAAAAACAAACTTCACCAAGAAACAAATGAGAGATACATTTGCATATAGATGCATCCATATTAAAGAAATAGAACTTGGGTCATTTTGAAATCTTAAACCTTCTGACACTATTTTCATGAACTCAGTAATATAAACCATGTGGTGAATGAAATTCTGAAAAACTTTGCTGGTTTCACTGTGTATTTTATTACTGGCCAAATGTGACATTAAATTTTATCCCCTGTGGCTTGGAGTTAAATGCTTGCTCTGTTCAGAATGGCAACACTCAATTAAACAGCATTTTTCATGATCTACACCCACCATTGTTACTGTATTTAAGGGAAATAATGGGGGTACTGACCTATATTGCGCTTCTTATTATCAATGGAGACGAAGCGTATGCAGGGATTACTGGTGATGTACTGCCCAGCCCAAGGGACATCAATCTTCGTGCCAGCTTCATAAAAGAGGCCCAGAGCATATCGAGAGGAGTAGCTCACAGCCTCCAGTTGCTGCCTTTGGCATTCACTAATTACTGTGGAAGAAAAAATAAAAGGCATCAAACTTAAAAATATCATCTTTCCTTTTAGTACATCAAATATAAAACTCCTTTAAATCAGTTACAACTGCTTCTACCAACTCCATCTCACTTACAATGAATTTTGAAAGGTAATGTAAACTAGCATCAGCTCTAATTTCTTTTTGGAATTTCTTAACTTTGGCACATTGTTTTTATGAAGTTGAAGGTTCACAATCTTTGGAATGGCACTTAAGGTTCTCAAAATCTGGCTCCAAATTGCTTTTCTATTCTGGTATCCTAGTCTTTGGACGGTCTGGCCATATTACAGATTCCATATACTGACCCCTTACTACAAGTCAGGGTATTTGCTATATACTTGACATAAGCATTTCACTCTATCATAATAGTTTTAAAAGGTAGAGTATTATTTCCAAGTTACAGATGAGGAGGCTGATGCTCTATCTCTTATGACCTCTTAAATTGTTCCATGGATACAAGGGGGGAATAACACACACTGGGGCCTGTTGGGAATGGGGGCATTGTGGAGGGAGGGCATCAGGATGAAGAGCTAATGCATGCTGGGCTTAATACCTAGGTGATGGGATGATCTGTGCAGCAAACCACCATGGCACATGATTATCTATGTAACAAACCTGAGTATCCTGCACATGTATACTTGAACTTAAAAGTTGAAGAACACAAAAACTACTACACACACACACACACACACACACACATAAATTGCTCCATGTCATAGAGTGATTTGTTCACCTGTCATCTTTCTGCCAGTGCATTATAATAGCTCCTTAAGCAGAGGGACCACACCTTAGTCATCTTTGTTTACAGGTCCCTACCGTACTCATTACAAGCACACCAAAGTTGAAACTTTAAAGGGATAGAAAGGTAAACACAGACATGTAAAGAAATAATGTCTGTGTCAACTTCTTCACAAAAGAAGTTGAAATGTAGGAGGTAAATAATAGGAAAAGCCTGGAAAAGGAATTGAGTAGGTTTAGGTTTAAATCCTGACTCTCCACTTACCAGATATGTGACACTGGTTAAACTACTTAATTGCTCTGATTACAGTTCTCTTGTCTATACTCGCAATAATAGTACAGAATGCATTAGTCTGTTGTGAGGATTATATGAAATAATGCATAGTACAGTGCTTGGCATATAATAAGTGTTCATTAAATAGTGACTTTTTCTACTATAGATAGAAAAAATACTTGGGAAAATGGGACAAGAAAACATACTTAGGAAAATGGGATAATGTTCCATCCTGAGGTGGGGAAAGAAGACATATTTTCCACTTTTTACTTTCTATCTCCAATACCCCTACCTTTAAGGTCTCAGGGAGCTGCTTGTTTATGTATGTACAACATTAATAGTTTAGGTTTCAGAGAAGGTCATAGTTCTGTTTTGCCTTAGAAGGCTCGTTCAGACATGGAACACATGGGAAATTCTCAATTAATTGGGGTAAAATATCCTAATCTACAACAGTAGGGATAAGCAAACCTCAAGGATGAGGGGGCAACTTTAGTTAAATATTACAGAAGTAGCTTTAGGAGGTAGAGAGAGGCAGGAAAGGGATTCAATAAATTATTAGAGCACAGTAATAATCCTATACATTATTTCAACTACAAAACATTTTTACAACCATGACCTAATTTAGTCTTCACAAAAGCCATCTCATTTCACATCCCCAGGAAGGTGAGATTCAGATTGGTTAACTAACCTGCCTTAGGTTACACAGCTTCCAAGTTGTGTGGTCAAGATGAAGCCAGAGCTCCCACATTGGAGCTACACACATATTCTTATAACCCTACACTTTCCTCTGCTCATCTGCAAGTCTGAGTTTCAGAATAAACTTTGGCATTGCTTTCTCCTTGACATTAATGGCTATTTTGTATTCATAAGTAAAAGCCATATTTCCCTTTAACCATAATTTTCTGCCTTATTAAAAGCTGTAACTACTTGATGAACGAATGATCTGACATTGGCCTCATTACACTCAATGAATTTGGAACTTCATTTTTTAATTTAATCTGCTTTTAAAGTTGTGGCTTGATGTTATACTTACTGTTTTCTAAGAGGGAGGAGGTGAAACATATTAATGCTAGCCGCTGAGCACATAATCACTGTTTCTCATTTTTTAAATTAAAAAAAACAAAACAAAACAAAAAAAACACTAACCAAACAAAACTGTGTAGTTAGCTACTTAGTAACTGAAAGGACCTAAAACTTTTATTTTTTTAACCAACACTGAAGGGTCAATATGTTGACAACCATCAGTCCTCTCCCCACCCCCCTACTTTTTGCTAGCTTTTAGACAAACTGCCAAGTGGTAAATCCCACTGGGTAGCCCGTTGAAAAGGTAATTGATATCTATATAGAAAGAACAATTAACCTTACACACCCTTGTCTATTTCAGGGGCTCTACAATTCATTCTGAGAACAGGGAGGTGAGACTTCTGACTGAAACAATCACAATTTCTGGACATTCACTGACAAAAACTTTGTCTTCAGAGCCTTAAAAGTTTTTTATTGTTGGAATGCGGGCAGCATCTTAAAAAAAGATCTTACTTTGTTTTAAAAAGTTTCTAGCGCAAAATGCTAAAGAAATCAGCCCTAGGTCCCACATATTTTGGCAAGCAAAACAATAGATTCTTTCTTATCATGTTTTCAAATAGGACAAATGACCACAAATCAAGGCTTATATAAAAAGGCCTAATTCCAATGTAATAAATCTTTACCTGGCTGTCATCCTCATTTAATTCTCAACCAATGGGATTATATAACCCACAAACACACATACACACACATATATGTAAGATATGTTATATAATATATATCTTACACATACATAAATAATATAAATATATTTTATGACTATGAGTAAAATGGCTAAAAATTGTAGTGAACAGAACAGTCCACATGCATACTTTCATTAATGAGGAAAATTGTGCTTATTTCATTCTCCTTGTGCCTATGTCTTTGTGTGCATGAGTGGGTTTGTGGGAGGTGAAGAGCAGAGGGAGAAAAAGAGAGAGAAGAGGAGAGTGAGAGAGAGGAACAGAAGACCTGGCTGTACTCCTGAATAACACTGAGCAAATATTTCATTTTCTTTGTTTCCTCATGTAATTTTATTCTGTTAGTTTCCAAACCTATAAAAGAAGGCTAATAATACATATTCTGCCTATTTTCTACATTTTTTGGTGACAATCAAATCAATCTATCCATTCATCCATCCATCCATCCATCCATCCATCCATCCATCCATCCATCCATCCAAACATCCTTCCATTACTTTATGCCATGCACTTTTCTAGACGTTAGGGCTGTAAAGCAGAAAGATAAAGTCCCTGCTCTCATGTAGCCTACATACTAGTGGCAGAAAGGCCATTATAAATCAATAATCAAGTAAATGATATGTCAGTTGGTGATAACAGCTATAAGGAAAAATAAAGCAGGTAAAGGGATAAGTAACAGGTTTGAGTGAGGCTATTTTATATAGACTGTCAGGGGTATGTGTTACCTCTGAGGTTTTTACTTGGATTGACATGGGAACCTACTACTCGTTATGAGCCAGGGACAGACATGGCATTCCTTCTGTCTTAAAATTCTCATTCTGGCTACCGGTGAAGATACAGGGGTGCAAGAGTAGAACTGGGGCAAGCAGCTTTTGCAGAAGTCTTAGATTAGAGAGAATAGTAGAGGAAGCCAGAAGTGGCTACAGTTTGGATGAAATATATAGGGTGTGTGAGTGTGTGTGTGTGTTTGTGCATATGCGTATATACTCTTAAATAAAAATTATGAGAGGCTATTGATTTGGGCTAAGATCTTGCACTAGGTCCCCACAGACCAAACTAAACTGGAGTCACTCATGCTAATGTTCCTGATCACCAAACCAAAACCTAAGCTGTTTACTTGCAAGATCCGACCTGAGAGATTAGGGGAGAAGGTCAGTTTTCCAAAAAAAAAAAAAAAAAAAGAAAGAAAAAAAAGGAAATCCACAACAACCAATCCAAAGGGCCCAGTCAACCTGAGCTGAGCGGGCATAACAACCAAGTCCCCACTGCTTTAATCCATACGAGGAGAGTAACCTTTAGTAACCTGATGTTAACCAATTTACCTTTTGCACTAGATGTTTCCTTGTTCCCGCTCAAGTTGCCTTACAAAAACCAACTCATGGCCAGTGGAGTTCTCTGTTAAACCAATTCACTGGCCATGACCTCATGGCCAGTGGAGCTCTTGTCTGTTTTATAGACTGGATGCTGACTGGTTTATGAATTGCTAATAAAAGTCAATTAACTCATTAACACTTCATTTGTTGAAATGTTGTCATTTCACATACATGCACACAATATATGTGTACATAAATATATAATATGTATAATGTAAATTTTAATAGAGGTTTAACATACGTAGAGAAAATTATGCCTTGATGAATTTTCATGAAGTGAACACACCCGTATAACCGGCAGCCAGATCAAGAAACAGAGCATTACCAGAACCCCAGAAGCTACCTTCTGCTCCTTTTCCAGGCACTCTTTTCCTGCTGCACGTAATCAGGAATCCTAAATTCCAACATCATAGATTACTTTAGCTGTTTTTGAACTTTACATAAACAGAATGATATGGTATATATTTTTTGTGTCTGGCTTCTTTCACTCAATATTATGTTTGTTATATAAATGTTGTTAGATGTAGTTGTAGTTAATTAATTGTAGGACAGTATTGCTTATATGTATATACTACAAGTTACTTATCCATTCCACTGTTGATGAATATTGGGATTGTTCGTAGATTTTGGTTATCACATATTTAATGTGAAGAACATATGTACGTGATTCTCTAGTGCTGGAATTCTGGAATGATGGAGCTCACATAATTCAGTTTTAGTAAATACTGCCAAATGGTTTTCTAAAGTGATTGTACCAGTTTGTACTTCCACCAGGTGTGTATGAAAGCTGAGTTGTTCCACATTGTTGCCAGAATTGGCTACTATCTGTCTTTTTAATCTGGAATGTAGAGATACTATTACATTGTGGTTTTAATTTGTATTCCATGGTGACTAATACTTGAAAACTCTTCCATGTTTGCCATTCATATATCCTTTTGTCACTGCTTGTTCAAATCTTTGCCCATTTTTTCTTTTGGGCTCTCTTTTTCTTATTGCAATACAGGAGTTCTTTATATATTGTGGATATGAATCTTAAATATGAATTTATTTAAAACTTCCTTCCTGAGTGGCCTGCCTTTTAACCCACCTAAAAGTATGATTTGATGAACAGAGTTTTAATTTTAATATAGCCCAACTTATTTTGTTTTCATTTATAATTAACACTTCTGTGTCCTGCTTAAGATGTTTTCGCCAATAGCCTACTTCAAGATCATAAAGATGTTTTCTTAGGTTTTTTTTTTTTTCCCTGAAAGCTTTATTAGTTTACATTTCATGAGATTTTGGACATATTTTAAAGTCATAGGCAGCCAGGATTCCTATTGGCTTTGAAAGGTGGTGCGAGAGAAAGAGACCAAATATATTGAATGCTACTTCCCCTCATTCACCCTAATTAAATCAACAATAGCTTTATTATCCTATTATTTTAGAAATTACAATATAAAAATAAGACACTAGATTGTAAGCAACTTGAGGCAAAGACTGTGCTTCATGAGCTTTGTATGTCCGGGTCCTACGACAGTGACTAGTGAACAATGGAATTCAATAAATACAATGAATATATCCTTATTTCAGAAAATTTGGCAAGTAGGCAAGGATATAAAGAGGGAAAAGGTAAAAATATCACCGTATTTTCATTATTCAGATAAACAAGTAGCATTTTGATGTTTTTCCTTTAGTATTATGATAGTTTTTCTCTAAACGTGGTTGTGATCAGATTGGACATATAATTTTGCGTACTGAATTTCTGCTTACTGTAAGACCAAAAGCCCTAATTGTAAATATTTTAATGCCTCTATAATATTTGATGAAATGTATGTTACATAATTTGTTTAATCATTTCATTAATGTTGAACATTCATTTTCTTTTTTCTATTATAAGAAACACTATTATGCACATCTTTGTGCAGATTTTTATCTATGTTTCTAATTATTTCCTTAAGATAGAAATTGAAAGTGGAATTACTGTTAAATCGTTTTTCAGAAACACTATACCAATTTATAATTTCTACTAATGGTATACAAAAGACCCATTTCACTGTATTCCTTGCTTATATTAAGTAATTTCTATTATTTGCTAGGAAAAATAGATCTCGCTTTGGTTCTAATATAGTAAGACTAAACATTCTTCATATGACTAAAAGCCCGTATATATTTTCTCTTTTGCAAGCAATCTGTTCATGTCATTTTGCTAACTGGTCTATTAGATTCTTCATGTTATTAAATTGATTTATATTAATGGGTGATACTGGCATTCTAAATTTATTGTATGTTATACAATTTTTCCTGTTTACTTTTTAGTATTGTACATATTATAATATTTACAAGGATAATCAGTTTCTTTCCTCCCTCCCCATGACTCTTCTTTCTTTGAACAGAGACAAGAAGTCTATTTATGCTGGTTATTCTTGCTCTCCTATGTCCACTCCTTGCCCTTCTCTGCTTTGATCTGTGCCCAGGGAGACTGGCTCCTTTATGGGCTGAATTCCTAGAGTTCTGGTTTCTGGAAAGTTTTGGTCAATTGGTGACATAGGCAGGGGATTCTCAGGTAGGAGACAGAGGCTGGAATATTGATTCCTCCTGTTCCATCCTGCTTTGCCAGGTATTGGCAATGGTGAGCTCCTTTACAGCTAAAGTTCCTTTCAGGTGGCTCTTCTCCCCTAGTTCCAACTCTCATGGGGCATTGGTAACCTTTTCTTCCCTTACCCATTTAGGCCTAGGACTAGTAATGGCTTCCTGCTGTTACTAGTTCCTAGGTGCCACAACATCCCTGGCTGGCTGCCTTAACCCTGCCCACTGTTTTGTGAATACCCCTTCCTTAAATTCTTTTTTTGGAGACAGAATCCCACTCTGTTGCCCAGGATGGAGTGCAGAGGTGCAATTTTTGCTCACTGCAACCTCCGCCTCCTGGGTTCAAGCTATTCTCCTGCCTCATCCTCCCGAGTAACTGGGATAAGAGGTACATGCAACCACGCCTGGCTAATTTTGTGGATGTTTGTGTATTTTTAGCAGAGACGGGATTTCACCATGTTGGCCAGGCTGATTTTGAACTCCTAACCTCAAATCATCCACCCGCCTCGGCCTCCCAAAGTGTTGGGATTACAGGCATAAGCCACCATGCCCAGCCTCTTAAATTCTTTACATAAAACTGTTTCACATATACTGTCTATTTCTTGCTGGGACCCAGACCGAAACAATATTTAACTGTATTTTCATCTAGCTTCTTCTAGGAAAGCACTCTGAAGCCAAGTAGAAACATTATACTCTTAGGCAGTAGTAGAGACCAACCTCTTAAAACCAAATCCATGGGCCCAGGAGAATTGTAAGAATATTGTGCAACTTATAAATGTCTGTTTTTTCATAAGTAAATAAGGTACTACTTTCAGATGCACTTCTCTTCACATCATACTGACTTTGGGGGCATGATTATGAAGATTTTAATGTTAATAGTAAAATAAACACTTTTTTTTAAAGCATATCATGGTATTTATTACCAATATTACAGTTATTGGTAAATGCTGCTCACATTGATACTTGGTGCTCAAAGCCTTTAAGCTTCAGCCAGTTTTGTTGTTTATAGCAAATTATAGAAGATTGCTAATTTCCTGATTTACCACCATATGTAAAGCATTTTAGCTCAGGGACAGCTGAAGTTAGGAAGCCAATTTGTATTATAACTAAGTTCTGATCAAGGAAAACAGCTCTTGATTTAGTTATTACCTTTATTTTTTATGGTGAATTCCAAGAATGTCAAGAAATGTTGTGCATGAATTCAACTACTTATATTAGACCATCTAGCTCTGTGGGCTTTGTGGGTACACAAGGGCAATAGTATCTTAGCCAGAATAACTGGTTCCTCTTTACCCAAAGTGACTGTAGAAATAGTGCTGAAAGTCCTGTTTTCCATAAACAGTTCTCCTAGCAGGTCAGGATAGTTTGAAATTTTACTACTCATGAGTCATTCCTTTCCTATAAAAGCACAGAATCAGTCTTGTTTCACTTCACCTGGAATAAATTGAATGTTAACTTGGACTCTATAGGTATAGAAATCATTAAGGCTGGAAGCACAGTTTTAGAAATAGTCTTGGCAAGCAATAAATCTAGAGTTTATTGGTGACAGACTTCAGCAGTTATATCTATGTGGGATTTCCCTGAGGAAATATTTCTTTCATCCTGAGAAGCATCTCTGGAGTCAGAAAAATTTGGGTTTGAATTCTGTTTCTGACATTTATCTGTGTGACATTGGTCAAGCTACTTAATCCCCCCAAGCATCTGTTTTCCTGCAAAATAAGAGTAATAATATTGCCTGCCTTAAAGATTGCTAGAAAAATTAAACAAGATAATAGTAAGTGTTTAACACAATACCTAGCACATAATAAGTGTACTGCAAAAATCCAACATGACTGTACTTGATTTTAAAAGCCTTCAGAGGTGTCTATGTGTATATCACACTTTAGAAACGTTTTTAAAAAGCCTTTAGAGGTGGCATCCTAATATTCAAGCATATCGGGATGATACTAAATCAAAAACACGTCTTTGTCTAGTAAAGTGCACAGCTACACTTCACTTTTCAGAGTAGGGAATAAAAACAAAACAAAACAAAACTTTATGGAGTATTAAGAATGTCAAAAGTATTTTGGGCAATAATTTTTGAAAAATTAATGTACATCGTGGAATTCTTTGGTTATCTTTCTACTTTAGAAGGCTGAATGTTCAAAGATATGTCTTTGGAAATGAATGAAAACCAAATTTTGGATCATTACTCTAGCATTATATTTCTTAATCTTAATCCTATCCCACAGTTGTATAAAAATAAAGGGCACAGAAGTGGCTTTCCTTGTATTGTCTTCTGCTTACTTGAGATTATTTTTTGGTAAACATTTAGGATTAAGCTGTTTTTACACTCGTGCGTTTATGGAGAATGCTAATCATTACCTGAGTACAAATCATGACTTGAATACACTGTCTAACACGTAAATTCTGCCTAGTTGCTATGTATAGCTGGCTTTTTTTGGAAGTCACCAGAAGGAAAGCATTGGTGTTATAGGACAATAAAGTTCATATCTAGCAAGAGAAAGTTATCTTAATATTTCCCAAATTGTGTGGGACCCTAACAATCAATGCATTAAGTGGCATTTAAAAGGAAAGAAAAGAACATAAAGACATCTGAAGTTTCTAAAATATAATAATACTTAATAGATCATGACTTTTGTTCCTGTAGGATAAAAATAAACAAGGCGTTTTTTTTTTAGAAGCAAGTTCTTCAGCTTCCGTGATGAAACAGGTGATCCTGCCATACTGGGGGCAGATGTCATGCCAAAAGGCCTTTGCAGTACTGTAAAGGCTCAGACTGCTAGTGTGTTACCAGTATTTGTGATTAATCAGGTCCTCTCCCCTCTCCCCCTGGCAATCAGGGAGTGTTTTCTAATCCCTGCTGATTCCCCATCTCTTTAATCATAAAGAACAATCTGTCAAGGAAAAAAGGGTTTTCTCTCTGGTCCCTGCTTTACTGCCTTTTGCCACTCTGTCCCAGCAGCCATTGTAAAAGAGTATTTAGCTATGTAGATGTGACTGTAGCTGGTTTTTCATAAAATCTTATGACTTTCCCCCAATCACATGAAGTCTGCTGCTTTACAAACTACCCACTCTTCTCTTTATCCGGAGGTCCTGTGAAACCGAAATGACATTCAATCGTTTCTATAGCGACATGTTCTAAGCATGGGATTAGAACAAAATAAACATTTTTAAATGCAGGAACTGTTTTCTGAAAGCATGGAAGATTAGTTAACTCAAGCAACATTTATTGTAGGCCTACTATGCATCTAGCACTATGCTAATCACTATAAAAAAATCTCTCAACCACCTAGCAGAGTCTAGAATTAATTTTGGACTGACATGTAAAATAATTTCACTCTAGGTATTATCAGTTTTATCGTTGGGAAAATTCTCTTTGGATTTCAAAATCTAAATGTATTTGGCTTTCTTGTTTTCTTTACAGAACATATACAGTAAGTCTGCAAACCACAATAATACGGTTGGAAAATGCTTTCCTTATTTCCATGCATTCTAAACTTTTTAGACCATTGTGCCATCATTCTTTTTGTTGGGAAAAATGCTGAGTTTCAGATGGGCAAGAACATGAAAATAAAACATTGTGTGTGCTATTATACAAAATGTCACAGAATATCATACATATTTTACAGCCACTCTTCCCAGCCTATCCATCTAATTACTTTATGGCCATGCCATTCACGAGCAATATAGTCATTCTAAAATCCATAACAGTAAAAACTTTATTACATGTCACCTCATATTTTTATACAGATATATATTTTTACATTTATGGCTAGAGATACTTTATACCAAGGCAATGACTTGGAGAATTAATATTCTAATTAAAAAGTTTTATAGTTTTAGAAATCAGAAAGCACTATTTGCAAAGACGTGAAATTTGTGGTATTGAAGCAAAACATCAGAATCTGGTGGTATAAGCTCTAGGACACTCAAAAATAATCTTGTACTTTGCAGATCCACTAGCTTCTTTTCTGTTTACATAATAACAACTCTTCACAAAGCTTAGCTAAAGCCAAAACAAATAAACTAAACTTGGGAATAAAAACTGTAAGAGGCAACAGGCTTCATCTTGTGGAAGCCTTCAGCATTTTATTTATTTTAAAATATACTTTCACAAATAACAAAAATCTCAATTTGATGAAAAGCACAATTATTTTTTATCTTCATATAAGCCTACCATTTCTTTGCAATGTTTTAAAAGTTTATTTTAATAATGTAATGGTGTTCACACATTAGTAAAATATTCATTTTTCTTGGTTATCTTTGTTTCCATATTATTATCTTTCTTTTGTTTCCATATATGAAAATGGATGATTGAAATAGGTTTCAGTCATTTTCCCCTATTTCCCACCTGAGATTTACATCACTGCAAATGCTGAACCTGAAAAATTTGATGATAGAGGTTATCTTTAACTGAACATTTGCATTTCTGACCCTCAGCAAAAGACTGTGTATGTATAAATAATTCTATAATAATATAATGTGATGTACAAATTTCATATCACTGAGCTTCAGTTTGCCCTATCTGTTAAGTAGAAGTATGCCTTACCTTAAAGGGTTGTTATGAAGACTAGAAAATTAGAAATTTTATATATTAATACACAGCTGACACAAAATGGGGGCAAAAAATAATAACAATAATTATTGTTATTGTTGCAGGAAAAGAGCTCAATAAAATGGCCTTAACTGGTGTAAGAAGGTACAATTGTTAAAAGGAGATTTAGCTGTGATAGCAAAAGAGAAAGAAAATGAAAAAGTTGTCCTGGCTCATCTCTGGAAAGACATGAAATTTCATAGCCTAAAGGTGTTTGCTTCTGACCTATAACTTCAGTTGTAGACCAAGTTATCCAAAAGTACTCCTTATTAACCAGGTATCTGTTTTTACCAGGTGTCTGTTATTAATTAGAGTTAGGATATAATTTAATGCAATTAACCAAAGCACCTCTTATGCCTAGAACATAGTAGGTAGTTTACTTCTTTCTTATGACATATTCAAGACTCATGATTTTCCCATTTTTAGAGTCAAAAACATAAATTCCTCCTTTTGCTTTCCTGCCCTAACACACCCACCTCACACACCTGTTTACTCTTTGTTTGCAGGGAAATGCGTACATCTGCTAGGGCGTAATCTCCATGATGAGATGACATATGGGACGTCATTCCATTATTTAAAGAACAAATTCCAAAGATCAAACTTTTCTCCCCACACTTGTGAGTGATACATGGGTCTTCTCAGGGACATTAAAATGGAGCTAGTCTCATTGATTTCATGGACATTTAGAATACAATTGTTGAGTTACCTGCTGAAATCTTTTCATACATATCTGGTTTCACCCTACGTTATGAATATCCCATGCAGACTGTTTATCCAAGTTTCTATGCAACTAACCTTGGCACTTACCCCCAGCTCAGGCAGCAAGCAAAGTATTCTGGCTTGATGTCCATCTGATGGTTTACTCTTGCTGCCTCCTACTCCCCACTATAACCGCAAATCACCTCCTCCACACTTGCTCAAGTTCTTACCCAAAGTTTCCACAGTTAACAGCTCACTACTCAGCCAGTTTCCTTCTTAAAGTATATATATCTCCTTTAAAAATTTCCGGTCTTGTTACTCTTGCTCTTCCCTTCAATTTCTTGTCCTGTTGACACAAGATCTCTTCTTAACTCACCAAATTATCTTCTCTTCCCTTCCTCTTTTATTCCATTTATGAACAAGATGCCAACTTCTACCACAACAACAGAATAAAACAACCCCTAGCTTCAAAGAGAACAAAAAACTTCCAAAATAAATTAAAAATGGCTTTAATACTTAGAGTTGCAGGAACAAGAAAAGCCACATTCTTTTAAAATGAAATTAGATGTCATAAAGGACTATGAACTAGTAAGAGTTCCCTGAAGTCCCCTTCAGAATCTCACAAAAGACTCCATCTTCTTCATCATCTGACTTTTTGTTAATAACCAGTGTCCAATATAAATAGAAACATTGCTTTGTTTCAATTGTATTGCTCTTTCATTTGTACAAATGGTAGTATTTCTATTGTATCAATGATAAACCTTTTCAGGCAAGCCTGAGATGGCAGATTAAAACATTATTTCTATGGGAATACCCATTTCTAATCTGAAACAATCAGATTACCAACACAGAGTTCATAAACTGAGAGCTGCCTGCAGTGAGAACTGATTTACACTCTGGTTTCTAATTTAGAAACAATTTCACTGTGCTAGTTTCTCCTTTTGCACAAAGATTTAGGATGGTGCAGTAGGGTAAGGAAAAATGACTTCCCTTCACTCTCCTAGGTTCTTTGGCTGGGCTACAGATTAAATCAGCATAAAACATATTAAAATGAGAAAACCATATTTAATAACATGCATGCATGGGAGTCCCACAAAATAAGGGATTGGAAGAAGGATCAGATGATTGAAGTTTATACAGCATCCTGAGGTACAGAAAGAAATAGGGACTTGGCACTTTCAGGGGATGGTGGCAATACAACCTATGGGAGGATAAGGGGAGAAAATGTATGGTGAATAAAGGTTGTCTTATGCAGACATAAGGTCTCTCATGTAATACAAGTTATCTGGGAGCAGCCCTCAGAAAAATAGGTGTTAATCTGTTGGGTCATGGTGTCCACCTCCAGTCTCTTCTGTGATTGAAGTTAATCTTCCTTGATTGATAAGATTCCCAGGGAGGGAATTCATGACAGTTCAGTTCCTTTTGGGGGCTGTCTTTAGGAAGACTAAAGGGAGCTACAGAGGAAGCCTCTGCGGGCACCCACTGTTCCTCAAGTGTCCTCAGTTCAAAGTAATAAACATACCAATGTGTCATATTTTGGGGTGGCATTTCCTGAACCCCTTCAGTGAAAAAAGGAGAAAATAAGAATAGGCACCTCATAGAAAAATTTACCTCTATTTCAAATAATGCATATTGGGAAACTGAATTGAATGATGAAGCAAATAAAATATTTATTTCTTATATGCAATATAGATGAGTCAATGTTGCTTTGAGAAATTTAACGTTTTAATTTGCTAACTTGGTGTTTGTATTTCATTAGCAATTGTGAATGAATAATCTATTATTCTCTTGCAAGTGTCAAGAAGATAATGTTGTGGGGAAAGCAGCTCCAACTATTACTAGGGCATGACTGGAAAAAGCTTGCACTCTTCATGGTCTTTTTGTAGCCACTGAATCCCTGGCTTTATTTCTATGGTGGCAGGTATACCAAAATCAGAGTGGGATTACACTCACATAACAGTATATATAGCAACCTGCTGTGTGAAATATATGCAAATCTTCCCCTACATACCGTGTAGTTAACTCTACAATTAACAATATATAAATATTGTGGGTAAAAGAAATCAATATAAAATCATACATTCATGTTCACAATATTTAAAAAATATCAAAATGGATTTGGCTAAGAACATAAAACATTTTATTTTTGGAAAAGAAAGTCTGTTTTAATAGTCTTGTTAAAAATACTACCATATAAACTATACACTTAAGATACAAAAAGAACAGAGTAACACTTAACTTCATAAGAAATATCAAACCATTTATTATAAATTATTCATTAAACTTAGTGAATTATTTTATATGGGAAAATTCTCTTTGAAATAATATTTGTATGGCTTCCTAAAATCAGACAAGGTTAGCTACACTTGAGTTTCTTCCTTTCTTGCATATAATTCAGAAATATTCTTTGAAAAGCTCAAATACAAGATAAGGTGTGTTCTCCACATCTCTCTGTGTGTGTGTGTTGCATGCATGCACACAAATTATCTCCACATACACACACACACATGCACACATCTTTATTGTTATTTTCGTCTCATCTTCTAAACGTATTTATTTGACTCCCAGTAGAGGACAACTGTATGCTATAAGGGAAAAATGCAATTAAATTTATGTTCAGAAGAACATAAACAATGGGAATATGTTCTGAGAAATTCATCATTAGGTGATTTTGCATTATGTGAATATCATAGAGTGTATTTACACAAATGTAGATAACATAACCTACTACATACCTAGGCTACATGGTATAGTGGATTGCTCCTAGGATACAAATCTGTACAGATGTTACTGTACTGAACACTACAGGTGATTGTAACACATGTTACATATTTGTGTATCTATACATAGAAAAGGTACAATAAAAATACAGTGTAGAAGATAAAAAATGATATATGTGTATGGACACTTACCATAGATGGAGATTGCAGGACTGGAAGTTGCTGTGGATGAGTCAGTGAGTGAATGGTGAATGAATGTGGAGGCCTAGGACATTACTGTATCCTTCTGTAGACTTTATAAACACTGTACACACAGGCTACTCTAAATTTATTTTAAAATTTTTCTTCAATAATAAATTAATCTTAGCTTCCTTAACATTTGTACTTTGTAAACATTATTTTTTTAAAACTTTCTCTTTTGTAATAACACTTAGCTTAAAGCACACATTGTATAGCTGTACAAAAATATTTTATTTATATCCTTATTCTATAAATTTGTATTTTTAATTTTATTTTACTTTTTAAGCTTTATTATTAAAAACTAAGATATAGATACACAGATTAGCTTGTGTATACACAGGGTCAGGGTCATCAATATCACTATCTTCCACCTCCACATATTGTACCACTAGAAGGTCTTTAGGGAGCATTAACACACATGAAGCTGTTATCGCCTATAACAATGTCTTCTTTAGGAATACCCACTGAAGAAACTGCCTGAGGCCATTTTACAACTAACTTAGAAAAAAATAAGTCTAAGAAGTACACTCTAAAATAATGATAAAAAATATGGCACTCAGAAGACAATACCTCAAAAGGAAGTCCTCAGAAGCAAAAGGTTCTCCCTGATCTTTTGCCATCCTATTTCTGGCCACTCATTCTCTCTTAAGGCTGGCCATTGAAACTAGAGTCCCTTCTTCCCAAGGCACGTCATAGAAACCAGAACCCTTTTCCCCAAAGCCAGCTTAAAAATATTACTTTAACTTAAAACAAAACTTTAAAATAGTACTTTAACTCCCACCTCACGCCTGCCTTTCTGTATAAAAACTGGCCATAAAAAATTATCTCACCCACCTTGTTTGACTGTAGGTCATAAGACCCCCCATTCCAGAGAAGGTCCTGCCCCCTACCCAGAAATAAGGAATGCTGCACAGAAAGATCAGGAAGAATCTAAACAGACAGGCCTTACTGGGTTTTCCCACTCAGTCTATTAGCGTTAGATCATACCCTTGTTGTCCAATCATATTTGCACATGCTATACATAGTTTGTTGAACCTAAGTGTAAAAATGGACTGTTTCCTTCATCTTTGTGTTTTCATTCTAAAGGCTCTCAAGTCATGTAAAATTATAATCAAATTAATTTGTATTTGCGTTTTATTAATCTGCTTTTTTGTCAGTTGATTTCCATCGAACCTTCAGAGGGCGAAGGAGAAGTTTTCCCTTGGCCCCTACAATAGTATAGATAAATACATAAACCAGTAACACAGTCATTTATTACCACTATAAAGTATTATGTGCTGTATATACTGGTATGCGCTATACTTTTATATGACTGGCAAAGCAGTAGGTTTATTTACAGCAGCATCACCACAAATATATGAGTAATGCATTTTGATATGGCATTATGATGGCTACAATATCACTAGGTCATAGGAATTTTTCAGCTCCATTATAATCTTACAGGACCACCGGTGTCATTAACTGGAATGTTGTTATGTGGCACTTGATCATATATGCTTTAATGTTGAAGAGTGAGTTAAATTAGTAACAGGGAATTCTTTGCTTTGGTTAATTTAAATGTGAAAATGGATTGCTATTTAAGCAGAGTGTATAAAATAAACTTTTTTTTCATATTCTAATAAAATGGCCAGTTTAAATAATATTTTGAACAAAAAAATTCCCCCAGACCAAGGTGTTTTTTAGTTAATAGGGAAAAATAGTGCTAAAATTTCACCTGATTTTTTTTCTTATCTTTCTTTTCTGTCACTCCTCTGGCTCTTTTTCCCAATGAATGAATGAACCTGGGAATAATTATCCGTCTCATATGTGATAAGTGGTTTCTAGCTATTTAATATGCCTTTTCCTGATAACTAATTTGCCAGATAGATTTTCCAAAAATGGTTGCAACAATAGCTCCCATCCCTGATTCTCTTCTTAAATATGACTTTGACAACCTTTCTACTAAGAGGTAGGGTCTATATCCCCTTCCCTTGAATCTAAGAGGGTCTGTGGTTAAGGCAGAACTGACACTCAGTGACTTTTGAGCTAAGTCATAAAAGATGATACGACTTACGCCTGGTTCTGACTCAATCTTGGAACCCAGCCATCATGTTGTTAAGAATCTCAGGACATTTACAGAGGCTTCATAGGTTTCTGGCAGACAGCTCCAGCCTACATCAGCATCAACCAACAGACTTGTGAGTGAAGATGCCTCCTGAAGGTATCAGCCCCGAGCTGTCCAGTCACCTCCCAGCTTTTGAGTCTTTCCAGCTGAGACCCCAGACACCAAGGCACAGAGACAAACATCTGCATTGTAACCTGTCCAAATATCAGACCCACAGAGTTCTGGGCATAATATGATTGTTTTATGTCACCAAAGTTTGGAGTGGCTTGTCACATTGCAATAAAAAATGGCAGAGATGAAGGGGACATGCCCAAGATGGTGGAATAGGAACAGCTCCAGCCTCCAGCTCCCAGCATGAGTGACACAGAAGATGGGTGATTTCTGCATTTTCAACTGAGGTACCAGGTTCATCTCACCGGGGTGTGTTGGACAGTTGGCGCTGGTCCGTGGGTGCAGTCCAACCAGTGAGAGCTGAAGCAGGGTGAGGCATTGCCTCACCTGGGAAGTGCAAGGGGGAGGGGAATTCCTTTTCCTAGCCAAAGGAAATTGAGACACACAACACCTGGAAAATTGGGTAACTCCCACCCTAATACTGCACTTTACCAAGGGTCTTAGTAAATGGCACACCAGGAGTTTATAGTCCACACCTGGCCCAGAGGGTCCCACGCCCACGGAGCCTCCTTCATCGCTAGCACAGCAGTCTGAGATCTAACTGCAAGGCAGCAACGAGGCCGGGGGAGGGGTGCCCACCATTACTGAGGCTTAAGTAGGTAAAGAAAGCCACCGGGAAGCTCGAATTGGGTGGAACCTACCACAGCTCAAGGAGGCCAGCTTGCCTCTGTAGACTCCTCCTCTGGGGACAGGGCATAGCTAAACAAAAAGCAGCAGAAACCTCAGCAGAGGTAAATGCCCCTGGTCTGACAGCTTTGAAGAGAGCAGTGGATCTCCCAGCACGGAGGCTGAGTTCTGAGAATGGGCAGACTGTCTGCTCAAGTGGGTCCCTGACCCCTGAGTAGCCTAACTGGGAGACATCCCCCACTAGGTGCAGACCGACACCTCACACCTCACATGGTGGGGTACACCCCTGAGACAAAGCTTCCAGAGCAAGAATCAGACAGCAACACTCGCTGTTCAGCAATATTCTATCTTCTGCAGCCTCTGCTGCTGATACCCAGGCAAACAGGGTCTGGAGTGGACCTCAAGAAAACTCCAACAGACCTACAGCTGAGGGTCCTGACTGTTAGAAGGAAAACTAACAAACAGAAAGGACACCCACACCAAAACCCCATCAGTACATCACCAACATCAAAGACTAAAGGCAGATAAAACCACAAAGATGGGGAAAAAGCAGTGCAGAAAAGCTGGAAATTCAAAAAATCAGAGTGCAGTCTTCCCCTCCAAAGGAACACAGCTCATCACCAGCAATGGAACAAAGTTGGACAGAGAATGACTTTGATGAGTCGAGAGAAGAAGGCTCAGTCGATCAAACTTCTCAGAGCTAAAAAAGGAACTACATAACCAGTGCAAAAAAACTAAAAACCTTGAAAAAAGAATGGATGAATGGATAACTAGAATAATCAATCCAGAGAAGACCCTAAAAGAACTGATAGAGATGAAAACCATAACACGAAAACTACGTGACAAATGCACAAGCTTCAGTAACAGACTCGATCCACTGGAAGAAAGAGTATCAGTGACTGAAGATCAAATGAATGAAATGAAGCGAGAAGAGAAGTGTAGAGAAAAAAGAGTAAAAAGAAATGAACAAAGCATCCAAGAAATATGGGATTATGTGAAAAGACCAAATCTACGTCTGATTGGTGTGCCTGAAAGTGATGGGGAAAATGGAACCAAGCTGGGAAACACTCTGCAGGATATCATCCAGGAGAACTTCCCCAACCTAGTAGGGCAGGCCAACATTCAAATTCAGGAAATACGGAGAATGTCACAAAGATACTCCTCGAGAAGAGCAACTCCAAGACACAATTGCCAGATTCACCAAAGTTGAAATGAAGGAAAAAATCTTAAGGGCAGCCAGAGAGAAAGGTCGGGTTACACACAAAGGGAAGCCCATCAGACTAACAGCAGATCTCTTGGCAGAAACTCTCCAAGCCAACAGATTGGGGGCCAATATTCAACATTCTTAAAGAAAAGAATTTTCAACCCAGAATTTCATATCCAGCCAAACTAAGTTTCGTAAGTGAAGGAGAAATAAAATCCTTTACAGACAAGCAAATGCTTAGAGATTTTGTCACCACCAGGCCTGCCCTACAAGAGATCCTGAAGGAAGCACTAAACATGTAAAGGAACAACAAGTACCAGCCACTGCAAAAACATGTCAAAATGTAAAGTCCATCGATGCTAGGAAGAAACTGCATCAACTAGCAAGCAAAATAACCAGCTAATATCATAATGACAGGATCAAGTTCACACATAACAATATTAATGTTAAAAATAAATGGACTAAATGGTCCAATTAAAAGACACAGACTGGCAAATTGGATAAAGAGTCAAGACCCATCAGTTTGCTGTATTCAGGAGACCCATCTCACATGCAGAGACACACATAGGCTCAAAATAAAGGGATGGAGGAAGATCTACCAAGCAAATGGAAAACAAAAAAAAAGCAGGGCTTGCAATCCTAGTCTCTGATAAAACAGACTTTAAACCATCAAAGATCAAAAGAGACAAAGAAGGCCATTACACAATGGTAAAGGGATCAATTCATCAGGAAGAGCTAACTATCCTAAATATATATGCACCCAATACAGGAGCACCCAGATTCATAAAGCAAGTCCTTAGAGACTTACAAAGAGACTTAGACTCCCATACAATAATAATGGGAGACTTTAACACCCCACTGTCAACATTAGACAGATCAGTGAGACAGAAAGTTAACAAGGACATCCAGGAATTGAACTCAACTCTGCACCAAGCTGACCTAATAGACATCTACAGAACTCTCCACTCCAAATCAACAGAATATACATTCTTCTCAGCACCACATGGCACTTATTCCAAAATTGACCACATAGTTGGAAGTAAAGCACTCCTCAGCAAATGTAAAAGAACAGAAATTATAACAAATTGTCTCTCAGATGACAGTGCAATCAAACTAGAACTCAGGACTAAGAAACTCAATCAAAACTGCTCAACTACATGGAAACTGAATAACCTGCTCCTGAATGACTACTGGGTACATAATGAAATGAAGGCAGAAATAAAGATGTTCTTTGAAATCAATGAGAACAAAGATACAACATACCAGAATCTCTGGGACACATTTAAAGCAGTGTGTAGAGGGAAATTTATAGCACTAAATGCCCACAAGAGAAAGCAGGAAAGATCTAAAATTGATACCCTAACATCACAATTAAAAGAACTAGAGAAACAAGAGAAAACACATTCAAAAGCTAGCAGAAGGCAAGAAATAAGATCAGAGCAGAACTGAAGGAGATAAAGACACAAAAAACCCTCCAAAAAATCAATGAATCCAGGAGCTGGTTTTTTGAAAAGATCAACAAAATTGATAGACCGCTAGCAAGACTAATAAAGAAGAAAAGAGAGAAGAATCAAATAGATGCAACAAAAAATGATAAAGGGGCTATCACCACCAACCCCAGAGAAATACAAACTACCATCAGAGAATACTATAAACACATCTACACAAATAAACTAGAAAACCTAGAAGAAATGGATAATTTCCTGGACACTTACACTCTCCCAAGACCAAACCAGGAAGAAGTTGAATCCCTGAATAGACCAATAGGAGGCTCTGAAATATAGGCAATAATTAATAGCCTACCAACCAAAAAAAGTCCAGAACCAGATGGATTCACAGCTGAATTCTATCAGAGGTACAAGGAGGAGCTGGTACCATTCCTTCTGAAACTATTCCAATCAATAGAAAAAGAGGCAATCCTCCCTAACTCATTTTACGAGACCAACATCATCCTGATACCAAAGCCTGACAGAGATACAACAAAAAAAGAGAATTTTAGATTAATATCCCTGATGAACATTGATGCAAAATTCCTTAATAAAATACTGGCAAACCAAATCCAGCAGCACATCAAAAAGCTTATCCACCATGATCAAGTGGGCTTCATCCCTGGGATGTAAGGCTGGTTCAAAATACGCAAATCAAAAAACATAATCCAGCATATAAACAGAACCAAAGAAAAAAACCACATGATTATCACAATAGATGCAGAAAAGGCCTTTGACAAAATTCAACCTCCCTTCATGCTAAAAACTCTCAATAAATTAGGTATTGATGGAATGTATCTCAAAATAACAAGAGCTATTTATGACAAACCCACAGCCAATATCATACTGAATGGGCAAAAACTGGAAGCATTCCCTTCGAAAACTGGCACAAGAAACGGATGCCCTCTCTCACCACTCCTATTCAACATAGTGTTTCAAGTTCTGGCTAGGGCAATCAGGCAAGAGAAAGAAATAAAGGGTACTCAGTTAGGAAAAGAAGAAGTCAAATTGTCCCTGTTTGCAGATGACATGATTGTATATTAGAAAACTCCATCGTCTCAGCCCAATATCTCCTTAAGCTGATAAGCAAATTCAGCAAAGTCTCAGGATACAAAATCAATGTGCAAAAATCACAAGCATTCTTATACACCCGTAACAGACAAACAGAGAGCCAAATCATGAGTGAACTCCCATTTACAACAGCTTCAAAGAGAATAAAATACCTATGAATCCAACTTACAAGGGATGTGAAGGATCTCTTCAAGGAGAATTACAAACCACTGCTCAGTGAAATAAAAGAGGACACAAACAAATGGAAGAACATACCATGCTCATGGATAGGAAGAATCAATATGGTGAAAATGGCCATACTGCCCAAAGTAATTTATAGATTCAATGCCATCCCCATTAAGCTACCAACGACTTTCTTCACAGAATTGGAAAAAACTGCTTTAAAGTTCATATGGAAACAAAAAAGACCCTGCATTGCCAAGACAATCCTAACCCAAAAGAAAAAAGGTGGAGGCATCATGCTACCTGACTTCAAACTATACTACAAGGCTACAGTAACCAAAACAGCATGGTACTGGTACCAAAACAGAGATATAGACCAACGGAACAGAACAGAGCCCTCAGAAATAATACCACACATCTATAGCCATCTGATCTTTGACAAACTTGAGAAAAACAAGAAGTGGGGAAAGGATTCCCTATTTAATAAATGGTGCTGGGAAAATTGGCTAGCCATAAGTAGAAAGCTGAAACTGGATCCTTCCTTACTGCTTATACGAAAATTAATTCACGATGGATTAGAGACTTAAATGTTAGACCTAAAACCATAAAAACCCTAGAAGAAAACCTAGGTAATATCATTCAGGACATAGGCATGGGCAATGACTTCATGTCTAAAACACTAAATGCAATGGCAACAAAAGCCAAAATTGATAAATGGTATCTAATTAAACTAAAGAGCTTCCGCACAGCAAAAGAAACTACCATCAGAGTGAACAGGCAACCTACAGAATGGGAGAAAATTTTTGCAATCTACTCATCTGACAAAGGCCTAATATCCAGAACTTATAAAGAACTCAATCAAATTTACAAGAAAAAAATAAACAACCCCATCAAAAAGTGGGCAAAGGATATGAACAGACAGTTCTCAAGACATTCACACAGCCAACAGACACGTGAAAAAATGCTCATCATCACTCACCATTAGAGAAATGCAAACCAAAACCACAATGAGATACCATCTCACACCAGTTAGAATGGCAATCATTAGAAAGTCAGGAAACAACAGGTGCTGGAGAGGATGTGGAGAAATAGGAACACTTTTACACTGTTGGTGGGACTGTAAACTAGTTCACCCACTGTGGAAAAGTGTGGTGAATCCTCAAGGATCTAGAACTAGAAATACCATTTGACCCAGCCATCCCATTACTGGGTATATACTCAAAGATTATAAGTCATGCTGCTATAAAGACACATGCACACGTATGTTTATTGTGGCACTTATTCACAATAGCACAGACTTGGAATCAACCCAAATGTCCATCAGTGACAGACTAGATTAAGAAAATGTGGCACATATGCACCATGGAATATTATGCAGCCATAAAAAAGGATGAGTTCTTGTCCTTTGTAGGGACATGGATGCAGCTGGAAACCATCATTCTCAGCAAACTATCGCAAGAACAGAAAACCAATACTGCATGTTCTCACTCTTAGGCTGGAATTGAACAATGAGATTACTTGGACACAGGAAGGGGATCATTACACACCGGGTCCTATTGTGGGGAAGTGGGTGGGGAGGGATAGCATTAGGAGATATACCTAATGTAAATGACGAGTTAATGAGTGCAGCACACTAACATGGCACATGTATACATACGTAACAAACCTGCATGTTGTGCACATGTACCCTAGAACTTAAAGTATAATAAGAAAAAAAAAAATTGCAACAACGAAGGAGGTTGATTATCTTTTCATGATTATTGATCATTTGTCTTTCTTCTGTGTACTGTCTATTCATAAATTTTGCCGGTTTGACTCTTGAGTTATTTGTCTTGGTCATATTTTCTGTATATTAATCCTACTTTTGTATTCAACCAGTTGCTTGCTAGGTAATAGAGAAGTTTGAGTTTTATGTATCCGTTCATTCTTTTCATTTTTTAGTTTTGGGGTTTTGTGTCTTTTTTTTTTTTTTTTGAGATGAAGTCTCACTCTGGCGCCCAGGCTGGAGTGCAGGGGTGCCATCTCTGCTCACTGCAAGCTCCGCCTCCTGGATGTGCACCATTCTCCTGCCTCAGTCTCCCGAATAGCTGGGACCACAGGCGTCCGTCACCATGCCCGACTAATTTTTTTTTTGTATTTTTAGTAGAGATGGGGTTTCACCATGTTAGCTGGGATGGTCTCGATCTCCTGACCTCGTGATCTGCCAGCCTCGGCCTCCCAAAGTGCTGGGATTACAGGCGTGAGCCACTGTGCCCAGCCGGTTTTGTGTCTTTTTTAGAAAAAGGCTTTCCCATTTGAAGATTATAAAAATATCCTATACTTTCTTCCAGCACTTTTATACCTTTTCTTATTCATCATAAAATCAATCTCTTACTCTATCTCGAATTTATTATTTTACATGGTATGAGACAGTGAAAATCTAACCCTTTTTAGATGGAGAGTCAGTTGTCTCTGTACCATTTATTTAAGTCATCCATTCTTTTTCCATTGATTTGAAATGCCTCCTTTATAAACTAAATTCTTAAATAAATATGTATCTATTTCTAGACTGTCTATTCTGATCCATTAAACTGTTTGATCATTACTACAAAAGTGCCATTTTAATTTATATAGCTTTTTGATATGTTCTGATATCTGGTAGAACACATAGTATGGTCTAATTTTTCTTTCCCCAGAAATATCTTCGCAGATTTTAAGCATTTCATCTTTCAGATAAATTTCAGAATAAACTTGCCAAGTGCCTTGCTTAATGTGTAGCAAACTGACATATTTATTATGTCTTCTTGTATATTAACATGGTATATTTCCCCATATATCCAGGCCACTTTGTAGATCCTTTAGTAAAATTTTAGACATTTCCTTCATCTACGCATATACAATTATTTTAGGTTTATTCCTAGGTAGTCTGTTGTTTTTGTTATTCTTGTGGATAGTTTTAAAAAAAATAATATTTTCAAATTGGCCATTGCTGAAGTATAGTAAAACTATTGAATTGTGTATATATTTGTATATGCACTTATATATATACACACATCAAAAATATTTTTTGTTTTTTATATTCAGCTTTTAAAAAATTTTTTTATTAGTCATAATAGGCTTTCAGCTGATTCTCCTTGAATTTTCCCTCTAATTGTAGATGACTGTCTCTTTGAATTATAGATTATAGTAGGTTTCTGTGATTAAACAAATATTAAGATATATCAAATAGAGCCAGTTTTAAAGTGCAAATTATATATCACTTAAAAGTTTCTAAATTTTAGAAAAATTTTTATCCATGTTTTCTGAAATCTACTTTATACTTAGTTACCTACAACAGGGGCTGGTAAACTACCATCCATGGGCCAAATCTGACCCCCTGTCTGGTTTTTTTATATCCCTCCCAGCTGATACAAAGTGATTTAAAAATACCAAAATAACAATATTTTTGATACATACAAATTAAATGAAGTTCAAATTTCAGTATCCATAAATAAAGTTTTCTTGGAACCAACCATGCTCACTCATATATATCTATTATCCATTATCACTTTCCTACTACAATGGAAGAGTGGAGTAGTTGTGACATAGACTGTATATGTTACTTTTATTGCTTTGCAGTGCTGCTGAGTACAATACAGATCATAGTGACATAGTTATCATTTGATTGTAGTTTACATGCCATGTTGTACTGTGACATCTTACTATTTTTTAAATTGCCTTTTCATACCTAAAAAGGTAAAAGAAGAGAAAAGTGGATTTCAAATGACAGGCACAGTGGAGTGTAAATGACTGTTATCAAATTAGATGGCAAAGCACTGTGTTTATTGTGCATGACACTTTGGCTATGCTAAAAAAAATACTATATATATATATATATATATATAGGCATTTCTAGATTAAACACTCATCACATTATTTTCAACTCACTAGTAACCAATAGTCATAGAAATAAAAAATTAAATTGAATATATCATCACAGTAGAATTTTTTCACAAAAATAAAAAGTGCAAATAACACGGCATCAAAAATAATTTTCTGTGTGGCTCATTTGTTTCCTAGGCAGAGAAAGCTAGTTACTGAGGATGAATCAATTAAATTGTGTTTGATTATGGCAGTTGAATAAATTATCCAGATAGAGCAAACTTGTTTAAGACTGTTAGCTTTTTGATGAGAACAGTTGCTTGAATAGTTGAGAATACTGGAAACAATATCAATTGTTGACTAAAAGACAAAGCAAATAATTTTGAGTGGTTTTCCTTGCATCTTGGTGAGTTGACAGATATAGCTGATACTACTCAGTTATTATTTATCTGAGGAGTCAATTCTGAGTCTACAGTGATTAAAGAATTAGCCTCAATGAATAGTCTGCATTGTAAAACTATAGGTGACAACATTTCCAAAAAAAACTGAGAGAATACAAATTCTGCACAACCTGAAGGGGAATCTTCTAAGATGTGTTCCAATAGATGGTGGTCAAAATATTTATTTTTAAGCAGAAAAAGGACTTAATTGTACAAATTCATATAGCTTTTCAAAATGCAAGGCATCTTAAACCTATAGTGACTCATTATATTATTCATTGGCAGGTGCTTTGTGGAAAATATTTAAATCTATCATGTGTAATTGAAATAGTAGTGTCAATGATGATATTCATTTACTTTTGTGGACTTAACCATCATTAGTCCTGTAAATTTTTGTTAGAATAGAATCTGAATATTCTACTTCTCCATCACATGGCAGAAACAATTGCTAAGCAGTAGTAACATTTCATTATGATTTGTTTGAGCTCAGGGCCAAGATTGAAATTTTTATGAATGAGATGCACCACTATCACCTACTATAATTGGATACTGAATAGTTTTGGAAATGAGCTTTCCTACAGACTGTTAATGTTTCTTTAAAAATGCAACCTAAAATTATTAGGCAAAATAGCACTTACAAGTGAAATTTATACTGTGGTAAAGTCATTTCAGTGACAACTAATATTGTTTGAATCACACGTAATGTCAAACTGCTTTCTACATTTCCTGTGCTGTCAAAAGTCAAAACAAGAAGCAAGACCTCCATTTCCACATAAACGTGCAGCAGATATATTTTTCGAGTTCAAACTACAATTCCAGCAGTGGATTTTTTTGGACTTTGATGCAAGTGCAAATGAAATTTCCTTATTTCAAAGGCATTTAACTGTGCAATTGAGGAGCTTCCACCTACCCTTCAATTGGAAGTAATTAATATAATGACATGCTAAAAGGCAAATACCAAGAGAAGAATCTAATAGAATTATTAAGTGCCTTTTAAATGATTGTGCTAAATTAAAATCATATGTTCATCAACAGATATTAGTATTTGACAGTATCTATTTGTGTGAAAAGATATTTTCAAAGACAAAATATGTAAAACCTCATTATGAATCAGCATTAACAGATGGGCATGGGCAATTGATTCTGATAATAGGAAACACTAAGTTTGAACCCCAATTAAGTGAAATGTTATCAGTCTCCCACAATAAAAAAATTCAATTTTTCTCATCAGTAGACCTATATTATAGAAAATTATACTTAACTATTATTATCAAATTTTCCATTTTTGTCAACAAAGATTTATAGAAATTTGTTTTCTATCTTGTCATGTAATTGCCCACATAATATCCTTGATTTTGACTCTCAGCCTGAAAAGTCTAACATGTTTAATTTTTTGGGTCTTAACAGAAAAATGTTGCCAATCCCTGACGTAGACTATTCTCTTATGTCCTTTATTATCAAAGGTGTCTATTAAAGATAATTCTTAAAATAATTTTATAAGTTCATGTTTGTTGAGTGCTTACTACGTGCAAAGCTGTTTAAGTTCAGACACTTTCTCAAGGTCAAACACTGGTAAATGAATTAACCATTATTTAGATGGTTAACAATGATATCGATAGTACTGTAGTTATAATTCTCATTTTATACATGAAAAAACTTAGGTTCAGAGAGGTTAAGTAATTACTCAAAGCCACACCACTGAGGCTTTGCAGCCAGGAATATGGGATTAAATCATGGTTAATTTCCTTACCACTGTATGACCTTGGGGAAGGCTGTGAACTTCAATTTCTCTACACTATAAATTGAAAATTACAGGACTACCTATATCATAGGGTTGATTTAAACATTAGATCAATTACTATATAGAAAGCACTTAGAACAACTATAGCTCTAGTGTGGAGTAGTCAGAAATGTCCTGGAAGTTCATTTTCAGTAAAGAGATTAATAAAATAGTTTATTATGTACCAGGAGTTGATGGACAACGGTTTCCAATTCAGTTGTCAATTTGAACTTTTCACTTATGAAATCTATGCTATTGAGTTGACGTTTGTTAAGGAAAAGAACCTAATGTCTGACAAACAGTCAAAAAATAAATATTACCTTTAAATATGACTATTGAAGATGTACTAAGTAGTTAAGAAAGCCAGTTGGGGTCATACTCACTTGGGCTTATGCCTAACTTTGCCTCCTTGTTAGCTGTGTGACCTTGGTCAAATCACTTAACCTTTGTGAGCTGAAGTACCCTCCTCTATAAAATGTGGATTTAAGTAGCCTATTATACAGGATGGTGTGAGGATTTTAAAAGACCATGTATCAAAAGTACCTAAGATGAAGCCTGATTTAAGAATGAGCTCAGCAAATGCTAGCTCATTTCCTTAGATTAGCCTTTCTACACTGACCCAAGGCTTGCAAGGCAAAGCAAGGCAAAACTAAGTAAAAACAAAATGAAGTTAAAGAGCCCAAACAAATAAAAATCCCTTGTTAATTAGGTGTTGGTGGATCAAAAGACTCTGAAAGTACATCCAGTCAAATTTGAATTTCAGGTAAACTATGAAATTATTTGTAGTATAAGTATATCCCAAGCATTGCATGGGATATACTTACACTCACTAAATTCTTCACTGTTTATTCAAAATCCCAATTTAACTGGATGTCAGGTATTTCTATTTATTAAACCCGGCAGCTGAGACATGGTAGAATTTAGTAAGCCTAGACATGACAGACTCCTGAATAGCCAAGGCACAGAATTCAAAAGAGTCAAACATGTTTCCAACTTGCTAACTGCAAAAGCATCAAGGAAAAGGTTGACCCCACTCTCTCTGTCTCTGCCAAGTAAAGAGCCCAGATGGGAAACCCCAGGTGAGTGATTTAGCCTCCTGTGCACACTCTATGGGAGCCTGGTGCAGAGGTTGCTGGGAAAAACCGTGGCAGCCTGCCCTAGGTTTTCCTTTGGGTGGGGCCCTGCGGTTATGGTGTGGTGACTCTTTGTCACTGTGCCCCTGCCACGCCCTGCTTAGTCCACCTGGTGGTTGGGGGTGGGGGCAGAAGAGAGGTTACAGGCAGAAAAAAGGGCTTATCAATGTAACGTATTTCTTAGGTGGTTTGTGCATTGCTGTTTGGGCTTGCAAAACTTTAATTATTACTTTGATGCAGACTGGCTGCAGATTGTCACTGCCAGGCCTGATTTAATAGCCTGCTTGCACAAAGTCTGACAGAGATTGCTTTTGTTGCACTTTCTAACAGCTCGTGATGGTGGCTTTTTTACGTTAAGGAGGAAACTCTGTGGTTAAACTGTAGCCTAGGTATTTTTAGAGCCGTTACCATGTTAACCGAAATTTCGTACATTTCACCTGCAGGATATGCAGTCGTGCTTAGGGCCTTCCTTAAACTCTAACAAAAAATATAATTTAACAGTTGTGAATATTGTGTTTAGGACCAACTCCATGTTATCAGAAAAGCTACTGACCAAATACTGTACTGCTAAGAATTCTTTTTTTTGGATGGGTGATACTGTGCCATCAGGGAGTATTTTTTTTTTCCTTGATATAAAAACGAGTTGAAGGAACATAACCAAAAGGCTAAAATTGGTTAGTTCTAAAGGTCAGAGCCTGAAGGCAGTGACCCATTTGTTAATCATTAAGCTTTTCCAAGCCGTCTCTGACAGAATTCTGGCTTTCTGCCACTTCTCTGGTCATTTTAAACTGCAAATTCTTGTACTGTTTCAGTTCTTAAGTAGGTTTCAAAGGTTATGAGAAAGGCATAACTTGTTAGCTATTTTTCCTTATCAAACGTCTTTAGGGTTTTGGAAGGCAGAGCTGTTCTGTGTTAAGAGAATCTTCACAGCATACCCAGCCATACAGCATTTAAAGATGGACTCTTGGGTCCTCTGAAAAGGGAGGGTTTCTAGCTATCATTCCCATGTTAATTAGTTTCCATAGATAAGCAGGATGTGAGGCTGAGGACACCCACTTAGCCATTAGGTATTAGTTCCCAAATCACTGCTATTTCAGGGTAGTTTTCTCCAATAATCCCAGCACTGAAAGTTCAAAAAACAGGAGCAAAATAACCACAATGTATTTATCATCTTCTGTCATCAGTTATAAAGTGGAAGTACTTTAAAATATTTTGAATGCATTTTTGTATAGCCCAGTGAAGTTCGAGTGCTATGACGTTTCATTGCCAAATTCAATGCCAGTTTATGCTCTAGTCCATCTGAATAAAAAGTGATCTGTACACCCAAAACACATAAGCAGAACTAAATTTTATGTAGTCAAGGGACATTAAGCTGCTAAAACATTTGCTTCAATATTGAACATGGAATAGTTGTTCTCTATTTCTCAAGGGAAAAAATATACAGTCAAACCTTGCTTATCCACAACCCAAACTTCCGGAAGGCTTAAGTATTTGGAACTGCTCCAAACCCAGAACAGGGGAGGAGTGAGAGGAATACAGTGGGGGTGGGAGAAGTGGGGAACAGAGAGAGACAGAGAATGAACTAGCAGAAAGCAAGCAAGTCAGCTTTTAGAAGTAGACCTGAAGCCCTAGCAACACTGAAAAGAGACCTGGAGCTTACATCTGATTGGCTTTCCAGCCAGAAGGAATGGAGAGCTCTGATTGGCTGGTGATGATGTCTCCAAATAACCAGCCTTTTTCAGGAAAGCAAATTTATGTGGCAGAAAGGACAAGAGACAGAAGAAGCAGGCAAGAAGAAAGCAGAGGAGAACAGAGAGAGAGAGAGAAAAAAAAACGGCAAATTATTTGTTACGGAGGTGGAGACTGAGACAAAAATGAGAATAACGAGCCTATTTACATAGCTGCTTACAGTTTACGAAGTGCTTTTACATGTAATCATTGATATTGTCTTTACAAAGACCTGCAGGGCTCTCAGAAGTTAAATGGCATGCCCCAGGTCACCCAGCTAGTAAGAAAAATAGTGCATGTCTTCTGGCTACAAATCTAACACTTTTGATATGGAGCAGGTGTTGTGGAGATAATGATTTAGAGTTGTCCTATAGGATGGAGGGCAGCAAATGCTCTGATAGCAGAAAAGAAAATCAGAAGGCACATCAGCCTGTAGTTTAGCGGGCAATGCAGACGGGAGTGAAGGGCTCCCTGTTCTTCAGGACCACACACCTTGAAGACATAGATATAGGAAACATCTCTGTGGGTATTTGGAAAGGGAGATGGTTGTGGTACAAATGAAAGCTACGTCTAGAGAGCTCAGAGGGCAGTCCTGAATATATTTCCCTGGGATGTGTCACAGTCGTCTTGCATTTAACATGTAGAAGTTGGATACTGAATTATTCCTGTCATCTATCCTTGAAAGCTGTTCCTTCCTCACGCTTAGTTGACAACATAACCATTCACCCAGTTGCTCAAGCTAAAAACCTGTAAGTTATCTTTGTCTTAATTTTCTCTCCATGTTTAATTTATCAGCAAGTCCTGCAGATTCTACTTCTAAAACACACCTTGAATAAGGCTACTCTGTTCATCTCTATAATCACCATTGTTTTCCCCTTCTGAGTCACTGCAATAACTTCCTATTTGGTTTCAACACTTTCTAGCACCCTGTCTTCCCCAGCTCTTGCCTCCCTCCCTTCAAATCCATTCTCTGGACTATGCTATCCTGCTTAAAACTTGCCTGAGAATAATTCAAAATCCTTCCTATGATCTGGCCCCAGTTTAATTTGTCTCACCCTGCCTGGGACTCACTATTCTAGCTATGGAGGCCTCCTTTTTGCTACCAGAACACATCACAGTCTTTCCAGCTGAAGAGCCTTAAATATTTTGCTGGTCCCTGTCTCCTTGTCATCACATGGCTAGCTCTTTCTCCTATCTCATGCTATCTACACAGACAGTCCTACTCTCACAAGCTGTGTGAGTTCCCTTCATTCTCATAGAACCTTTTTATTAACTTTCTGTGATCTCTCAAACTGAAATTACTTATGTTTTTATTTGATTCCTTGTTTATCATCATCTTTTTATATGACTTCCCCCTACTAGTAATCAAACTCCATTAAGACAAGTATCAGGTCAATTTCCCTCATCACTGTATCCCCAGAGCTCACAACATGGTACACAGGAGATACTCAATAACTATGTGTCGAATGAATAAATGAATAAATATCAGGGAATTAACATACCCTACATGTTATATAGTACCATGCATCAATGGAGCCATGGATATGAGACACTGTGTTTCCTGTTTATAACCTGTTATTTGTTAATTCCTGTCAGAGGTGAGAGCTCTGATAGTAGCTGCCATCATTTGGGGAGTTCTGTGGAATCCTACCACCATGAGTTCTGGAAAAGGGAATCTGTGCTGGGACTTGAGGGATGGTATAAATTAACTCCCAAGGTTTATTAGTAGTAAACAATTAAAATCCACCCTGAAATTGGAGCTTTACTAAAGATAGCTATTTTGTAGCACATAGGAAATTACAATATTAGTTTACCTCCTAGGATTCAAAAAGCATTCATTCTTTTTTGGAGTCAGAAAAGGAGAGGTCTGTCTCCTAACAGAACTGTGCTGGTTTGTTTTTTTTGTTTTTTTTTTTGTTTTTTTGTTTTTTTTTTTGACAGTCTGTGGCGCTCACACATTGGCCATAATAAAGCCTGCTGTCTATTTTTGATTTGTCAAAGTTGTGCTTGAGAATGATTAACGTACCCTTAGCAAAATGAATCATTCTATAGAGATTTAAAAGTCACGATGGAATCAATATCTTGGTCAAAGGTATTACTGCTTTAATTACATTCATTTGTTTCAATATTTCAGTTCTGGGGATCTCTTAACTGAGCTGTTAAGGATCCTTTTGAAAGTGAAGTTTACCATGGTGCCCTCTGGTGGAATGAAATTCGCACCGTTTTTAAAGCTAAAGCCCTATCTAGTGAGAATGCATCACTCTGTGATACATAAATAAAAGGAGCAACATTAAATACGAATGTCCAAAAATATAAGCAGGGTACTCTTGCTATTGGGGGACTACAAGATATACATACCTCAGAATATTTGCTTACAGATTCAGGGACAGGGCATGCAGGTGTTATAAAGGAAGAGCAATGACGTAATACATACAATTCCAAATCCATTAGAAAATGAGGGTCAGAAGCCACAGCATTTCATATCAACTGGCAACACTGACACTGACTAATTAGGTATTCTATTGAGAAAGTCAGAAGAAGGTGATGATAATTACAGCATTTGCAACAATATTCATAAATAGCTAGGAACACAAGGGGGAAATACAATTTGGTTGTGGTCTATCAAAAACCCGTAGATATTCATTTGATAGGACTTTTGTAATTAGGCACACCATCAAAGCTGATAAAACCATCAAAATGGTAAGTGTCCCAGTGTTGGTTCCTTGAAACTGTATTGTGACCAGACTTAGTGACTCCTTGATAGAGCAGCTTTCACGTATCTTCACAAGGAAATAAAGTGAAAGTCTCTGGGACGCAATCTGGGTCACACACCACAGGGATCCTGCTCAGAGAATTTAGAACATTGGACCAGCTCACTAAGGAAAGATGTCAAGGCCCTTCTTTGAGGACCTAAGAAAGTTTTAAATATTCGTTCATCTGAATGCATTAAATAAAACTCTCATTCCAAATAAGATAAAAGAGGGGAAAAAAAGTGTTTGAGTATCTAATCCACTAAAGTGTCTGCAAATTATTTAGTGATTATTTCAGTACTCAAACTTCCTAAAGAAAGGTGGAATGTGGGGCAGAGGAGTAGTGAGCAGGGAATATAGCACACATGCATTTAGTCGGCTTGTTGGTTTCTTTACTGGGGACCTTTCTTTGAAACTTGCTGCACCTCAGATTTTAGAAAACCCAAAGCCAAAAAACAACTAACAGCTGGCTCTTCTAAAGCAGTGACTCTCAGAGGAATGGTACTGCTTTCTAGGGGACATTCTGGAAGTTTATGAGGGCCATTTTTCTTGGGAAGGGTGTCTCAAAGTATAAATTATTATGGGGGTATTACTGACATTCAGTGGGTAGTAGTCAGGGAGGTAAGGGGAAGTTACATATCATGTTAGATTTTATGTGTTGAATGAATAAATGAATAAATATCAGGGAATTAACATACCCTACATGTTATATAGTACCATGCATCAATGGAGCCATGGATATGAGACACTGTGTTTCCTGTAGATTTTTTTAATCATGTAGATTAAAAAAAAAATCTGTATGTAATGATTTAAGCCTAGGACCAAATTCAATCTTACATTAAAAAATTAAATACTTCTTTTCATGGTTTTAATAGACAATTTCCCATAAATGCAAATCCAATGTAAACTAACTGAAGACTATACTTTGTTTCATTTGCACCTTACTGAGAATTGTTAATCATTTTTGAAAGTTGTAATATCAATATCCATGGCACATATGATATTTGAATCCTCTGAAAATACAACTGCAATCATTTGTAACATCCCAATTCAAAGTGATATACAAACAGGTGTGTCTGATTATGTCTTCCAGCATAGTTGTACCCAAGAATTTTCAATTATTATTATGATATTCCTTTCTTCTTCTTTAAATTACAATTAGGCAATCATATTAATGATTTTAAAATAATGTGTATTGGCCAGGCATAGTAGCTCACATCTGTAATCCCAGCACTTTGGGATTTCCGAGGCCGGTGGATGACAAGGTCAAGAGACCGAGACCATCCTGGCCAACATGGTGAAACCGTCTCTACTAAAAATACAAAAATTAGTCGGGTGTGGTGGTGGCGCCTGTAGTTCCCAGCTACTTGGGAGGCTGAGGCAGGAGAATTGCTTGAACCCCGGAGGTAGTGGTTGCAGTGAGCCAACGTCACGCCACTGACTCTAGCCTGGCAACAGAGCGAGACTCCATCTAAAAAAAAAAAAATGTACCGGTAGGCTGTGTTATCCATGAATTTCATTTAAGAATAGTAAGAGATGTTATTGAAAATATTTAATATTAAAAGAGGACATGGGATGATAATGAAAATGGCAGAATAAGGGACTCTGAAAACCCTCTCCTCCATAAAAGCAATAAAAATACTGGCAAAAATTGTCAGTGTAAACTTTTTCAGAACTCTGGAAATTAGTCAAAGACTAGCAAAAATCAGGTAAGCTTTTATTTTAAAAAATGGCTGAATGTCAGTAAAAACTGAGCTTTTTTGTCTTTTACTCTGCTCTTTTCTCATTCTCCCTCCCCTGCCCCCAGCTCTGCAATAACCTGGGAAACCAACAGCTTGCAATCATGATAAACACTGGCAGTCTGGCAGTCCCCGTAGGGGATAGAACAGGGTTAGAGCTCTCTCCAAACTCCATTTCCAGAGAACTATCATTATTTGACCTATCTGATGGTTCCCTGAAATATTCCACTCATAATACTGTCTCTATGTGACTTGACTTAGAGCTCACCCAGTGTGAATATTTTCCTTAACAGAAATGATATTCAATTATTTGTAGAAAAGACTCAGTGGCAATTGTTTCACATCACCATTGCCTGAGGCAGTACATAAGAGTTGAAGCAAATAATCAGCTTACCAAAAGCTTAAAGGGAGAAGCTGTGGAAAGATATGTCCACAGGATGATTTGAAAAGCACAGACATAACAGTGGGAATCTAGAAGTCCAAGTTAATGTGTAGGGATGTGAGGGTACTCAGTGCTATCTGCATGCTCAGGAAAGACCTGAGAAAGATCTAAATTCTCATCTCTGCCTAACTTTGTAGCTCTATGCAGGCAGGAAGTGAAAGTGAAGGCAGAGTTTCATACTGCCTGCTGCAGCATTCAAGGTGTGCTCCAAACGCACACAGAGCCCTTAGGCAAAGATTGGAAGACTTATGAGCTCCAGGAATTTCAGAAAATCTTTGTCCAATCATTAGCTGAACACTAAGTTAGCTATCAAAGACTCCAATGGCCACCTATGACAAAGAAATCAGACATTAAATAATTAGTTCAAACAAAGAAAACAAGCACCAACTACAAACAGCAACTTTCACAAACCCTGGAGAGGTAGGAGATTCTGATTTCAAGAGTTGCAACATTTTTTAAAATGTAGTTTCAACAAAAAATTAGGAGACATTCAAAGAAACGAAAAGTATAGCACACTTGCTGTACAAAAGCAGTCAATGTAAACTGTCTCTGAGGAAGCCCAGACATTGTACTTACTAGACAAATATTTAAATAAGCCATTTTAGTTGCATTCAAAGAACTAAAGAAAACCACGTCTAAAGAACTAAAGACAAGTATGAGAATGATTTTGCATCAAATAGAGATCAATAAAGAGATAGAAATATTAAATAGAGCAAAACAGAAATTCTGGAATTGAGAAGTAAAATAACAGAAGAAAAAAATTTTACTAGAAGGGCTTGATAGAAGATTTGAGCAGGCAGAATAAAGAATCAGCAAACTTGAAGATGGGTCAACTGATGCTAGCAAGTCTGAGGAAGAGAAGGAGAAAAGAATGAGGAAAAAATGAACAAACCCTCAGACACTTGGGGAACACCATCAAATATATGCACAGTGGGAGTCACAAGAGAGGAGAGAAAGGAGTGGAAAGAATATATATAAAAATAATGGCAAAAACTTTCCAGTTTGATAAAAAATCATTAATCTATACATCCAACAAACAACACACTCTATGTAGAATAAAATCAGAGAAATTCATACCTATATGCATCATAGTCAAACCACTGAAATACAAAGACAAAGAGAATCCTGAAGCAGCAAGAAAGAAGTGACTCATTATGTTCCAGGGATTCTCAATAGGATTAGCAGCTGATTTCTCATCAGAAACTATGGTGGTCAGAATGCAGTGGCACGACATTCAAAAAGCTGAGAGAAAAAAACATCTACCAAGAATTCTACATTTAGCAAAACTATCCTTCAGAAACAAAGGAGAAATCAAGACACTTTCAAATAAGCAAAAAAACTGTGGCAATTTATTGGCAGCAAACCTGCTCTTCAAAAACTACTCAAGGAAGTCCTTCAGGCTAAAATGAAAGGTCAATAGACTGTAATTTGAATCCAGATGAAGAAATAAAGGAAACTGGTAAAGATAACTATATAAATATAAAAGAAAGCACAAATTTCCTTTTGTTTGTAGCTCTTTATTGGATTTGAAAGACAACTTTAGAAAGTAATAATTATAAATCTGTGTTAATGTGTGTACAGTGTACATAGATGTAATTTGTATGACCAAGGCAGCACAACAAAACAGGGAGAGACTGGAGCTATATAGGAGCAAAGGTTTGGTATACTATTGAAATTAAGTTCATATTAATCCAAACTAGATTGTTGTAAATTAAGATATTAACTACAAGCCCAAGGTTGACTACTAATAAAATAACTTTCAAAATATATTAATAGTATAATAAATGACAAGAAAATTAAAATGATACCCTAGAAGAATTCTACTTAATACCAAAGAAGGCAGTAATGGAGAAATAGAGGAACAAAAATGACTTAAGACATATAGAAAACAAATAGCAAAATGGCAGACATAAATCCTATCTTATCAGAAATTACATTAAATGTAAATTAATTAAACACTGATTTAAGGCTTAGTTTGGCATAATGGATTAAAAAAAGAAAAACCTGATCCAACTCTATACTCTCTATAAGAGATGCACTTTAGATTCATGACACAAATAGGTTGAAGGCAAAAGGTTGGGAAAAGATATACCACACAAACAAAAACTAAAATAGAACTAGAGTGGTTACACTAATACCAGAAAAAAAAAACAGACTTTAAGAAAAAAACCCTTACTAGAGACAAGATTATTTTATAATAATAAAAGAGTTAATCCACTAAGAAAATATAACAATAATACATAAATGTGCATCAAACAACAGGGTCCCAAAATACATGATGCAAAAACTTACAGAAGTGAATGGAAAAATAATAGTTGACGATATCACCTTCCCACTTTCAATAATGGATAGAACAGCCAGACAGAAGAGCAATAAAGAAATAGAGGACTTGAACAACACTATAAACCAATTAGGCCTGACATGCATATACAAAATACTTCACCCAATAACAGCAACATAACACATTCTTCTCAAGCATACATGGGACATTCTCCAGGACAGAACCTGTGTTAGGCCATAAAACAAGTTTTAGTAAATTTAAAAGAATTAAAATGACAAAATGTATGTTCCCTGGTAGCAATGAAATGATATTAGAAACCAATAATAGACAGAAACATAGACAAAAATTTGGAAAATTTACAAATATATGGGAATTAAACAACACACACCTAAATAGGACAAAGATATAACAAGGGAAATTAGAAAATACTTTGAGATAAATGAAAATGAAAACACAATATACCAAGCCTTACTGGATGTAGGTAAGCAGTGTTTACAGTAAAATTTGTAACTGTAAATGCCTACATTAAAAGAAAGAAAGATCTTAAATCAATAACCTGACATCCCAACTTACAAAACTAGACAAATAAGAGCAAAATAAGCCCAAAGAAAGCAGAAGAAAAAAATAATATTAGAATACAGATAAACAAAACAGAGACAGAAAACAGAGAGATCAATGATTCATAGATCCAACACAATCACTATAAAATCCCTACTGCTTTTATTTTGCAGAAATTAACAAGCTTATTTTAAAATTCATATGAAAATTCACAGGGTTAAAATAGCCAATACAATCTTGAAAAAGTAAAAAAAAGGTGAAGGGCTCACACTTCCCAATTTCAAAACTTACTACACAGCTACAGATATCAAGACAGTGTGGTACTGGTCATAAGGCAGACATCTAGATCAATGAAATAAAATTGAGAGTCCAGAAATAATCCCATATATCTATAGCAAATTGATTTTGACTGGGGACCAAGGCCATTTAGTGGGGGAAAGAATGGTCTTTTTAACAAATGGTTCTGGGGCAACTGGATATCTACATATAAAAGAATGAAGCCATGTTTTTGTATATGTTTATAAGATTATTTGGGCATGGCAAGGCCAACAGATCAGAAGATGACTGCCATTGCAAAGATGGTTTGTTTTACTCATAGATCCCAAAAGAGGCACACCACACCATGGAAGGCCACACATGGAAGATCCAGGATCAACAAGAGGCAGAGGAAAAGAGAAAATTGTGAGCAAGAGCCTTAACTGTGATTTTTGTGAAAGGAACAAGTGAGTCAGGGGAGCAGATGTGGGATTGGCTACTTTGAATAATTTTAGTGGACTTTGGAGCATAGGGAAAGTCCCTAGTTGTATGGTACCTGGCTCTAGGCAATTAAGGTAGGTGGATAGTGGCCCAGAGTGTGAGAGCTGGTTAAAGAGGGGGTTGGGGTTAAAATCTCTGGATTGGATGATTAGCACTTGAAAGAAATCCTCATAGGCTAGTGGTTTACTATATATAAGAATTGACTAACTCTAAAAGGGTCAGTTCCTCCAGTATCATCAGGGCCCAAGACACTAAAACATCAGAATACAGAAAATAAAAGACATGGTTAATACAAGGTGGATCTCTACATGGTATACAAACATCAACCCAGAATAGAGCAAAGATATGAATGTAAGAGCAAAAACTATAAGACTCTTAGAGAAGAAAACAGTCATAAATTTTTAGGACCTTGGCTTAGGCAATGGTTTGTTAGATATCAACAGAACAAACAACCAAATGGGGCAAAAAGATAAATTGAACTTCATCAAAATTAAAAACTTTGTGCTTCAGAGACTAGGATCAAGAAGTTAAAAAGTTGACACATTGAATAGCAAAATATTTGCATATCATATATCTGATAGGGAACTTCTATCTAAAATACACAAATAACTCTTATAATTCAATAATAAAAATATAAACCCAATTAAACAGTGGACAAAAAATCTGAATAGACGTTTTTCCCAAAGATGATAAACAAATGGCCAAAAAGCACACGAAAAGATGCTTAACATCATTAGTCATTAGGGAAATAGAAATCAAAACCACAATGGCATATCATTTCATACCTCCTAGGATGGCTAAAATCAAAGAGACAGTAACAAGTATTGGCAGGAATATAGTGTCATTGGAACCCTCATACATTGCCACTGGGAATGTAAATAGTACAACTCCTTTGGAAAACAATTCCTCAAAAAATTATACATAGAGTTACCATATAACTTAGCAATTTCACTCCTAGGTGTATACCAAAGACAACTAAAAATAAATGTTCAGACAGAAACTTGTACATGAATGTTCATAAAATTTTTATAGCAATAGTATTTATAATAACCAAAAAGTTGAAGCAACCCAAATGTGCATTAATTGATTAATGGATAAACAATTGTGGTATATCCATAAAATGGAATATTATGCAGTCAGAAAAAGGAATGAAGTACTCATTCATGCTATAACATGGATGATCCTTGAAAATATTATTCTAAGTGGAAAAAAAAGCAGACACACAAGTCCACTAACTGTATTATACAAAACATCCAGAATAGGCAAATGCATAGAAACAGGAAGTAGATCAATGGTTGCCAGAGGTGGGAATGGGGAGTAACTACCAATGGGCATGGAGTTTCTTTTTGAGGTGATGAAAACATTCTAGAATTACACAGAGGTGCTTGTTACACATCTCTGTGAATACATAAGAGTGATTTTTATGGTATGTGAATTATATCTCAATTTTTGAAAAAGGACATTGGGTTGGTACTAGCTCCCTGTGGTTGCTATAAAAAATTACCACAAACTTGGTGGCTTAAAACAACAGAAATCTATTTTCTTAGAGTTCTGGAGTCTGTAAGTCAGCAGTTTCATTGGGTAAAAACCAAGTTGTTGGTAGGGTTCACTCTCCCAGAAAGATCTAAGGGAGAAGCTATTCCTTGACTCTTCCAGCTTCTGGTGGCTGTCAGCATTCCTTGCCTTGTGGCTATTTCACTTGAATCTCTTACTCTGGGGTCACACTGCCTCTTCAGTGTTTCTGTCAAATCTTTCCTTGCCACACTCTTATAGGGACACTTGTGATTGGATACAGGGTCCACCTGGATGATCCAGGTTAATCTCTCCATCTAAAGATCTTTAACTTAATCGCATATGTAAAGACCTTTTCTTCCTTATAAGGTAACACCTACAAGTTCCAGAGAATAGAATTTAATATATTTGAGTGGCCCGTTATTCACCTGACTATGGGGTTTGATAGGATTGAAAATTACCAATCTACTAGATAGGGTCTCTTTAGCATGACATACAGGAATCCCAATTTTCCTTTGACCTCCCTTTGTAGCTTCATTTATTTTCTCCTTGGATTCTCTGGTCTAGTCACACTGAACTTAATGCAATCTTTTGTCATACATCCATGCCCTTGTATATACTGTTCACTCCACTGAATATACTCTTTCCTCTGTCATACTTTCAGTCTTTCAGGACCTTATTAATTACCTCTCTGTGAGTACTAGGAAGTGTTATCTCTATCCTCTTTACTGTGTGTTGCTTCCATTTTGAAACATACATGACATTTTATGAATCTGTTTACATTCCTGGTTAATCTACTAGACTATATTTGTCAAATGCAGGGATAATATCATATTAACTTCCTTATGTGTTAAGAATGGGGCTTGACATATAAAATACATGTATCTTGAATGAATGACTTAACAGTTTATTATCAATGTGCCATTTTAAGTACCCAAGCATCAGGAGCAGGCATTTATTAAATTCTACTTATTTAGGACTTCTGTTGCTTATGGAAAGGTCCTTGTTTCTCAATTTTGAGAGTATTTCAATGCCCCTATGTGACCTAGATTTGTTTAGAAGAATATCTTAACTATTTAAAAATACAGATATGTAACTCAAATTCCTTAATGTACTATTCAATATAATTTACTGAATATTATTTCCTAGATATTATAATTTTTAAATAATATTCAGTTCTTCTGTCTTTTAATGAACATTTTAATTTTCCTTCAGAAAACAATAATCCAAATTGTATTGGATGTTGAATTCCAGGATTTCTCCCAATTTCTGCCCCCTCCCACCCCTTTTACCATAACCCTGTGGTTGCCATTGATTTGTAAGGTAAATTTCACCTTTAGGAAAGACACACTTCAGAGAAATGCACTTCTGTTTATTCTGAGAAAAATCAATTGAAAAATCAATGTGACAAAAAATAAAAACATGCTTTCTATCAACCAGAAGTTACAAATTCTTTCTAAATACAGTAAACATATTCTTAGTAAATTAACCATAATAAATATTGAGACAGGTCTTTATAACATATATGTTGAAATTCGGTCCTAGAAAATATTGGACTAGTTGAACAGAACTCAGTTACTCTTAGCGTTCACAGCCTCAGAATGTCAAAATACTAAACACCAGAATAGGGTGTTCTAATTATTTATTGAAAATGAGTTCTTTAGCAAATTAAAAGTTAGTCAGAGACCTTCTTATTCTGATGGTTCAAGATTTTGCATTGCCCAAGTATTAGAATTATCATGAGCAATTCTCTTGCAATTCTACTGTAGGTTAAAAGCTATATGGCTAAGGCCTTGGAAATACTATATAAAATGATGTCATATTTGTTGTTGATTTGCTTATTTTTAAAAGATAATGTAGGGCAAAATTCTGGGCAGATACAGTATAGACGCAGTTACATTCTATAAAAATAGAGCAACTAGGATAGCAAAATCAAAGGCCCACAGACAACATCTAAAGCAAAATGAGGTGACAAAATGTATGTGCATAAATCCTCATACATGGCTGCTGAATTGGGAGGGTGTTTTGCCTAATCCAACTATAGGTAGTGAACAGTATCTGTGACTCATTAAGGTCTGACGGTGCTAGATCAATCTGGGCCAGACAAATTCTCAAAACCGATTAACCAAAGCCCCCTAACTAGACAGGATCCTATTCCACACTACGGAGAAACTCCTGGGAAGAGAATCCAAATTGAACAGGACTGGAGCAATAAGATAGAGAAAAGACAGTGTCCAATTGAAAATGGGGTAGGAGCAGGGAAAGCAGATTTCAGAAAGAATGAGGATTTTTTTTTTTTTTGATCATGCCTTTCAAAAGAGGGAGCTCTAGAGTTCTGAATCAAAAAAATTTATTCTTGCCTGCACCTCCCTTCTCACAGTACAGAAACACTTATTCACTGAAACCAACTGAGCAGCAGAATAAAACTGTCCATACAAAGGCATTATAAGACAAAATAGAAAGGGCAGAACAACTCCCCTACAGATGATGAAAGTATACCAGAGAGACACACATGGGAGTTCGAGAAAAAGAAAATCAGAGCAATGGAACAGAACAAATACTAAACTTGTTTTTTAAAAGAAATATGATCGATATTACACATTGAAAGAGTGAATCACATCTCTGGAAAAAAGGGAAAAACCAGTAACAGCCATTGCTGAGACATATTCTAGCAAAACTAGGAGTCTTTAATAGTTTTACAGCTAAAAGTTTCTTTTAAATAATACTAATAAATTGTTGGGGTTTCCAAGCAAAAAGACCAAGTCATTTATAATGAAAAGAAATTCAGATTATTATCAAACTTTTTGACAGCAACATTTTATGCAGAAGACAATGTAGTGTGAGCCAGAGACTTTATATCTAGCCCAAATGATATTTAAGTTAAAAAGATGACAGATATTCTGTTTTATAGAATTTTATAGAAAATTCTATTTTATAGAATGTTCCTGAGTTCCTGCACCTTTACTGAGTAATCTCTAAAAGTACAAGCTATAGACAAGCAGTTACAAATGAGATATTGACAAAAGTACTGATAAGTGGGCAATTAGTTAACAAGCAGAATGTTCTTTAGAAATATTCTAGTGAATAAAGTAAAATGTATTTTTTGCAATTCCTAACGAATTAATAGACCTCAGCAATATTATAATAACATTTTATCTCCTAATAGAAGAATACAATACTATAAAGTAGTCTCTCACACCCCCTAGTGAATCTGATCAAGCCTCTAGACATAACTGTCAATTTATAGGAAATACAAGACTCAGATGAATGTTAAGTGACATCATGCATTTCAGCAAAATGCAGACCACAGAAACCATACAAGGCAAAAATAATCCTTGGCTTCTTCAACAAAAAATTACAAGGGGAAAAATGAGAAAAAAACCCATAGATTAAAAGAGATTTAAGAGACATATAAGTTAATTACTTATATTGCAATTGCATTTCTATTATAAAACCTTATTTTGATCTTGATCAAACATACAAACTTATGCATACATGTGCACATAAGAAGATCAAAGAAATATGAACATTGGCTGGCTATTTGATGATATTAATTATGTGATGGGGTACATGTTAAATAGAAATTATTGTTAATACTTGTGCCTGTGATAACTTTTGTTATGGTTTAAAACAAGTACCTTTATCTTGGAGAAACATACACTGAAATATTTAGAGATGAAATAATATGATGCCGGAAATTTCCATCAAATAATTTTGGTCACATTGGGATTCTAGATAAAACAAGGTTGACTGTATGTTGATAATTGCTAAATCTAGATTCAATATTCTGTAATCTCTACATTTGCACACACTTGAAGATTTATACAATAAGTTTTAAAATAAAAGACAATTTAGTGGGAAGGACCTATTTTAAATAATTAAAGGATTCTTGTGGCTTTTTTTCCCTTGGCTGACTAAAATACATAAATTTGTCTAGTTTAATATATGCTGGGCTGTGTCTAGAGACTTCACCTGTAATCCAGGTGCCCTGCAAGGCTGATGCAGGAGAATCACTTGAGCTCAGGAATTTGAGACCATCCTGGGCAAAATAGGGAGATCCTGTCTCTGCAAAACAAAAAATAAAAAAAAATTAGTTGTGTGTGGTGGTGCACGCCTTAAGACCCAGTTATTTGGAAGGCTGAAGTGGTAGAATCACTTAAGCCAAGAAGCTCAAGGTTACAGTTAGCTATGATCACACCACTGAACTCCAGCCTCGGCAACAGAGCAAGGCCTTGCCTACAGAAAACAACAAAGGACAAAAAAAAAAAAAAAAAAAAAAAAAAAAGGAAGTCTAGTTCTATAATCCATACACTTACTGATAAGATTGTGGAATTTACAACAAAAGTAGTTTTCTATTAAATTCCTTTAAACTTATAATTTTCATATCATTCTCATCAGCAATCCCAGCTTGTTAACTTTGTTAGTATACAGGAGGTATGGTTGAAAGGCTTCAATGTATTGTAGAAAGTGCATGCAACTGAGAATCAATTGACCTTGGTTTCAATCCTGCCTCTGTTTCCAAGAATCTTTGTGGCCTGGGACAAATTGTTTAATCATTCTAAGCCTGTTTCATCATCTGGATAATGAAAGAGTTCCCTAACCTTCTCTACAATTCAGACATTACCACCTCTAAGGTGTTTTTTTTCCCCCCAGACTTTTTATTCTGCTGAAAATGTACTATGGCATTTTCCTAAAGTCAAATAGGCAGAAGTTTAAAAATAAGGTCTAAACTCCTAAGTCATAGGCCAAGTGACAACAGAATAGTAATTTATCCAGGAAATATAATTTTAAGTTAGAAAATGAGGAAAATATGGCTTAAGTTTGACGGGAAAGTTCTAAATATAAGAATGTATCCTAAACTTATGAGGAAGTAGCAAAATAATGCTACTGTGGTAAAATGAAACTTGGTAACACAAGATGAATGAAGAACTGTAGCAAAGAGAAACCAGGAGGTTATCCAGACACTTGACTCAGGACTTCCCAAATTCTACCTTGTTTATTCTTAGGTATTAAGTGAAATACAGTGTACTTGAGAATGGCAGGCATGAACCTGTCGAAAGGGTCACAAAATAGGCAAAGCTAAGGCAACTAAGATCACTTGGCCCAGGGAATGCTGAAGTGGAGGGAAACTACAATAACAATTCTTCAAATTGGCAAATAGATATTATCCAGATGAAGATAAGGAGCTGTTTTAGTCAGCTGAGTAGTATCTGGGCTTATATTACAGAAGAGAGAATTATAGTTAGACTTAGGAAAAACTTCCTGGCACCTGGCAATTGGAAATGTCCCTTCTCTGGGCATCTTTAAGCACAGGGCAGAATACTACCTTGAGATGATTTTAGTGTAGACTTCTTGAAGTTGTGAGGATAACCAAATGTTGCATATCTAGTGATTTACATTCAAATCTCATAGATGTGGGTAAAACTAATTGGTTTGGTGCAGACACAATTCTGGCAGGTATAATTCGGGCAGATGTATATCAGGCCTCATTTCCTTCTCTGATTATTTCAGTTTCCTATTTCCATGAACTATCATAATTGTCAACATCATTTCTTAGGTCTATTAGTAATTGTTTTATAAATTTGGGAGCTCCAGTGTTAGGTGCATATATGTTTATGATTGTGATATTTTCCTGTTGGACAAGGCCTTTTATCATTATATAATGTCTCTCTTTGTCTCTTTGAACTGCTGTTGCTTTAAAGTTTACTTTGTCTGATATAAGAATAGCTACCCCTGTTTGCTTTTGGTGTCCCTTTGCATGAAACACCTTTTTCCAACCCTTTACTTTAAGTTTTTGTGACTCCTTATGTGTTAGGTGAGTCTCCTGAAGGCAGCAGATGGTTGTTTGGTGAGCTCTTGTCCATTCTGCAGTTCCATATCTTTTAAGTGGAGCATTTAGGCCACTTACATTCAATGTCATCATGCTCTTTATTGTCTGTGTACTTTGTTTTTTTTTTTTGTTTTTTGTTCTTGCTTTTTAACTTGTATTTTTGATTTATAGGTCCTGTGTGATTTATGCCTTAAAGAGGTTCTGTTTTGATGTATTTCCAGGATTTGTTTCAAGATTTAGAGCTCCTTTTAGCAGTTCTTATAGTGGTGGCTTGTTAATGGCAAATTCTCTCAGCATTTGTTTGTCTGAAAAAGACCGTATCTTTCCTTCATATATGATGCTTAGTTTCACTGGATACAAAATTCTTGGCTGATAATTGTTTTGTTTGAGGAGGCTGAAGATAGGGCCTCAGTCCCTTCTAGTTTGTAGGGTTTTTGCTGAGAAATCTGCTGTTAATCTGATAGGTTTTCCTATAAAGGTTACTTGGTGCTTCTGTCTCACAGTTCTTAATATTCTTTCTGTTGTCTTAACTTTGGATAACCTAATGACAATGTGCCTAGGTGAAGATCTTTTTGTGATTAATTTCCCGGGTGTTCTTTGTGCTTCTCGTATTTGGATGTCTAGGTCTCCAGTAAGGCTGGGGAAGTTTTCCTCAATTATCCCCCAGATATGTTTTCTAAGCTTTTAGAATTCTCTTCATCCTCAGGAACACTGATTATTCTTAGGTTTGGTTGTTTAACATAAACTCAGACTTCTCGGAGGCTTTGTTCATATTTTCTTGTTCTTTTTTCTTTGTCTTTCTTGGATTGGGTTAATTCAAAGACCTTGTCTTTGAGTTCTGAATTTCTTTCTTTTACTTGTTCAATGCTATTGCTGAGACTTTCCATAGCATTTCGCGTTTCCAAAAATGTGATCAAAGTTTCCTTTTGTGGTGATCAGGGAACACTTCTACACTGCTGGAGGGAATGTAAACTAGTATAGCTGCTATGGAAAACAGTGTTGAGACTCCTTAAAGAACTAAGAGTAGAACTACCATTTGATCCAGCAATCCCACTACTGGGTATCTACCCAGAGGAAAAGAAGTCATTATTCGAAAAAGACACTTGCACACGCAGGTTTACAGTAGCACAATTCACAATTGCAAAATTGTGAAACCAACCCAAATCCCCATCAATCGACAAGTGGATAAAGAAACTGGTATATGATGAAATACTACACAGCCATAAAAAGGAATGAATTAACAGCATCTGCAGTGACCTGGATGAGACTGGAGACTATTATTCTAAGTGAAGTAACTCAGGAGTGGAAAATCAAACATTGTGTGTTCTCATTGATATGTGAGAGCTAAGCTATAAGGACGCAAAGGCATAAGAATGATACAACGGACTTTGGGGACTTGGGGGGAAGAATGGGAGGGGGGCGAAGGATAAAAGACTACAAATATGGTGCGGTGTACACTGCTCGGGTGATGGGTGTACCAAAATCTCACAAAGCACCACTAAAGAACTTACTCGTGTAACCAAATACCTCCTGAACCCCAATAACTTATGGAAAAAAAATTGTCAACATCAAAAACTTCTTAAACTCTGTGTGCATGTGGAATATGCCTGCCCACTACCAATGAAAAGAACATAATATCTATCCTTTTGAGTATCTAGTCCCTCTCCTTATGAAAAAAAATGCAACATTTATTGTTTCTGTTGCTAATTTGGTTTGGTTTGTGATTTGTTTTTCTATGGTTATGGTCTATTAGATTCCTTTATGATGAGAGGGTGAGAAAAAGGTGGTTATGCTATACATGGATGATGTGAGAGGAGAAAATTAATAATAGTACAAAGAAAGAGAAGGGAGTGAGAATTAAGGTAACTGTAATTATCATGAGAAAACAAGGGAGGGGAAATAGCAGAAATGAAGAAAGGATGACTCTAACTCCTTCGGTAGGTCAAGAAATATTTACTAGTACCAGGAGTAAAAGAGTAAATAAAACAGTCATAGTTCTACCCCTTGTGGTACCCACTGCTGCCCTACTACAGCTGCTGGCCTAACCTAGGGAATCACAACTGTTAGAGCTAAAAACAATAGCTAGTCCCTGCTTTGAAAGTTATTTTTAGGGCACTCTGATTTCATTATTAGTATTTGCTTTGTAGCACATGGAAATCTCTGTGTGGAAAACATAAATGACATAGGTGACCTGACTTGCAGATTGGGTTAATATATAGCATAAAATGCTTCCATCTAAGGAAATAATTATGAATATAAACTTTGAGTCTGCTATCCTCTCTACTTTTGTGTTGAATTTTTAATGTACTTGCCTATACCCCCACCTCCCACTCTAATTCCCAGTAGTGTGCTGATGAAAGATGAAAGAAAAAGCAAGTTCTTAAAGAGATAGGGCACATATTATATACATGCAATTATTAAATGTGTTTAAACTGCATATAGTTCTGCATCTCAGCTAAGGATGTTTGGAAATTGTCCAAAATATATTTTAAAAACAGAATCATGGTGGCTTTATGTAGAGAAGAATTGTTCAATTGAGTGTGAAAGCTTTTATTTTCCTATTTCCTTTTTATTTTCTTCCTTTTTTTTTTTTTTGTTTCCTCTACAAGCATTATGCAGTGAGATGAAACTTCTCCCTTTCCACATTTTAGATACCGAATAACACTGTTGCTATGGTCTGAATGTTGGTGTTCCTCCAAAATTCATATGTTAGAACCTAATACCAAATACGATAGTAGTAAGAGGTGAGGCATTTTGAGAAGAACCCTAATGAATGGGTTTAGTGCCCTAATGAAAAGAAGTCAAAAGGAGCTGCCTTGCCCTGACTGCCACGTGAGGACACAGCAAGAGAGAACCATCCTGCCTCAGCCTCCTGAAGTACTGGGGTTACAGGTGTAAGCCACTGCACCTGGCCAATAAATATTTTTTTTCATAAATTACTTAGTCTAAGATATCTTGTTACAGAAACCCAAATGAACTATTATCAATTTGGTGCTTTATATAATGCAATTTATTTATTTGGAAATTTTTTGGCATATTGTTTATTTTTTATAACCTTCCTTGTTTCAAAAATAATTTTTGTAAATTATATTTCTCTATGAAAAGTCTGATTTGTTTTAATTGGGATTATGTTTTCTTAAATGATGTGTTGAGAACAAAACCTTAGTGGAGACCCATTTCTGAAAATACAATTTAGATAAATGTTAAAATATGATTACTATTAGCAAATTACATTTCTCTCTGAAAAGTCTGATTTGTTTTAATTGGGAAAACGTTTTTAAAAATGATGTGTTAAGAACAAAACCTTAGTGGAGACCCATTTCTGAAAATGTAATTTAAATAACTAGCAAAGTATGATTCACTTTACAAAAAAATGTTACTTTATACCAAATTTTGTTAAGGAAATTATCTACTATTTAAAATTTTTTTCACACAGATGATGTGGATAAGAACAGATGAAAATCTATACACAATATCCTTTAGTCATTCATTGAATGTGCACCAAAGTCACCATTTTCAATCAGAGGAATCACAAATTACTTCTCAGTTTCAGGTATTTTCTATGAATATTTTCACAGTAATGCAATTAGAAAGTTAATTTAATTAGCCTTCTTTACCATTTGGGATATAAAATTGAGAGAAGAACATGTGCAAGAACACACATCTAAAAGCGTTAAACATGCATTTCTCCACCTTGTGCCATAAGAACAAAGCACATGCGCTAATATTAGATGAATCATGATTCCTTTCTCACTTCTGCAAGAACTATCACATATATGAATCATTAATTTCAGTTTCAAATGATTTAAATAGAACTCAGATTCTGTGAGTCATGAGAGTCTCTAACTTAGTGATTTTATATCTTATCTCCACTTTCCTACAAGAAAACAGTTCTAGATTGCAGTCCATTTCCCCCATATTTGAAAATGTATGTTACTTATGATTTTCAAAGGATTATATAAAATAGTGGAGCCAAATAACTCACTTACTGTGCACATAAAATGCCAGTCATTAATCTTCTAAATACACCTGGTGGTGAGTAAGAAACTTCTGTCCATTCGTTGTTGGAAAAAATTAATGGCAGAGCTGAAATTCATTTCTGATGACTGGCAACTTTTGTTTTAAAATCTTTTTATTTATTTTTCATTTTTTAAAGAGAAATTGCCTTTAAGTTTGTCAGCCTAGTAGCTCTGGGTTCCATATAATAAAGAGGAGGCTTTATTTGTTTTAATATTCATCGTCAATATCAAAGGTCAGGAAACTTTTTCTGTACAGTGTCAGACAGCAAATATTTTAGGCATTGTGGGACATGCAGTATCCATTGCAACTACTCAACTCTGACATTAGATCATGAAAGCAGTCACAGACAACGTGTAAATGAATGTGTGGATGTGTTCAGCAAAACTTTACTTACAAAAGCAAGCAAGGCTGGATTTGGCCCACTCAGTTGTAGTTGGCTACTTTTGATCTATATTATGACAACATTCATAAAACAGTAGAGAATATAGGAAATGTTCTATGCCAAGTTTAACAAAGAATAAAAGTTCAAAGACCTTTTAAATACATTTTTAAAAATATTAATAGTTTTATTATTCAAATGGATTCAATCAGATAATTTGAAATTTCGACCATAATTTACTATCAGAGTTAATGATTTTTACCATATAATTGTTTTCCTTACTATATCTCACCTTATTCTCATTTTCATTGTAACTTCAGAAAATAAAACTTGATTTTGGACCATACCAGTATAAAAGCCCCAAAGAGTTAATTTTATAAATTATCAGTGTACTCTCTTGACATTTTGTTACTAAGTTCAAAGAAGAAAGGTGCTATAACAACTGTGGTGAAATAATAATTTCAGTTCCAGGGAATCACAATATGAACTTGTCTCCATAAAAATATGACGAGGTCTAAGAAATAAAGTCAGTGGTCAATGCTAAAATATAACAGTTTGAGACTTTAACAATACAACATCACTAGCTCTTTCTTGTGTATTGAGGTACTTCAAGGGAATCCTTAGAAGAGAGTTAAAAGCCATGGAAATGCACATAGACACACATGATTTCAACATCATTCTCCTCTTGGTGCTGTTACATGGCTAGGCTCAGATTTGCTTCTCAAAGGAGGCTAAATTCTCATGATTCCACAAGTCTATTTCCTATAATGGCCTTTGCAATTTTTCATCTCAGCCAATGAGCTCTACAGGAGTTGGTCACTGCACAATTAGCCAACCCCATGGCAATCCTCGTGGCCTCATTTGACTGTGTGCTCCAAATAATTTACACATGAGCATTTGATTACTGCTCCATGTTCTAGAACTTAAATATGCCCCTATATATCTATTAGCTTTTGAAAAAGTAGAAGCTGTTTCCTCAGCGGACCACAGAAAAAAAACACATATGTTGTACACATGTTTGTCATTAGGCGGACTCTAACTCTGTTTCTTTCTTTCTTTTTTTTTTTTTATTATACTTTAAGTTCTAGGTTACATGAGCACAATGTGCAGGTTTGTTACATATGTATACATGTGCCATGTTGGTGTGCAGCACCCATTAACTCGTCCTTTACATTAGGTATATCTCCTAATGCTATGCCTTCCCCCACCCCCCACCCCACGACAGGCCCCAGTGTGTGATGTTCCCCTTCCTGTGTCCAAGTGCTCTCATTGTTCAATTCCCACCTATGTGTGAGATCATGTGGTGTTTGGTTTTTTGTCCTTGTGATAGTTTGCTGAGAATGATAGTTTCCAGCTTCATCCATGACCCTACAAAGGATACAAACTCATCATTTTTTATGGCTGCATAGTATTCCATGGTGTATATGTGCCACATTTTCTTAATCAAGTCTATCACTGATGGACATTTGGGTTGATTCCAAGTCTTCGCTATTGTGAATAGTGCTGCAATAAACATACGTGTGCATCTGTGCATGATTTATAATCCTTTGGGTATATACCCAGTAATGGGATGGCTGGGTCAAATGGTATTTCTAGTTCTAGATCCTTGAGGAATCGCTACACTGTCTTCCACAATGGTTGAGCTAGTTTACAGTCCCACCAACAGTGTAAAAGTGTTCCTATTTCTCCACATCCTCTCCAGCACCTGTTGTTCCCTGACTTTTTAATGATTGCCATTCTAACTGCTGTGAGATGGTATCTCATTGTGGTTTTGATTTGTATTTCTCTGATGGCCAGTGATGATGAGCATTTTTTCATGTGTCTGTTGGCTGCATGAATGTCTTCTTTTGAGAAGTGTCTGTTCATATCCTTGGCTCACTTTTTGATGAGGTTGTTTGTTTTTTCTTGTAAATTTGGTTGAGTTCTTTGTAGATTCTGGACATTAGCCCTTCGTCAGATGAGTAGATTGCAAAATTTTTCTCCCATTCTGTAGGTTGCCTGTTCACTCTGATGGTAGTTTCTTTTGCTGTGCAGAAGCTCTTTAGTTTAATTAGATCCCATGTGTCAATTTTGGCTTTTGTTGGCATTGCTTTTGGTGTTTTAGACATGAAGTCCTTGCCCATGCCTATGTTCTAAATGATATTGCCTTGGTTTTCTTCTAGGGTTTTTATAGTTTTAGGTCTAACATTTAAATCTTTAATCTATCTTGAATTAATTTTTGTATAAGGTGTAAGGAAGGGATCCAGTTTCAGCTTTCTACATATAGCTAGCCAGTTTTCCCAGCACCATTTATTAAATAGGGAATCCTTTCCCCATTTCTTGTTTTTGTCAGGTTTGTCAAAGATCAGATGGTTGTAGATGTGTGGTATTATTTCTGAGGGCTCTGTTCTGTTCCATTCTATATCTTTGTTTTGGTACCAGTACCATGCTATTTTGGTTATTGTAGCCTCGTAGTATAGTTTGAAGTCAGGTAGTATGATGCCTCCAGCTTTTTTCTTTTGGCTTAGGATTGACTTGGCAATGCAGGGTCTTTTTTGTTTCCATATGAATTTTAAAGTAGTTTTTTCCAATTCTGTGATGAAAGTTATTCGTAGCTTGATGGGGATGGCATTGAATCTATAAATTACCTTGGACAGTATGGCCATTTTCACGATATTGATTCTTCCTATCCATGAGCATGGAATGTTCTTCCATTTGTTTGTGTCCTCTTTTATTTCACTGAGCAGTGGTTTGTAGTTCTCCTTGAAGAGGTCCTTCACATCCCTTGTAAGCTAGATTCCTCGGTATTTTATTCTCTTTGAAGCAATTGTGAATGGGAGTTCACTCATGATTTGGCTCTCTGTTTGTCTGCTATTGGTATATAAGAATGCTTGTGATTTTTGCACATTGATTATGTATCCTGAGACTTTGTTGAAGTTGCTTATTAGCTTAAGGAGATTTTGGGCTGAGATGATGGGGTTTTCTAAATATACAATCATGTCATCTGCAAACAGGGACAATTTGACTTCCTCTTTTCCTAATTGAATACCCTTTTTTTCTTTCTCCTGCCTGATTGCCCTGACCAGAACTTCCAACACTATGTTGAATAGGAGTGGTGAGAGAGGGCACCACTGTCTTGTGCCAGTTTTCAAAGGGGATGCTTCCAGTTTTTGCCCATTCAGTATGATATTGGCTGTGGGTTTGTCATAAATAGCTATTATTTTGAGATATGTCCCATGAAGGGCTGTTGAATTTTGTCAAAGGCCTTTTCTGCATTTATTGAGATAATCATGTGGTTTTTGTCTTTGGTTCTGTTTATATGCTGGATTATGTTTATTGATTTGTGTATGTTGAACCAGCCTTGCATCCCAGGGATGAAGCCCACTTGATCATGGTGGATAAGCTTTTTGATGTGCTGCTGGATCCGGTTTGCCAGTATTTTATTGAGGATTTTTGCATCGATGTTCATCAGGGATATTGGTCTAAAATTCTCTTTTTTGTGTGTGCCTCTGCCAGGCTTTGGTATCAGGATGATGCTGGCCTCATAAAATGTGTTAGGGAGGATTCCCTCTTTTTCTATTGATTGGAATAGTTTCAGAAGGAATGGTACCAGCTCCTTCTTGTACCTCTGGTAGAATTCAGCTGTGAATCTGTCTGGTCCTGGACTTTTTTTTGGTTGACAGGCTATTAATTATTGCCTCAATTTCAAAGCCTGTTATTGGTCTATTCAGAGATTCAACTTATTCCTGGTTAGGTCTTGGGAGGGTGTATGCGTCCAGGAATTTATCCATTTCTTCTAGATTTTCTAGTTTATTTGCATAGAGGTGTTTATAGTATTCTCTGATGGTAGTTTGCATTTCTGTGGGATTGGTGGTGATATCCCCTTTATCATTTTTTTTTTGCATCTATTTGATTCTTCTCGCTTTTCTTCTTTATTAGACTTGCTAGCGGTCTATCAATTTTGTTGATCTTTTCAAAAAACCAGCTCCTGGATTCAATAACAGATCAAAATAGAACTGAAGGAGACAGAGACACAAAAAACCCTTCAAAACTCTGTTTCATACTGACTTCATTATTGATTTTTCAAATCTTCCCCTTTACTCTTGGTTCATTCACTCTCACATTCAGACTGACTTAAGCACCATCTTCTGTTTTTTTTTTTTTCCACTTTTCCAATTCTGTTTTGTATGCCAAAACACTCACACTCGTACTTATGTAATTAGACCAACAAACATGTATTGAACATACTAGGTTTCAGGCTCTATGAAAAGAACTGGGAGCAAACATACAGTCCCTCATGGAGAACATACCTAAATGGGAAGACAGATAAGCAGAACTAATGGTTGAAACATAATGTATGCATTAGATAATACTGAAGCACTTCAGAGTGAGATCTAACTCTGTTTTGGAAAGAAGTAAGAAGGGTATAACAGTGAGCTGAATCCTAAAGAAAATACAGAAGTTTTCCAGGCAGAAAAGGATGTTCCAAGGAGAACATGAGTCACATGCAATGGCATGGAGGTGTGTGAGTGGACAGAGCAGTCTGGGAACTAGGATCATTCAACATGGCCATAGTAAAGGGGGAAGGAAGCTTTTGTGGTTAAGAGGGCAGAGATAAGCCTGGGTCACATCATGTTTAGGAGTCTGAGCTGTTTATCTGACAGGTCACTGGATTCTACTGATGAATTTTAAGAATGATGGTGATATGATCAGATTTGCATTTTGGAAAGCCCCTAGGTGGCGAGTAGAATGAAGCCATGAGGGATTGAAGGCAGGGGGGGGTCAGGTGAGATAAGAAAGCCACTGCAATAATTCAGACAGGAGGGCCTCAAGTTATGGCAGTAGTAGTGCAGATAGAGAAAAGGTAAACCAAAATGGAACTCTTACGTGGATCCTATTATTTTACTATGTGCCAGGCACCAGGCTTTAACTTCATAAAATCCTTAACAACAACAGTGTAAGCAGGGGTGTTGAATGAAGATACAAGCACCTAGTTTTATGGATGAAGAAACTGACTTGGGTTAAGTAATTTGCTCAGGTTCATAAGATGACAAAGATGAGATCTACACTAATATCTCTGTGGTTCCAAACTAAGTTGATAAATGTCTAGAACTCATTATATCATTAAGATGAAATCCAGGGAAGGTTGGAGTTTCAATAAAATTAGAACAATCAATAATATCAAGTGCTGCAACAAAAGTTAAAAAAAAATACCTGAGCAATGTTCAAAGAATTAGACCATCATATATGGCATCATAGGAAAGTAATTTCCAAGCAGCCAGGAGGCTAGAGGTCAGATGGCATAGGGAAGGAAGAGAAATGAATGAGAGGTGAGATGATGTATAAACCTTAGGACACTTAGCAATAATAAAAATAAAGTGATCCTAAATATTCTGTAGCTTCCCAATTGCTTTCTATAGATGATGTCTCAAAATAGTGAACTACTCAAAGTACAGTAGTTACTCCTGCCTAGAATAATATCTGGCAAATAGCCGATGCTCCCTAAATATTTGTTGAGTGAATAAACTTTCATCCTTAGCACTGACTCAGAAGAGAAACTAGAAATATTTAAAGCATATGTTTTGGACACAGATCTGTTGATGATGTCCAGCCCCAAAGGAAAAGTATCCATTCACTACTGTGTTTAAGGAATCTCTTATGTTCCCTTAAAAGTGGGAGAGAATGTCAGTAAGAGGAAAATCTGAAGTCAGATTAACTGTCTGAGGTCATACAATTGCATCAAGGTGGAGGGTTGAGACAAAGGTTTCCTGGTTCCCACTCAAAAGCTTCCAGATACCTTTGCTCCCATATCCTTCTGCTCCAGTAGTAAATGTCTTTTTCTTTCCTTGATCTTTTCTTATGCTCTGCTTTTCACTAATCTTGATCTTATGTCCCAGCTCTGTTAATAGCTTTTGCTGGCCTGTAGCTTCTTTCATTTATCCCATGTGCAAACTGGAACTAAATGCCCAACATTACCTGACATGCATCCATTCACTTATTCTACAAATATTAAGTGCCTTTGTGCTAACAACATTGCTTCTGGCACTGTGAAAATAGCAAAGGGCAGCATGTTTCCCTCTCTCATAAAGCTGAGTCTACTTTTCAGTATCTCTCACCTACTTGGTATTATACCTACTGGATTTTACATCAACTGTGTCTTACATCATCCCTGCTTTGTGTTTGTGGTAGCTGACCAAATGGTCACTGTTCTATTTGTAGCTAGGCCCAAACTATTAAGCATCACGGAGGTGAAATGATGGGGGTTGTATTTTCCACTTAATTTTAAGGGCCTCTTCCTTCCTCTTTCAGATATCTCTTTTCTATGCTTCAGTGGTTTTTTGGTTGATAGATAGGATTTGTTTTCATTGTCTCCAATCCTTCTGCTCAGAAATGTTTCAATTTATGAGTGGATCTGTCCTATTTTATTCCCTATTCCTCTTGAGGGCAGTGAAGAAGTTTCCCTATGTCAATACTACCTACTCATAATTTGAGTATAATAGGTAAGCTACTGAGAACCTGGACCTTATTTTGTTCCCTTAATTTTATATTTCGTACCAAAAATAAACAGCCTTCACAATCACATCTGTACCAAAATTAAATACATGGGAAACACTTTCTATCTGAAGATATTAATATAAATATCATATCATTTTCTTATTTATGTTGGTTCTATGTACACATACTCTCCATTTTAAAGAAATTTTAGGAAGTTTTTGCTTGTTTATTTTTTGACACCTCTTCACCATGAAGCAAATATTCTGAATCTATGTGGTCTTCTGTTAACTTGTCTTTAGAGATTCTATCATTACCATTGCAGGAGTATAATAAAAACAGGCTTTCTGTGAGCATAAGAAAAAAGGTGGTAAAAAGTCTTAGAGTTGATGAAACATAAGAGATTAGGAAATTTGAATGGCTTAATTTTAGGGAGAGGAAACTAGCTTGGAAGGATGAGGCTGTTATTTAAAGACTGGTTTTAGGATATAGTTTCCATTTCTTTACAACTGCTTACGTGATGGGATCCCTATGTGTGTGTATACATACCTCTTATTGGATTCTTGAAGAAGATTAAAAACTACCATTTGAGACTATTGATTTTAGAGTTCAACTTTGACTATGATGCCCTCTTATATGAAATCTGAAAATATATGTATGGATTTTGCTCACTATGTGCATGGAAAAACTGCAAAAGCAGAAAGGCCCTTTTGAAGTTAATCAAATGTGGCCACTGACAACCTTTTGGAGCTTTTTGACTCTTATTTGAATAATATATAAGATGGGAATTAGAAGTATTGTTAGTATTGAGAAAATTCTCTTGCTCCAGAAATGGTCCATTCAATCAACTTGCCCATTAGGGATTCATTTAGTTAAACAAAATCGTCTTTTACATTGATTATAATTTGTTCACCAGATTGATTCTGTGCCTCTCCCATCTACTGCAATGAATAAACAGAAGTTTGGTCTTGGTCAGGGAGGAATTCTTTTGAGAAGGGCATTCAGGAAGTCAACCTGTGGGTATCTAGAGCTCTGAGAAAGATGGGTAGAAGAAGACTGAAAAGGTGCCCCAAAACTCTGGGTTTTGATGCTGCCTTCAACCAAAATACTGCTTATATTGAAAGAAAGCACACAGACACTGTATGTGTGAGTTCTTAGCAGACAATGCTCCTGGCATGCAGGATGGTCCTGCTTTGAACAGGGTGTCGGAAAGGTAAAAGATTCACTGAGGGCAAACATTCCTGAGCATATGGGCAAAGGAACCTGAGAAAAGATTTTGTGGAATGGTAAAATACTTATTTCTCATGGACTACAAACAACGTCAGCTCCTAACCTCTCCCCAAATAAACAACTGATGCTGCGAATAACAGGAGCTCATTAAAAAGTTTAGGAAAGGTATATGACATTTGAAAGAACTGGCATTCAAGAGTGCATTGAGGTTACATTTACTTCAAAAGATAGATTATTAATTTTGACTGAACTGGCTAGACCGATGGTTTCTTATCCAAAACAAAACCTCAACTATCCCATTTATTAGACTGGTGCTTTTTTTAATGACTTTTTTTCCCCCTCAACAAACTGGTCAATTTTGTGTATCTATAGAAAAACTCAAAAAATAAAAGTTAACTTCATTATCATTTATTGGTTATGTGATTGGGGATATTACTTGGTCTGCTTAAGCCTAAGTTTTGCCATTTGTAAAATGGTGCTAATAATAGTCCCATCTCATTGGGTTGCTGTTAGGATAAATGAGATATGCATGTATGCTTTTTAAAATAGTATTTGGCACACAGTAAGTACTCAATCAGTGTTATCCATCACACTGTAAAGTCTCTCTGTTCTTGCTCCCAGACAAGAGTGCTCACACAGACAGCACTCTAGTGCCATGCACAGATGGGTTAACCTGAAAGTCAAGATCAGGTGGCGGAGAAGAAGATATTATTAAGGTTTTCTAGCAGTCTTGTTTCTCCCTCCCTGTGACTGATCTGACTTCTGAACTCTTCTGTGGGTCTGACCTGTGGGCTCCTCCTTCCTTGCCCTCCTTCCACTTTCAGTGTTCTGATGGCAGTTAGCATGACAAAGTCTGTTTCTGACCGTCATGACCCCTACTTTCATTCTTGTTTCTGTCCTAATGAGTTAGGGCACATTAAAAAACTCCTACTCTCCTCTGCTTGGAGAATACTATACAATGAATTCTAGGTAGGTGAAGGTTTCAAAATTATTCAGTTGCTACTTGATAACTTGACCTTATTTTTCCTCTTTGTTCTATGAAAAAAAATCTGAATTATACATATATATATATAAATAAATTAAATTATTTATTTATTTTTAGATGGAGTTTCACTCTTGTTGCCCAGGCTGGAGTGCAATGGCACGATCTCAGCTCACTGCGAGCTCTGCCTCCCAGGTTCAAGCGATTCTCCTGCCTCAACCTCCTGAGTAGCTGGGGTTACAGGCATGTGCCAACATGCCTGGCTAATTTTGTATTTTTAGTAGAGATGGGATTTCTCCATGTTGGTCAGGCTAGTCTCAAATTCCTGAACTCAGGTGATCCACCCACGTCGGCCTCTCAAAATGCTGGGATTATAGGTGTGAGCCACTGTGCCCAGCCCTGAATTATATTATTTGGCAAAGTCTATTAGATTTCTTTTGAGGACTTTCATTTTTTTAATTTTTATATGTGTTTCTTTCTTCAAATGTTTTACAACAAGCATATGCCATTTTTGTACTTGAAAAACCTCATATATGCAAATATAATCATATTACTCCTCTGCTTAAAATTCAATTTGTCCTATGTGTCCTAGCTCCATCCTATTGAAAACTGGATTAAAAAGGATGGGGCAATTTTACAAATATCCTATTGTCTTTTTATGGCAATGCAGTTGCTGAATGACTGACTGAATTCTTGGGAACCCAGGAAACAGAGTATTGGGGCCCCAAGATGATCTCTTCCCAGTTAACATCTGGAGCTTAATTAAGGGCAAAGATCAAATCTTTAAAAAGTTTATGTTTATTGTGTATAAACCGAATTCTTGTCCTATGTCTCTCTATGAGAATTTCCGCAAGGAAAGTTTCTGAATTCTTTCACAGATTTCCCTGTGGGAATTCTCAGAGAGTTATATAGGATGAGAATCTGGCCTTCCTAGACTTTATGATATGTTTGGAAAGGGGAGTGGGAGCCCAACTAAGTTATTTTTATTTTCTGCAGTATTCTTCTGGGAGAAGTTGTAATTTTTGAATCAAGATATTTTATGTTTTGAAATTTCCAAAGCCTTTCGAATAGCAGGGTCTAAACACTATCGTATTGTTTAGTAACCTCAAACCTGGATTTGTACATGTGGTTTGAGAAGATATTTCACAAATCTTTTAAATTTGGTGTTTCCCTTTATATGCTTCCTACAGCTAGAAAATCTTGGTATAAAATACCATATTTATGTTGAAATTTGGATTTAAAAGCCTTATATTAATAAAGTGGTTCTTTTTAAAACACATTTATAGGGAATTTTTATCAGTAAAACTTTACTTAAAACAGCTGTAAACAGTCTACTACGTTAATTTGACAGGCAAATTAAAAAATGGTATAATAGTGTGAAAGATAATACAGCATGTTTCCCAAAAAGGTCAAAGTGCCAACAGAGCTGAATAAAATGGTATTCTTGTTCCTTGAGGCCACTCAAAGACCAGCTCCTGAAATATGAGCCATAGCCATTTAAATGTCTGTGTTATTATGACAATGCCAAGGACTTTAGCCATAACTTCCATATCTAGCCTTAAGGATGGGAACAAAGAAAGTGCATTAAAAATGTTCTTCAAGCTTAGGACATCAGCAAGTTATTTTCTTTGGAATCTTTACCATTTTGGCTTTTTGTTGTCCATGTGTCACAATTTTATGCACTATGGAAGTCTTCTTTTTAAGATGCAGATACAAATACTGTTTTAAGGGATCATGTTGACATTCCTGCCTCACTTTATGTTGCATAATTACTCACTTTCCCTTTTGGAGTTAGTGATCTGAAACTGATTTCTATTGACTTTTAAAATACACAAAAATATTCACATAAAATGAAGCCACGTTTTAGTAAGAATGTTCAGAATGGAAAGTCCAGAATGGAAAAATAAACGTTTTTTTTTTTTTTTTTTTTAATTCCTAGGTGGAGATGTAGAAGTAAGCAGCCATATTTTTGCCTCATTGAAGCTAAAGATTCAACAGAAATTTTTTACTGCATGCCTATATGTGCTAAATGCTTTCCTATGTTATCTCGTTTATTTCTTGCAAGAAATTAGTTATCCTGGTAAGTAAGGATAACGAATTTGGAGTTAAAGTTGAGGAAATAAACGCTCAGAGGTAAAGTGACTTTTCCTCAGTCACTCAGATGTATGTGGCCCATTTGAAACTTGGATCTAACCTTGACTCCTAACGCTGAGCTCTGCTCACTATAACATAACATAGAACTTGAAGATAGTGTATTAGTTAGTTTAGAAAAGATGCATTGTTAATCCACCACATTGTGCTATACCTGTGAATACTTTCTTCATTATGTTATTGGAAACAGCAGTGTTTCCTCAACTTTAGCCATCCAAAATGGCTGTTTGCTTCATCAAAGACTTGCAAAATCTGATGTTAAAAATCTCCTGAAGAAATAGCTAAAAAGGCTCTCTTTTAAGAATCAAATATACGATTTCTTTCTTTTGTCTCTATTAGCAGAGTTCTCATGGAACTGCACAAGTGGTTCAAGCAGTAAGGATGTTAAGTTGGTTAAACCTCTCCACCTACTAAAACTTAACCACATCTCGGCATATGTGTGTATACAATGGAGTATAAACTACAAATGTTGTTTAAGTTCCTGGGATAAAGAAGTCTTTACAAATAGTATGGAGAACCTAGGAGTTTTCTATTACAGCAGATAATCCGTGGCTTCCAGGGAAAGAGTCCTTTCTATAAAGGACTGTATATACTACAGATACCCCTAAAAATCAATTTTCTAAATGACTTTGCTCTGAGAGTCTGGCCTACTTTCTCCTGTTCTCTCTTGCTGAGCCCTGAAGGGTGAGCCCCAACTTGAGCAGAGTTGCTTAACCACTCCATTGGCCAACCTTGAGGTTAGGGAGGCCTAGATTCCTTAGGACTCCCTTTAAGTTTGACAGTACCTCAGATTGTTTGCTAAAGTCTATTGCAGGGTTCACATGGTGCAAAGTGGGGCATTAGCAGCTCCCTCCTATCCACAGACATACCATCTAAGTGTAAATGGTGCCCTTGCTGTGCAAATGGTATTAAAAGGAAGTCTCCTAGCTCTTCCTTCCAAGAAAGCTGATGCTTCTGAAACCTCTAAACCCAGAATTAACTCTAGTCATAGGAATCAAGAAACATAATGCAAGAATTCTGTCTTAGAGATCATTCATATGGCCACTGCCAGAAGACACATGCAACTAGTCTATCAGGGGCCACTCTCCCAGGATCTGAGTACTCTTTTGTCCATCAAGAACTCCCTCTGATCTCTCCATGGAAAACAAGAATTGAGGGGAGTCGAGGAAAACAAGACTGATCCAATGTTTTCTTTTTTTCCAAGTCATGATCTTTATTTTTCAGGTTTAATTCCTGTTTCTTCTTATTATTTTGCATTTTTAAAGATGTAACAATCAGAAGGAAAAAAACCTATTAAAATATTCAGCTGCCTTTTGAAAAAAATTTTGATTTCTTCATTTACAAATTTTGAAGAGTGCTTTCTTCTTTATGATTCATTTCTGCTGAATGAAGGCACTTAATAAAAAGAAGACTGTTTGGCGGCGGTGGCTCACACCTGTAATCCCAGCACTTTGGGAGGCCGAGGCGGGCGGATCACCTGAGGTCAGGAGTTTGAGATCAGCTTGGCCAGCATGGTGAAACCCTGTCTTTACTAAAAAAAAACCAAAAAATTAGCCAGGCATGGTGGCACACGGCTGTAATCCCAGCTACTCGGGAGGCTGAGGCAGGAGAATCACTTGAACCCGGGAGACGGAGGTTGTGGTGAGCTCAGGTCGTGCCATTGCACTCCAGCCTGGGCAACAAGAGCAAAACTCTATCTCTAAATAAATAAATAAATAAAATAAAATAAAATAAAATAAAATAAAATAAAATAAAATAAAATAAAAAGAGTACTAGATTTAGAGTCAGAAGGCCCAATCTTGGCTCTACCTAGATATGTGGTTCATGTCTATTAAGATCCTGGAGGAGGGCCTAGTACAGAATAGGCACTCAATTTACAGAGCCAATATTTTTATTGTTAATATAATGTAAAGACCAGGTCTTTCTTTTTGGTCACCAGAGTGCCATATAAATTGTTAAAACTTCTAATCCATTAAATATAAAGCTGGCTGATGCTAATTGATTTTCAATACAGCTATCTTAGTTTTCTAGGTCTGCTGCACAGATTATCAAAAATTTGATGGCTTAAAACATTGTAAATTTGTTCTCTTACAGTTTTGGAAGCCAGAAGTCCAAACTCAAGGTGTTGTAGGGTCATACTCCTTACAGAGGCTCTAGTGGCAAATCTGTTCCATAGCTCTTCTAGTTTCAGATGGTTGCTGGCTTTCTTGACTTGCAGCTACGTCACTCAAGTCCCTGCCTCTTTTATCACATTGCCTTCTCCTCTGTGTGTCTCTTAGGAGGACATTTATTATTATATAGAGCTCACCTGGATAATCCAGAATGATCCTCATCTCAGGAGCTGTAACTTAATTACATCTGCTAAGATAATTTTTCCAAATAAGATAACATTTACAGATTCCAAAGGTTACAATGTGAACATATGTGGGAGGAAGCATCCTTCAATTTACTACAATAGCAGTTTGAGTTTAGGCGCTCATGCTATGTTTGAATTATAAGGGTGTGACTGGCTTTGGTTATGTTTTAGAAAGTTACTTGTGCCTGAGCACATCACCTGAATGCCTGGCTACTCTTAATCAGATCAAATCTATACCTATAGCCCTAAAATAGAGAGGGCCAAAAGGGCCCCTTCTTGGGAAGTCTTAGGCAAGCCCTTGCATGTGGTCCAAACTGTTTCTGAGGCATATGCTGAGACCACTGAGGAACGTCCCACCCCTGTTACATGGGATAAGAAAAGTATCAGTTCCTTGGGGGACGAGAGGCTGCAGGAACAAGTCCATCACTCTCTGCCAGCAAAGTAACAGCTTAGAGAGGTAACCAAACCCTTAACTCCCACTTTTCGCAAAGGTCCTCCCTTTTCTTCCTTACTGGGTTTCAGGTGAACAGGAAGCATTATTAATATTGTTGGTGATATTTTACCCATAGTCTACGATTCTGTGTGCCCTGTCCTTTCTGTGTAAAGCTCTACTCATAGAATAAAAAGAAGTTTCTCTTTATTCACCTCTGAAAGAAAAATAATAGCCTTTAATCAGACTAGCAAACACTAACAATTAAGAATCCAACATATTGCTGTTTACCCAAGTTTTAAAAGCAAATCATCTGTGACACGGCCTTGTCCTTCATGCAGTCACTCCGTAGGCAGTTCCAATATCTTCAAAAAGCTTCTCATATGTGTTCATTTCACAGCCATCTCCCTGGTGTGTGCTGTCTACGTGTCTGGACTTGTGAAATGGTCTTCTAATTAGATCACCTGCCTCTAATCACTCTCCTTTCTAATCCATATTGTATCTTATTATTGAATTAATCTTCCAAAAATACTCCTCCTTTGCCCCATTACATGTATGATCAGGGAAAAACCTCCAATGGCTGCCTTATTGGCTACAGAAGGAAATGCCAATTTTATATCATGGCACTTAAGGTTCCATATAGCCTAGATATAACCTGTTGCTCCAGCCAGTCTGATCCACTGTCCCAATTACGTTTCCTCTGACCTTTGCTGCTGGTCATTCTTCCACCTAGAACATACTTTACCTTTCACTCCTCCTCCTCTCTCAAGAAGCTCCCCGCAAAAGCTCCACACATCGCTGTTCTCTTTACTGCTCATTATACAAGGTCACGCCATATTGTGATTCATCTTTGATGTACATGTCTTGTCTTATCTTGACTTGGTTTCTCAAGGGCAAGGTTGTGTTGGTTTTTTAAGAATATCTTTCTACACCCAACATTTCTACTGTCCTTCTTCATAAGTAGCTAACTCTTGAGAAGGATAAAGCTTCTGGAGGGAGAAGCTCTATCTTTATTTCATTAACTTCTGCTCTGTTTAAAACAGTTACTTAAACATTAAATGATAGCTCCAAATACTAAAGGTAGCCGTCCTATACGAAGAATGAGAATGCACTATTCCCTTATGTCTTATCTTGTTTTCTGCTAACACTGCCTTACTCAGTGCACTCATGCTTTAAAAACCATTTTATATAGAAGGATGGAGGATATGAATTAGAAGCCTGAAAGAAAAAAGGAGCTTCCCGGAGTTATATATAACACTTCGTATTTCAAAACAAATCTATGCCTTATAGCAAATCACTAAAAATATTTCAGTATTCCCTTGAAGGAATTAGAAATGGAATTTTGTGATGACCTGGATTTATTTCCTTTAATGAAACATGGTTGAAGTATGTGGCTTCCTTACACTTTCTTCCAGGTAACTGGAAATTGTGAGGTTTAACTAATTGAGTTTCATTAGGGTCTTCTGTTTACTAATTGTGGCTAAACCTCAGAACCTTTGGTTCAAAAGTGTTGCTATTTCATGATTTGGCCCTCCTCAAGTGACAAGCTTGATAGAAATCCCATAAAAGATAAGATTACGAAAAAGAACAATAGTAGAAATTATTTTCTTTCTATGTTGTTGCATTGTATAGTTATTGCCATTTTTCCAATTAGATGGCTTTTTTTTTTTTTTTTTTTTTTTTGGAGATAAAGTCTCATTCTGTCATCCATGGTGGAATACAGAGGCATGAGGCATGATTGTCGTTTATTGCAACCTCAAACTTCTGGACTCAAGCAATCCTCCCGCCTCAGCCGCCTGAGTAGCTAGGACTACCACCACGTCCATCTGGTTTTTAATTTTTTTAAAGAATGGTCTGCTATGCTGCTTAGGTTGTCTCGAACTCAGTGATCCACCCAACTCACCCTCCCAAAGCATTGAGATTACAGGTGTGAGCCACGGTACCTGGCCTAGTTGGCTTTTATAAAGAAAACGCTTTTCAAAATCCAAGAAACAATAGTTATAAATCCAAAAATCACTCACTACTAGTTCTGTTTTAAGGTAAGGCATTCTATTCTCTTCATGCTTCCAAACCATCCTACCTGAAATCTAATTTCTGTTTTCTCTAATGGTACTGTTAATGACCCTGAGTTGTAAAGATGGCATGATTAGATTTGCTTTGTGTTTGCATATAGGCTGCACATATGCTGACATACAACCTGTCAGCATTTTCCTTATCTCTTGTATCATTAGAACAGGCTCTATTTATTTGGACTCAGAAGTTTTATTAATAGACACTGTGGCACAACCAGTGCTTTTAACACTTCTTCAGAAACTAATTTCGTTGAAGTGGACAAAGACTAACTTTGTTAAGATTAATTACTCAGTATTCACCACATCTAAAGGAATATTGACCAAGAGATTTGCTTTACTTAACAAGGAGTGTAGTGCTGAGTTTATGGGTTTAAGAGTCATCTGAAATTAGCACAATTTATACTTGCAATAGATTTGTCAGATGCAATCTCAGATTTCAAACTGAGGCTTTTATGTAAATGCTTACAAAGCCTACTTATTGGATTTATAAAAAGCTGACTACATTGGCAACCTTGCTATTTATCTGTTAAACCTTCTTTGTTGGCTGATCTGCTTTCAATCAATAGGACTATGCATTGGTACTCCAAATTTTTCTCAATTCCTTGTGTCCTTGCACTGTGTTAATTCTTATTGCAGTGCTATCTACAGCAGGTGTGGATCCTTCCCCTGGAAATACTCTCAGCAATCCATTATAGCATGGCGTGGGGGTCAAGAGCACAGCTTGGTGCACTATGGAAGAGTTCTTGAGCCAGGCATCTGGGCTTTGAATCTGGCTTGGTTACTCACTGTGTGACCTAGGGACAAGTGTCCCTCTGATGTCTTGTCTCACCACCTCATTTCCACCTCCCTGCCCTCCCTTACCCTATTACATTTCCCTTCATAGCTTTGATTATTACCTGGCATGATGTGTGTTTGTCTGCTTTGTTAACTCTCTAACTTCCTCCATTGGAACTGAATGTCCATCAATGCGGAAGCTTTGCTTGTTCAACCAACATGTATAATAGTGCCTGGCACATACCAGGTACATCTATATAAGTTGACAGAGAGATGAATAAATGAGTGAATAGAAAATGGAGATAGTGGCTGAATGTGCAAAATGTCAGTTCTTTTTGACGCTCTGGAAGACTGATTGGATGAAGCAAGGAAAAACTGGAAGTTCAACATTGGATAAAGGAAGTAATCCAGGAATGGTAAGAAAAGGTGTTTAATAACTAGAGGAGAGGAATAGGTGGCTTGAATGTAGTTTCATTGAAATGCATGGACTGTGCATCTGTCAGATGCAGACCATAAGAAAAGCAGCATGCCAAACTGAGCTGAAGTAGAGGTGACCTAAAGGAGATGGCTCTATGCCTAGCTGATGACTTGAGGCAGCCCACACCAATCCTAAAGTGTTCGATCACATCCAAAAACAAATGGGACTTGATTCTCCTCTGTGGATATACAATCAAAGGCAAATGTCAATAAGGTAATGAGTAAAGGAAGCTGCTAATCTAGCCTCCATGTAATGCTGACATATTACTCAGATGATAGAAAATTTACGATGACTAGACATAAAAATTTTTAATGCATGAATGCAGAGTAAGGAAAATGCATAGGACCAGAGCTGCTGATCACTGGGGCAGAGGAAGTGTCCAGTGTAAAAGACAACCTTGGTCCTTGGCACAAGATCTGTTGAGCTGCTCTGAGATTTGGAGCAATGGTTGGTCATGCTTTTTTCTTCATCTGCATTTTAAAAAGACTCATTCACTTGAATATAAAATATGTAACAAGAACTTACAAGACCTTCCAGCATCCTGCTCATTTTTTATACTGCTTTGGATTTGGTAGCTCCATGTATTAAGACAATCAGGATGCTCAAATATATTGCCACACACTGTAAAATTAGGTGATATTCATGTCACAGCCATTGGCAGCATGTTCCTGAAAGTTTGAAGGGGAGGAAGGGAACTGTGCATATAATATTTCACCCCCATCTATTCTTTCCCCATGCTTCATCAGAACAGATGGCAGAGATGCATTAGTTGTCTCATGTTTTGTTTTGAAATGTTTCATTGTAAAATAATTCTTCAGTAGAGTTTTTGTTAATATGTAAAACTAGACTTAGAATAAAGTTAAATGCCTTTTCTCCACTACCCCTGCTCCAAAGCACAAATCAAACAAAAATTAAAAGATGCATCAAACCAAATACAAATAAAGCAAAAAATCAAAAGGAGCTAATAAAGCTGAAACTCTACTGGCAACTTCTATCTTTGTCTTAATGTGTTTCTGTACATTGAATCTTCCTATTTACCCACAAATTAATGTTTCCATTATGCTGCATTTAGTTTTATATTGCCTGGCAGTATGTTTAAGGTGGCTTTGAGCGAGCCACCCCATTAACAATGATTTATTGGGTATTCCACCCAGTATGAGGTATAGAAGTATAGGACATGATCATTGCTCTCAAGGAATTTAAAGTCAGTTAACTATTTTTCTTAAAAAATGATAGCTAAAAATACAAAACCGTATGTGTTAAATGACAGCTCATTGGTTTAGATATCAGTTGCTATAGAAGGTTAGAAGAAGGTGAAATGACTTACACTTAGGGTAGAGAAAAAAACGTTGATGTGAGGTGTGAGCTAAAGATTCAGGTAAGTAGAAAAAGACATTCCAAAAAGAATGGTAACAGTAGGGCACAGATACAGGAAAACACAAAGTGTGTTTGGAGTAGGGGGTCAATGAACTGTGGCAGGAATGATAAAATTAGAGAGGGAGAAAGACACAGAATACAATGCATGAGTGTCCCTGAAAATTTTGAAGTTCCAGAATTATCCCAAAACTAACTTGGAAGTTTACTCTGTTGCTGGACAGAGGGCTAGAATAGTATACTTTCAATATGACTTCATTCATTCATTTATTTTGTTATATGGCAGTTTAGCGGTATCTGTATTAGGTGCTGTAGACACAATGAAATTAGGATATGGCTCTTTGTACTCAACAAGGTCACAGTCTAATGTGGAACACAGAGAAGTACACATGAATTAAAACCCATACTGAAGGTCATAGCATGTTAAACTTGGGGCACCTTTGGCAGTTCACCAAAATCCTGTTCCAATGAAACAGGCTCATGTGAATAATAGGAAACACAGAATGGAGGCCAAGGAGGGAGTCATCGTCATTTATATCTTCAACATTGTAACAGGACATTTGTACTGACAACTTATGAGGGCTGTAAGTTGTATATAGATAACATTCCCCCTAGTCTCCCTTTTTTTACTATTGGAAAGAAGAAAAGGAGGAGATACAGGAAAAAAAAAATTCAAAAGAGGAAGTTAGGCCCCCTTAATAAGCAAAGGTTTTTAGAAGTGAAAAAAGATGAAGAAATTTTGCTATTTCTAATTGCTAGTATTTAATCATAACTATCACTCATGGATCACATACTACTTGCCTGGCACTGTTCTAGATGCTCTGCATGTATTAACTCAGTTACCACAACAACCCCATGAAATAGGTCCTATTATTATCCCCTTCCATACGTACCTCCTTAGAGATGGCCAAGGCACCAAAGACAGCAAGGAGGAGGAGCCAGGGTTCAAGTTCAGCCCTGTTCTTAACCAGCACATAACACAGCTTTCTCCTAAGTGTGAAGATCCTAGGGGTAACAGTGGTACATGGGGAGGGGAAGCCCTCGGAAAGATGTCAGATGAAGATCAGTTAAACCTAAGAAAAGCTAAAATGAGTGGAGCAAATTGATGGGAAGAGCCTACATTGTTTTACTTTGTAATGGTGGTTCGAATTAAACATAAACAGGAAATGGTTTCCTTTTAGGTAACTAATAAAAAGAGTATCTAATATTGATTAAGCATCTATATGTGTCTGGTACTCCCCACAGGTACCATTATTATCACCATTTTGCAAAAGGAAAATTGGAGATACATGGTTAAATAGAAAGAGGTTGTTTAATCTTTATCACAATTCACACAGGTAGCAAAGACTAGTGTGTCTAATCTTTACTACCATGCTATATTCATTATCCCTACAATTACCTTTTGGTTATCAGCCTTGTGGATTCTACTCATCTGTTAGAATGCCAAAAGTCCTACTGTGCTGGAGTGATATCAGGGTATGGAATTGAGGAGTAAGGCTATATTTCTTTGACAGGGTGGCTGGCTCTTTACGGCATTTCAGAACAAGAAGAATTATTTGAGATTTTGGATAATCCATGTCTCTGCCTCCACCCTAAGTGTGGGCAACTGTTGATCTCTTTCCAATATCTAATATTTATGTATTAACTGTTCTTTCTCTTAAAGTAAGATATTTTACCTACCTGACACATTTCAAGTTATAAACTCCAGACGCAGACATGAAAATCATATCTCTTTTCAAGTTCAAAGAACAGAAAACCATAATCAACTATAGTACAGGAACTGGATATTGCATTATTCCTGTTAAATTCTGGTGGCCAAATAAAAATCTGTTTACTACTTGATACAAATAAAGGAAAATGTATCAACAATTCCATAGAACAGAGAGAAATCAGTCATATTCTTAAAGTCACTAAAGGGAAAAGATACAAATGATGTTCATTGGATGTCTTCCATATGCCATGCATTTTACATGTTTTATAGTAACTCATGTTTTCTCAGAATGATCCATGGATTATGATCTCATTTCATATAGGAAGCAACTGAACTACAGCATGGTTAAGTAAGTTGCTCCCAGTCAAAAAGCCGAGTGGCAGAGACAGCTCAGATACGCTTAACGTTTTCTTTGTACTATGCTGCCTTTACTAGGAGACAGTAGAGTGGAAATCAACTCTCTGTTTCTATCAGAATTGTTATGAAGACTGGACATACCATGAACAATAAAAAATGACTAGAGGTTTAAAGGCAGAAATAATGCAAAGCAAAAGGGCAAAGACTGTTGTTAACATTGGACAAAAGATCTATATGTTAGCACTTAAAAGAATTTTATTTCTGATCATAATTTCCCAAATCTCTTGCTCCATTTCCATTTCTTATGATGATGTGCAAGTATAACACTGAATTTATTTTCCAAGGAAAAGAGCTAGGACTATTACTAATAAGAAAACACAGTTTTGCATTTCTATAAAGTGTCCCCCACCTCCTTCCAAATGTTAAATGCTTGACTATAATGTGAAAGGCTCACGTTTATTCATTTACCTTTCTCAAATTTGTCTTTTGCAAGAAATGTGCTGGTCTAAATTTGATTTTGTTAACGACACTCCATTAGACTTTAAATGACTTAACTGTGTCTAAGAGCACAACCGAAGACTAATCTGACTGAGACTGATAAGACTGTCCATGTGGTTTTGACCCTTGGAGAGGATAGTGGGAGGATATTATCCTTTCTACTTTGTGCTGTTCTCAAAGGACAGTCACAAATGTGTAAACAAATGTGAAAGAGAAATAAAGGGGACAGCCAGATTGCCAGAGATCCATTACTTTACCCCTGGGGTATGTGGCTATTATAGAACTGGGGCAAATGCCAAGAGCACTGAATTCAAAGGGACACTCCCTGAAGTGAGTCATCTATTTAGACAACATCAGAGGAATATCAGATCAGATCCTACGGTGTGAAGAGGTTACACTATAGGCATTTGGTAGTCACTTTGGGAATTACATTAATTTACAGCAGCCTGAGTACACAGTGCCAATGTGTCATTAAAGTTGAAGGCAGAATCTATTTCTATTCAAGATGGAAAGGGCAGTTGGTTGTGCATCTTTCAGCCACACTTGCAAACATGGATGGTAGCCATGATGGGTTTGAAAGATAAAGGCTTACTAAGTAATATTCTGGTGTCTTCAAAGAGTTAATGCTTTCATTAATCTCATCTAGTAAGAACTGACTTAAGGAAGCTTAAAAAAATTAGAGACCAATTCACCATTCTGCAAAGAGAGGCAAAGTGAAATAGGAGAAAAACAACCAGGCTCTGAAGTCAGGGAACCCGGGTTGGAGCCAGGGCCACCACGTTCTAGCAGTGTAATCTTGAACAAGTAATTAAACCTATCTGAGCCTTAGTTTACTCAAATGTAAGATGGACATACTAACAATATACTCTTTACAAAGCTGCTGTGTAATTAAGATGATATATAGAATCCATCTATAACTTGAACTCTGCTATACCAAGTTTAGTCATTACTGCTATGTTTAAAAATAAAAACATACAAACAAAAAGAATTCCTTTGAATGTAATTCAAATTTTAGTTTCCTTAACAGCAATGTTGAATAAATTTGGAGTTCACGTTCATCATCTGTCTTCCAGGGTTCAAAAAGACAAAGGTGGCTGGAGTCATTTCCTGACCCCAAATCCAATGATCAATTTGTTCTTTTATGGATCATATTTTTGGTGTTATATCTAAGAAATCTTCACCTAATCCCAAGCCATAAAGATTTATTTCCTAGGTTTTCTTTTAGAAGTTTTATAATTTTAGGTTTTATATTTAGGTCTGTGCTTCACTTTGAGTTCATTTGTATACGTTGGGAGATAAAGATCAGAGTTCAACTTTTTATTTTTTATTCTATAATATTTTTTCTTGCATATAGCTTTCCAATTGTTCCAGCACAATATGTTGAAAAGACTATCATTTCTCCACTGAACTGCTTTCACATTTTTGTCAAAAATCAATTGTCTATATACAAGTGAAACGATTTCTATTCGGTTCCACTGATCCTGTCTATCTGTATGCCAATACCGTATAGCTTTATGATATTCTTGAAATCAGGCCATGTTAGCTCTCCAACTGTGTTCTGTTTTCAAGTTGTTTTCCCTGTTCTAAGTCCTTTGCATTTACACATGAATTTTAGAATCAGTTTTCAATTTCCACAAAAAACCTGTAGGGAATTTGATTGGGACTGCATTAAATGTATAAATCAATATGGGGAGAATATTGATTCTTCCATGTCATGAAAAAGGTATTTTCTTTTATTTGCCCATTTACTTAGGTCTTCTTTATGTCTTTCAGTAATGTTTTATAGTTTTCCATGTATAGATCTTACATATCTTTTGCCAGATATATTCCTATGTTTCATTTTTAAATGTTATTATAAATGCATTCTTTTAAACATTTTTATTTCTAATTGTCATTACTAATATATACAAATACAGTTAAATTTTGTGTATTGCTCTAGTAGATAGCAGCCTTGCTCAACTCACTTATTGTACTAGCTGCCTTTATGGATTTCATTGAATTTTCTATGTAGATACTTGTGTCATCTGTAAATACAGACAGCTTTACACCTTCCTTTCCAATCTGGATACTTTATATTTCTTTTTCTCCCTATTGTACTGTCTAACCTCCCTAGTATAATGTTGAACAAAAGTAGTGACAGCAGCCATCCTTATCTTATACCCAATAGTAGTAGGAAAGCATTTGGTTTTTTTACTATGAAGTACGGTATTGGTTTTTCACAGATGCCCATTGATTGAGAAAGTTCCCTTCTATTCCTGGTTTGCTATTCCTGGTTTGCTAACAGTTTTTATCAGAAATAGATATTGGATTTTGTTAAATGCTTTTCCTGCATCTACTGGGATAATCATAGATTTTTCTAGTTTTTTAATATGGTGAGTTAAATTCAATTTTGAATGTTAGACAAACCTTGCATTTATGAGATAAACCCCATTTGTCATGGTCTTTTGATACATTGTTGAATGAAACTTGCTACAGATTTTTCAGAACCTGTAGTTCTGTTTTCTTGTAATGTCTTTGTTTTTGATATTTGTTTTTGATATTTGAGTAATGCTAGCTTCATCAATTAGGTTGGGAAGTATTGCCTCTAGTGCTTCAATTTTCTGGAAGAATTGTGTAGGATTGGTATTATGTCTTAAATATTTGGTAGAATTTTTCCAATTAAGCTATATGGTCCCGGAGTTTTCTTTGGGAGAAGGTTTTAACTACAAATTCAATTTCTTTAGTATGTCTAGGGCTGTTTATGTTATCTATTTATTTTTAAGTGAGCTTTGGTAATTTGTGTTTTTCAAGAAATGTGTCCATTTCATCTAACTGTCACATTTATAGGCATAAGCTGTTCACACTATTTCTTTATTGTGAACTCTGCAGATATACTAACATCTCTGTAGACTTGGTTATTATGTCCTCTCTCTCATTACTGATATTAGCAATTTGTGTCTCTTATTTTCATGATCAGTCTGGCTAGAGAATTACTCATTTTACTTAATCTTGTTAAAGAACCAAATTTTGGTTTCATTGGTTTTTCTGTTTCCTGTTTCATTAATTTCCACTTTAATCTGTATCATTTCATTTCTTCCTCTAACTTTGGGCTTTCTTTGTTCTTTAATTTATATCTTCCTGAGGTAGAAAGTAAGGTTACTGATTTGAGACCTTTCTTCTTTACCAAGATAGGTATTTAGCACATAAATTTCCTCCAACATATTGTTTTAGCACTATCCCAGAAATTCTGATATGTTGTATTTTCATATTAATTCAGTTCAAAATACTTCATAATTTCCCCTGTTGACTTTCCCCTTGGGCTATTTGGAAATATGTTATGTAGTTTTTCAATGTTTGAGGATTTCTCAGAAATGTGTCATTGATTTTAAATTTAATTCTACTATATTTAGAGAACATACTTTGTATTACTTGAAAATTTTAAAGTTTACTGACAATGTCTTTATGGCCCAGGATATTGTCTATAATGGTAAATTTTTCATGTACCTTTGAAAGGAATGCGTGTTCTGTCCTTGTTGAGTGAAATGTTCTATAAGTCAGTTGGGTCAACTTGATAGTGTTATATCATTGATAATTTTATGTCTTCTTGTTCTATAAATTATTGACAAAGGGGCATTGATAACTCTAGCAATTATTGTGGATTTTGTCTACTTCTTATGGCTTGATCAGTTTTTTTTTCCTCATTATCATGTATTTTGAAACTTGGTGATTGGTATACATGTATGTAGGACTGTTTCGTTCTTTTGAATTAGCCCACTTATCATTATGAAATGACCTCCTTTAACCCTGTTAATATTCTTTGTTCTAAAATCTACTTTGTCTAATGTTTATATAGCCACTTCAGCTTTCTTTTGATTAGTGTTAGCATGGCATGTATTATTCATCCTTTTTACTTTTAATCTATCTGTATCTTTATATTTAAAGTGTGTTTCTTTTTGGCAGCATATAGTTATGTCCTGATTTTTAAAATCTAATCTAACAATCCTTGTTTTTTTTATTGGGGCATTTAGACCACTTACATTTATTGTCATTGTTGGTATAATTAGGTTTAGGTCTATCACTATCACTTACTATTTGTTTTCTATTTTCACCATATGTTCCTTGTTCCATTTTTTCTCTCTCTTTTGTTTTTTTCCTGTCTTCTTCTGGATTAATCAAGTTTTTTTTATGACTCCTATTTTATCTCCTTTGTTGATTTATGAGCTATAGCTCTTGGTTTTGCTATTTTAGTGATTGTAAAGCAGTTTTTAAAGTCAAAGTTTTCCAACAAAATGCCAAGAAAGATATAAATCTGACTCTCTGTAAGACTCTATGGTTAGGTATTTTGTCTTCAATTTTTGGAGGGGCACTCAATGAATGGGCTGAAACTTCAAGATGAAATGAATGTTGGCAATTAATAATCTCTTGAATGGGGCCCAGATTCCAGAATACATATTATTGTTTTAAAACCAAATTCAGTCATAGCTACTGCAGAGCTGAAGTAAGATTTTTTCAACTAGCTGACAATTCCTATTTTTAAATGATGTATAGCTCTTAGTGATGCCATGCTGAATTTCTTAATAAGTATTAAGCATTAGAAATTGTGTTTACTCAGGCAAAAGATTAATAGCTGTCACTTAAAATAACTGGCTAAAAAGTCATGTTAACCTAGAGGCCACAGGAAGAAAATTATTTTGGTAAAATAAAGAGAAACTCCAGATTGTTTTACATATTTCTGTGATTTTCTGCTGGATATACAGATCTGATGATTTGAGGTAGGAGGACAGAACAGAGAAATTCCAAGAGTTCTGTGATGTCAGTGAATGCTAAGACCCAAATAGCTATAAGGTGGAAGGTCCTTTTCTGAAAGATGAAAAATTCCAGTAGTCCAGAGTTGTTCTTCTGAGCATTGCTTGGGAAGAAAGGCAGTGTGGTATAACCATGAGCGTTCAGAGAGAGATGGCTAGAGTATGAGTTTTGGTTTCATCATTTGATCACTTCCAAGCAGTGCTACCCAGAGTAAGTCACTTAACCTTTCAGAAGATATTCCCTTATGTCACTATCAAATTATCATAGTTTAGATATCATCTAAATATCATAATATTTTTTTACAATATTTTGATTGGAGAGGCAATTTTACTAAAAATTATCTATAATTAGGCAGTTTCAAATGTAAATGATTGTCCCTATTATTTACTTCCTTTGCTTTTCATTAGTACAACAACACAAGTTAGGTAGTACGAATGTAACGAATGTCATGTAATATTAACAATCATAACTAATGAAGGGAGTAAGTGAGTACTTAGATCAAACCTCTCTTTCCAGCAGAGGCAATGGCATTATTTCAGCCACACCCCTCATCACTGATATCTAATGCTTTCTGCCTTTATACTGTTCCACTGAGAGTAAAAGGACCTAGGTTAACAGTGCTGAAATCAAAATAATGTAATGCAATGTGCTTATAATTATTTCATCCCAGGCTTGCTATTTTATCTCTGGTTGATAGTGACAGTCTTTTGGAAGTCAGCATTGCAACATGGTTGCTTAAGAGAAGCTAGGTGTTATTTGAAGTGTCTAGAGGCAGCCTGGTCTACCAGACTCGCCAGCTGACTAGATTCTTTAGTAAGTTTCTGACTTGTCGATGTTTTCTCTTTGATAGAGCTGGCTCTTTCTCTTTTATTTCCAAGCACGTTGCACAGCTACCTTAAAACAAAGATGTATAACTTTTGGAGCATCGAGGCCATATTGGAAATCTTTTGCAAACCTAAGGGCTAATTCTTTGATGTATGCTTGCATGAAACATCAATACACTATTCGATGTAGTTATATCAAAAACAAGCCAAGTTTTGCCACTTGCAATCTCCCATCAGTTTAAGGGTGTGTGTGTGTGTATTAACAAGATAATTTGGAAAAGAATAACAATAGGACCAAGGCCTAGTATAAACATACATAAACTGGTTGAGAATTAGGAAACTTGAGCTCTACTTTGGGTTCTACACTGTGAGGTCTTGCAGTGTGGAAGCAAAGCATTTTTGGTACCCAGAGTTATTATTATGTGGTGTTAATTATTTGCTGCATGTGTAAAAATATTTGCTACATGACACTATTAAATGTGAGTTCCTGAGCTAGTTGCTTAACATTGCTGAATCTGTTTCCTTATCAATAAACTGGGATAACAGTCATTGTATTATACCTTACAGGTAATATTGCGTGGATCAAATGAGCCATTGTATATGATTATATAGAATCTTAAAAGCCTGTATAAAAATCAGAATACATATTATTTGTGCACACAGGCTCTAGCATCAGACGATTTGGTTAGAATAGCTAGAGTTTTGGAGGCCGAGGCAGGCAGATCACAAGGTCAGGAGATCGAGACCACGGTGAAACCCCGTTTCTACTAAAAATACAAAAAATTAGCCGGGTGTCGGGTGCCTGTAGTCCCAGTGAGCCGAGATTGCGCCACTGCACTCCAGCCTGGGGCACAGAGCGAGACTCCATCTCAAAAAAAAAAAAAAGAATAGCTAGAGTTTCAGATTCTTGGGTACATTCTTTAAGCTAACTAAAGTCATTTAATTTGTGAAACAGGAATAAAGATTGCATTAAAATAGTTGATTAAATCAAGGAATCTCTGCCTTTTCCCATACAGAATTCCTTGAGTGATAGAAAAGGTATTAAAAAAATATTAAACCACACAGCAGTAGAAAACAGGAATTTGTGCCAATAAAGGGCTAGAGATGTTGAATCATTACTGAAAGTCAGAAATCAGATGAAGACTGAGACTGGAGGAAACTATGCCCCCAAATACAAGCAGAAGAGCACCTTGTGAAGGACAGACCAGTTAAAAATTTGCTCTGTACTTAGTGTAAACCAATAGAAGTAGCAGAAGCATGTCTGTATGACTAGTTGGTGAACTAACTTCTGATCAGCTGTCTTGTTACTTCCCTACTCTGCCTCTCCCATTTGCTGAAACACAGAGAAAGGGCCCTGGTACTTGGCAGACAGGCACCACTCAGTATAACTGGAGACCTTTAGGAAATGCAAGGCACCTCCAAACCTAGAGGGAAAGTTTCCAGCACACTGCAATGAGCACATTTATTTCCTTCTGCTTTTATTTTAGAGCACCAATAATTAAAATCTATATCTTCTCCATACCACTGCCCCCTCAAAAAGACTTTCAAACACTAAGAGACAGAAATCAAACTATCAAATATTTGGGGGTAAACCAAAGACAACATTAAAAAATGAAAACAGACCAAAAAATAATTAAAATTATAAGTAAACAGTAGAACTAGTAGAATACTTCAATATTTTAAATAAAAACATCATTCTAAGACTCTTGAGGGTCGCAGAGGCATAAGATAAGAAAAGCTTTAAGAACATGAAACATGAATGCATCTGGAATTAGAAGTTTCCAGACAACACAAAAAGTATCTCAGTAGATGGCTGGAGAGCAACAGCGACACAGCTGCAGGGCAAAAGGAAAATAATATTCAGGCACAAAGTGGAGATAATGATAGTGACTCTTCATAGTTCTGCTGAGAGGATTAAAGAAGAGAAACCATGTATGATTGCCTAGTCCAGTGGCTACCATGTGGAAAGCTTACAGTAAAAAGCAATTTTATTATTATTGTTGTTATCCATATTGTTGTTACAGTCATACTCTGTACTCCATTCCTGGTTACTAATGTTGTAAGAGTTATAATAATTATTATATCATCAGTAAAATGAAAAGGTATCAATGGGTGATCTCTGCAAAGTCCCAGATTTAACACTAAGAACTGATGACATTAGGAGGGAGATAGAGGTGGGAAGGAGCCAGGGAAGTGGGATGATAGGATGCTGGGGCAGAATGACGACACTCATGAGTGTTGGTAAGGGACTGTAGGAAGCCAGATGTGAGGACAAGAAGGAAAGGGACATGGGAAAGGAAGGAGGAATCCTTCGCCTTATATTCAGAAAGGGTCAGCAACTGGGTTGGTGTTGTGGGCTCGTTCTGAGTTCTGACAAGGTAACTTACCTTCACTAAGTGAAAGCGTGATGAGACCCAGGAGCTGGATTGAGGCCCTGCATGTGTAGGATGCCACACAGAGGGTCAGCAGTAGACTCATCCCACAGCCTCTTATTCCCTATCCTCCAAAAATCCATATTGCTACTTTCAATCAGAGATAACCTCGGGCCAGGGCAGTTCTGAATTAAAACCAAATCTAGCCTTCTGTTCCACAGCAAATCTACAGATTTATGCCAGTTGTATATTTTATATCTGTCAAGATTGACAAAGCCACTCACAATGATATTTCTTAATCAATCCAAGCTTTTGCCATTTAATATGTATATTGGCAGCAATGAAATCTTCAGTTTACTAGTGAGAAATGTTGCCAGGATACAGACCATTATATGCATCCACAAAGTCCCAAATACCGACAAACCTCTAAGTGCCTTTTAACAGATTCGTTTCTATAAAACTATTCTTTGGGCATCAAGTTGGTCTTTGTCCCTCAGAATTCTATCATTTAGCCCCATAATTAGATAAAAGTCTTTTTTTTTTTTTTTTTAAAGGGAACGCAGGAAAGCTTGGGACCCATTTTTATATTTTCATAAAGAAGTCAGCCAACTAAACATTATACTTTATTACCATTACGTGCCCAATAATAAAATCAGTTTGTAGATACAATCTGCATTTCCGTATATTATTGATACAAACTTGAGCTTTGTAATTTCAAGACCAAAAAAATGTTGGTAGGAATTTGCATATTATTGAAATGGCATAATTTATTGATGAAACACACAAATAATAGAGGTGATGCTTACAGTAGTTTGGAGGCGAATGTATAATTTACAATACTAAACAACTTCATGAACAAGAGTGAAAATTGCACATTAGGCCCTGCCTGGAAAATACTAGCTATAAAACCAAGACATTTTAGCATTATTTTTTGTAACAAGGATCTCTTGATGTGAAAGTGATAGACTGTTGGCCTTCAATCTGTGAGTGGTATAAAGAAGTATCAATCTGCTTGAAGAGAGAAGGCAGGAAGTCATCTTCCTGCCTGCCTGCCTCTCTAGTCCAACCTTTCATTAACATTTGCTTGCAGAAAATATATCAATAAAAGATTGCATTTAACGCCCCACATAGATGGGGCCGAATTTTAAATCTACAATATTGCTCAAAACAGACAAATTTATAGCACAATTTATTTTAGAACCAAGATATTTATCTTATAATAAGAATTATTACAATCATTGTATCCAAGGTGTATGTCTTAGGGGGAAATCCAATTCAAAGTTTACCCAGTGGACCATTTCTACAAAGCATTTACAGATTCCAGGATAATGGACTGTGCTGGACACAGTTGGAAGCCTTCCCAATTCTTATTTCCACACCCTGTTTTCAAATAAAACATTGATTCCATTCATTAACCCCCATGTAACTCATGAGTCATGCAAGGTTGACTTTGTCCTCATTTTCAGGGAATAGAGGGAAAATGTTATTTAGTCTAAGTCAATCATGGTACTCTCATCCCTAGTTCTTGTGAATGCCCCTGAGGTCCAATCCTACCCAATGAGATGTGAGGGAAAATCTCCTGGGTGCTTCTGGAAAAAGTTTCTCCACTCCTAAGAAAAAAGTTCTGGAGGCCGGGCGCAGTGGTTCATGCCTGTAATCTCAGCACTTTGGGAGGCCGAGCTGGGCAAATCACCTGAGGTTGGGAGTTCGAGACCAGCCTGACCAACATGGAGAAACTCTGTCTCTATTAAAAATACAAAATTAGCTGGGCATGGTGGCACATGCCTGTAATCTCAGCTACTCGGGAGGCTGAGGCAGGAGAATCACTTGAACCTGGGAGGCGGAGGTTGTGGTAAACTGATTGCACCATTGCACTCCAGCCTGGGCAACAAGAGCGAAACTCCTTCTTAAAAAAAAAAAAAAAAGGAAAGAAAAAGAAAAGAAAGAAGCTCAGGAAAAGATGGACTCATTCCTTCCTCAGACTTTGTCATATCTGGATGTGATACCTGAAAATGCTGCATCCACCTTGCAGCCATGAGTCAATCCAGGCAGAGGGTGAAATTGACACTCTGAAGATGGCAGAAGGAGAAAATAGAAAGAACCTGGAGCATAGTGACTTTATTGAGCTGCTGATTCAATCAGTCTTAAAGATTGCCCCCACACCGGACTTCTTGTTATATAAATGAGTAAGTTCCCTTCTTATTTATGTATATTTTAATAAAAATTTATGCTACTTATAACTGGAGACGTTAAAACTTACTTACAGATCATTTGTCATTTTTTGACTGCCCAACATTTGTTCCCCCATCCTAATGCCAGTTTTTAGGAATTTGTTTATTGCTGTTGTATAAGAGGTAATCTTGGTAATGGAGTATGCTTCCAAGTAAAGAAGCAGAAAAGGTCAGATCCTTTCTTTCCCTCTCTTTCGAGAACCATAGAATGGGCGGGTGATCTGAGTTTGGCTGAATGTTTCACTCCTTGCCTTTAAACAGCTGGCATGAGAATAAAAGAATACAGGTGATAATATTTATTTCAACGGTATGGGCTGACCAGAAGTCTACCGGAAACTTTGGTTGCTCCTCTTGGCTCATTGGAGGTTCCTTGGTCTCTGTGCATTCCCAAGCCCAATCTTCTAGTCTTAATTCTTCAGGCTGCACTTCATATATATATATCTCCATATTCTCATAATAAATTCCCTTTTGCTTAGGTTAACCAGAATCGATTTCTGTATTTTGCCAAGAACAACAAGAAACTGACCGATACCAAGGGGGGAAGGGGCACACCTTAGTTTCAGCACCAACAGCCAAAAGTGAACTTGTACTGATACAGACAGGTCAATGCAACATATTCTCATGTGCAGCCCAATAGTTTTGCTCCCTATTACATTTCGTTTTGTTTATTTCCCCTTTCTCATGTATCAAAACCCATTTTACCTTAAAAGCGTAACACTAAACTCAAGACTCCTTTCAGTCATAAAAGATTAAACAGTTATTGTTACTGTGGCTGCCTTAAATAAATCTCAGAGGACTGCTAGTGGATATTCAGTAAGAACATGTAATCTTAAGCTCCAGATGTTGCTGGTGTAATTTAATTTAACCTTCTAATTATTGCTAGTATTATAAGCCCCAACAATTCCAGGTAAGTATATGAGATAGTAGGAAATATAACAAATGTCTTCCTGTTTTCCTCAGAGCAATTTTAGGCTCTGAATCCAATAAAGGGACATCCTGCCACTATGCCTTTCTTATTAACTGGTGAAAACATTTTTGTGACTTAGGATGGTTTTGAGGACCTATTCAAGCAGCACAAACTTTAAAAAGGAATATATAAGTATGATTAGGGTCGACTTTGACCAAAGAATAAAATTCATGGTTGTGTATAGTATTGGCATCTCTTGAGACATTTGAAGAATCATGACACGCTGGAGCTGGAAGATCCCTTACAGGTGACCTACTCAAATCCTCAATTTACAAATAAGGAAACCAAGGTGCAGAGTAGTGCTCAATGATTTGCCCAAAGTGACAGATGAAACTCAGACACAGGTTTCCCAGCTCTGAGTCCAGACTAACACTCCACATCCAAGTCTTGCTTTATTGTTTCAATTAAATTCACTGTAAGTTCAACTGTCTGGACTGTCCTTTCCCCATTTCTTGAAGTCCTATCTACCCAGATCCAGGGCAGACATCATTTCCTGTCTGAAATCTGCTCCAATTCCTTCTGTAAGAAGTAATCAAGGCTGTTCTCAAGGCTTTCTATGCCACATTGATTCCTTCATCAACTGCTTATTCTATCACTGTGTGCATATCTGTCACTCCCACTAGATTATACATTTTTTGAGGGCAAGGGATATATCTTCATCTTCGGTCTTATTTTCTTTAGGGTCCTAACAGGATTTATGTGATAAATGTTTGTTGAGTCTCTCTGAAGTGTACTCAACAAACATTTGTACTCTCATAAATGTTTGTGGTGAATTAATGGTTGAAGATGTCAGTCCTCTTGACATTTTAACAAGCACCTCCGTGGATACACAGTGCTTTAGCCTAAAGTAGTCATTAATGGTCAGGATTTCATGTCTGGTGTTAGACTGGTAGAAGAGATCATCTGTGATTGATACGCCTCCAATCAAAGCACTAAGACAGTCACTGACTTCAATTACGTGCAGTCTTCCCAGACATACATATAAAATGGTAATCACAGATGTATATAATTCAAGATACTTTCAGATGCAAAGAAAGAAAAGTGCTACTCACTTTGACTTAAATAATAATGATATAAATTATCTCATACAATGGGAAGCCCCCATGGAGGAAAGACTTCAAGTTTAGCTGATTCACTGGCCATATCATGTTCCCCTATGCTAAATTATTTTTATTTTTATCCCTTACCTCTATAATCCTTGGTGTTAGCTTTTTCCTCAGTCAAGTTTGCCTGCTGGTGATAAGATATCTGCTGGTAGCAATGAGGACTACACACTTCCTTAGCCAATGTGAAGCAAGAGAAAGGAAACCCCTTTCCCAACTAGGCAATAAAAATCTTTCCATTTAGACTGAATCTAGGGCAAATGACCAACACTAGACCAATTACAGTCACTACAGGACAGTATGACCCTGCCTGGCTGAGAAATTCAGAACTGTCTCTGGCACTAGTTAATGTCCCCTCAGTCTGTTGAGATGCTTGAGGGAGGGGTGGATAAACAAACAAATTCAGGTTCTGTTCAGGAGAAAGGAAGAATGGAAGGGACTCATCAGTGTACACGATCTAAGGGTGACAATTCTTCAAATTATAAATGAGCACAAAAAAACCTTTTATGGAATTATGAGTTGAGTCAAGAGAAAGAAATCACTGTTTCCTTTTTAAAAACTCATGTGTTACAAATAATAGATATTTCAGTGTTATCTTTTCATTGGATTGAGTGACTTATATCCTAGTTACTTATAAACTGACAGATCAGGGGAAAATTCTTCTTTTCTATGACTATTAACATACTTTTGGGAACCCATGGCAATTTATAAATTCCCACATTGAACAATCATTTTATCAGAAAATTCATTTGACTGTGCCTTCCTGTTCTTCTGAGTTCCTATCTATGCAGCACTTATTTAGAGCAAGCCCTTCCTTTCCACCTACGTATACACAAGTTGATGGTGATTCACTGAAATCATGCTTTGCTGATCATGGTGATTAAAGAATGACAGGAGCGCATTATTGTGCTGAGAAGTAGGCATTTTTCTCAAGATAAAACAAATTGATACTAAAAGGCACATTACTTATGAATCTTAAAAGTCTCCTAGCATATCTTCAGTGTTCAGTGCCGTCCTCTACATAGAGTAGGTAAATGCTAGGTCTGAGATGTCTGGTGCTTCATGATTGGGGATATTTAGAATTAATTCTATTTCCACAGTGAAGCCTGGGTGCATTCTTTTTTTTTTTTTTTTTTTTTTTTTTTTTTTGAGACGGAGTCTTGCTCTGTCGCCCAGACTGGAGTGCAGTGGCCGGATCTCAGCTCACTGCAAGTTCTGCCTCCCGGGTTTATGCCATTCTCCTGCCTCAGCCTCCTGAGTAGCTGGGACTACAGGCGCCCGCCACCTCGCCCGGCTAGTTTTTTGTATTTTTTAGTAGAGACGGGGTTTCACCGTGTTAGCCAAGATGGTCTCGATCTCCTGACCTTGTGATCTGCCCGTCTCGGCCTCCCAAAGTGCTGGGATTACAGGCTTGAGCCACCGCGCCCAGCCGCATTCTTTTTAGTCATAGGATGCTTAGCATGCACAGCACTGAGGGCTGCCTTTCTATGGTATGTGAAGTAATTCAAGGGGTATATTTCCTGGGGAAGAAATTGTTCTGTAAGCATTGGAAATACAAACAAACATCTAAGATGGGCCTGAGATGCAATGGCTGCTCTCAGATGTTACTGTGTTTATTCCAGGATTAATAAACATAGAAAGGAAGTAGAAAACCTTGACAAGTCTTAATGGGGTTCCTGAGGAGGACAGCTCCTAGCTAGGATGCCTGCCTTTACCCATGCAGGCAACTTGAAAATTCCATGCGCAAGGAAGAAAATAGTTCCTTTGAGGCAGAGGCAGCAGGGTTACTATTCCCTATGCTTATGCCATCCCAAAAGCTTCTCTGCAACAGGAATGACAGGCTCACATAACATGACAGGAGGCTGGGAACATTTCTTTGGAATTTGGAAAGGTTTAGAAGCCCTTCTGCAGAGACAGGGATCATCATAGATCTTCAATCAAATGACATATAAACTGAAAAGGAGTTATAATTCTCTTATATGTAGGATAATATGTTTCAATGTAGGATTTTGTTGTTACTTAGCATTTCCAGAAGGTAGAGAGAAAGCAAATAGTTTATTGCTGTAAAACATTGTTCTCTTAAGTATATTGTTTATTTATTACACCAAAACTTCACTCACTTAGAAAGGGTATCTCTATATGGAATACCAAAATAAATTTCCCTTATATTCAGATGATTGGTCATTCAGCTGATTAAAACTTGGTTAATGTTCAGGATATGGTTTAAAATGAAAAAAATGGATTTCTAATCCCTCCATTAATTCAACACCTCCACTTTTGTTTCTTGTTAATAGAGAAAAAGCAGAACTCATTACCTATTCTCTCCTTATGCCAGAGGCCCTGATGGTTTTCATCTTCACTTGCTTCCTAATTTTTTTTTCTGTTGTTATTTTACAGGTCTCTGCTGACCAGACTTTTCTTACCTCTCTCACCCCTGGATTTTGTGCCCCGTCTCCTTGGCTCTCCTCCTTTCCTCTCAACAGTTCCTTCTTACTTGCCCCTGAGGATTCTTTTCTTCTGCCTGCATCACGTTCCCTAGGATTTTTCCCTCTGCCTTTGACTTCTCCTCCTTGCCACACTCCTCCTGATTGATCATCTTGCCCACATGCCTGCTGTCAGCAGTCACTTTCATGTTAGCTCGTATCAGTACTTCCAGCTTCAACACTTGGCTGAGCCACAGATCCTAACATGAGGCCCTCCACCAGACATCTCTATTTCATGTCCCCTGGGTATGTCAAATTTAATACAGCCAGATCTGAACTTGGTATTTCCCCTTAAATTTGGCCTTCCCTGATCCAGAGATTGAAAGTATTTTCACAATTGCTCAGTGACTTTAGAAACCTCAATCACATCTTCCCTCTCAACTTCCACATCCAACACCTGAAGATTTGATCTGTTAAACATCTTCTATTTCTTCCCCTCCTTTGTATTTCACTGTCTTTATTTGGGTTTTTACCACTCGCTATACAAATTTTGCAACAATTTTATAACTTCTGCCCCTTCTAATTTGGGGTTTTCCATAAAAATGCAATCCATTCTTTACATTTTCTACACTGTGGCCTGAGTGAGTTTTCTAAAACTGCGTATTTTATATGACACCACCTTCTTGAAAATCCTTTTGTAATTATTCAGAGTTTTCGAAGTTAAATTTAAACTAATAAGCACAAAATGTCCTCTGGATCTATTTATTGAATACTAATCTCATCTCTCTACTGCCTTCCTTTCTGACCACCAAAGACTCCTTACTTCTTCTGGGCACAATTAAATACCTGTTATTTCCAAACATACTTCTATTTATTCATGTATCCAGATCTCTGTGGATGGAATAAACTCTTTTCCATGTGTTTAATTAGTTGAACAGGCAAACCCCAGCTCAAGTGTCACCTCCTCTAGGAAGCTGTTTTGGATTCCTCATTCTGATTTATTTATCTTCTTCTCCTCTGAGTTATCTTGGTTTTACTTTCTACTTCCCTTAGATTAACTAATAATAATTTTTATTAACTCATGAACTCATGAAGGGCAAGGACTGTCATTTATCTTTTTGTCAACAGCTCTTAGTATTCAATAAATATTTGTCTAACAAATGAATCCAGGTGCTCTGAGGAATACAAAAGACGTCTCTGACTTCTCCGCTCTAAAGAATCTTAAATTTTTAATACTGGAGTTAAGACATTAGAGGACAATTAAAAATGTAAGGCCATATAATTAAAAACAGAAAACTGGCATGAGCTTCTAGTATAGCAAAATATTATAAAATAAAATGTATTCTTCCTTTTATTAATTTTTTAAAGTATCTTTTGGTCTTTCTAACATTAAACTAAAGAATGTTGGAGCTTTCTGCTTCTGGAAGGGTAGGACACAAAAGAAGCATGAAGAACAAAACGTCCAATTCTTGGTTTTGAGTTCCAAAATATATCCTTGAAATTCATGACAGAGTCAACAGTTTTTAAAGTCAAAGAGCTTTTGATTTGTAAGAACTGGGCCTTTTGAGAGGGGGAAAAAAATCTGTAACTTGTAGTAAAGTTTGGAAGCCTTAACATGTGGAAGTGATATAAGAATCTTGGAGTAGGGTAAGCTACAGAACATGATACAGGACATAGAGAGGAAATCAACACCCTCTAGGAATAAGGGGTGGGGATTGGAGAGAGAATGGCAAAAGATGGAAGAAAGGCTAGATATGAGCATGGCTTCTAGGATGAGTTCTTTAGAACTAGATGACATAACATATTAGATAAGTTGGAGAGATAGATGATAGAAGAGAATCACAACGTAGAGCCAGGGAAGCCTGTGCTTATTAGAAAATCCTCATTCTGATGTGCCATTTGTGAGGCAGTGTCAGGGTAGATGAATCTCAGGTCAGGCTCACAGGATTCTTCACAGTCCAGCAGGGTGTGAAGAGAGCAGCTGAGAGGTTTTCTGTGTCCTTTATGGAAGGCCCATAAGTACTGAGAAGGCCATAAAACCGGAAGTCATAGGAGGACTATAAATACCAGGAGATACCAATACATAGTGGCACAGACCACATAAAACTGTCATTGGTCAGTGAGGAAAATGGGGCCTGCAGGCCATTCCCCTTGTTGGAAGGCAGATCATCATCCAAAAGAAAGAGAAGAAAAGGATGGAAGGGAGTCTTGAATCAATAACATGAAAAACTTAACTAACCCTGGAAATGACTTGTTTACAGTGAATTAACAGGATTAACACTATTAGCAGAAATGGAGATTTATGTGCAAACACATGTTTAGTTAAAAAGAATTAAAGAATATCATATATTTGTACATGAATTATGAGTATAAATAACAATAAACAAAAGAGGTTAGGATAGAGAGAGTTTCAGAGAAGGGTTTGTGAAGGAAGCAGAATTAGAGAGGGCTGTTAAAAAGACAGGAATAACTGGGCTCAGGAGGAGGAAAGAATGTGATTGGAAAAAAGTTGTCCAAAGGCCTAAACCTGGGACTAGCAGAAATCAGTAGGACTAATAGGAATACAGAGGCTAGGATATGAGAAGTGAGATGCAAGTGTCAGATTATGAAGGTCCTTGGGTGCAAACATGAAGGGCATAGACCTTCAGGACTTAAGCAGTGTAAGTGGCATTTGAGAAAGGATTCATTCATTAGAGTTCTGCCTAGCAGGAAGAAAGATTATCTATCTCCCAAATGGCAACTTTCCCTCTGCCTTCTGGTATGCACAGTCCTCCCATATCATGGAGACTGAGATAGAGTTGGAGTTGGGGATAGAAGTGACTGGAGAAGACAATGTGGTTTGGATGCACAATTCCCTGTGAGAGAAGCACCCACTGCATGGGGCTGTGTAGCATATGTCTAGAGCCCAGCTTTTGGAAGCGACTGGAACATGAGGAACTGATCCATGAGATGGAAATGTCAGAGAGAGAAGGGAGGCCCACTGGGCAATGTAACCAAAGAAAGACTCTGAGGAGAATTCAGATGTCTCACAGGATCTTGAATTGTCTTCCAGGTAATATGCAATGTAAATTTTCTCATGTATCTCCCACAATATCTTCAATAAAATCTATAATTCTTTAAAGTGTATATAAGAAGTGCAGAGTGTAGTTTCAGGGTTGGTGCTTCTGTAAAAGCTGTAGGTAGCACTAAATCAAGAGGGTCTATTCTCTGCCCCACCCATCAATCCTCAATATACAAATATAAAACAAGTAACTTGATCCTACTGACTATATGACTTAAAAGTTAAATATCACAGGAATGATCTCCACCCACTACCTTTATTTTTCCTTTCTTCTCCGATACTTTTCTCTGATGCTAGGTTGACACCATGGCAACTGGTATAGTAGAAAGAACTTGGGCTTTAGAGTCAGGCTTTTGTTTAGGTCCCAGGTGAGCCACTTCCCAGGGGCATAACCCACTGCAAGTTGCCTAAACAGAAGGAGTCTCTGTTTTTTCATATGGAGAACAGGAATAACACATATTTTATAGTATCCTTGTAAGGATTAAATGAGATTATTATATATGTGGAGGTTAAGCAATACAGTAGAAAGGGACCTAACTTTAGAGGTAGGTCTGAATCTTGGCTCTCACAATTATTATGTTATGTGACACTGGTGAAGTAGAGAACTCTTGTGAGACTCAGATTCTTTATCTGTAAAATGTGGATAAGAGATGACTAATGATAGTCCAGTACAAAGATCATATGAAGTGGTCATGATCTTGTTAGGGTTCCAAAGTGGAAACTGTGTGATGTAAAGTGCCTAGTACACTTTGAAGGCACATTGAAGGTACACATAAGGGATCCATTACTATAATCACACACTGCATGCTCTGGAATTTCTGGCTTAACAGAGCAATAAAATGGTCTGTAGAATGTACAGTTTGAGATAACATTTTAGAGAGAATTCCCTGAAAGGAAGAGGTTCCATCCTTCAGGATGTAGTGTACACTTTATGTATGTCCCCAGTAGGAATAAAACATGGGAACCAAGGTATAAAAGTGTAAGTGATCCCACTTATTATCACTCCTAAGTGACCCACAGCTGTTCCTACAACTCTGGGCTCTGCGACTTAGAAATTCTGGTTTCTAAAGGGGAAATGCTTCATCTAGATAACACAATAAGAGGCTCATTAAATCTCAAGCTATGGCTACCACCCCATCAGTTCATGTTGCTTGAGACAAGACCCAGCAGGTGAGAAGGGTCAACATCATGGCAAATATAACCAACATGGATCATCATGAACAGGTTAGGCTGCTGCTACAGAATGGGGGCAGGGAATATGTTTGCCAGTCAAGTAATTCGGTATCTCTTGGTACTCTCTTGCTCAATTTTGATGATAAAAATACAAGTTCAGTGTTATGCTCTGAAAAGAATGTAGAGATCACGGGGCTCAACATGTCTAGATTATCCCATATGTAAGCCATCTAAACAGGCAGAGGTGCTAGTTGATGGTGAAGGGAATTCTGAATGGTTGGATAGTGGAGGAGAAGGATAATGAGTATTAGTTAAGGCCTTGAGACCAGCTGCAGTGGCGGGAGCTGTAGCTCATCTCACTAATCCACCTGAAGGCCTAGAACTTATTTATAAATAAGAAGCAAATGGATATGAATGGTTGCAAGGAGTACACTGTAGTGGATACCATGGAATACTGCCTAAATTTCTACCTCCAAAGCTAAAGTACTTACACCCCCAGTTGCAGGAAGTTTTGGAAAACAACAGCTCTTAGTGAAATCCCCCTCTAAAGGTCATACTTTCAGCTCAAGAAAACCACCTTATCCAAAGTCATGCTCCTTCCCAGAGGTAGCCAACATCCAATGACTGGTTGATAGAAGGGTCTAAAGGCGTGTCCCTTTGCTTCCCATTTAGGGAAATTTAAGGAGTTATTGTAGCTGCAAAGGTCTCATTGGGATCATTAGAGGCTTTGTTGCGATTGAACAGCAGTTCAACCTCTCTTGAGCCCAATTCAGTTTCTTTTATTCTCCCATAGGTATCCAGCCAAGAGCATCCCCTCTAGTACCTTCCTGCATGCAAATCTTGTCCAGAGCCTGCTTTCTGGGAAACCTAACCTGTGACAAACACGCTATTTCTGAGTGTCTGCAGATCACTCATGCGGAGAAATTTGCTCCTTATTTATGTGTTCTCTGCTGGTATTACTCCCCCTACTCTTGTAACAAAGCTAACTGTGAACTAGCATTGTAGAATCACTGATGACATCCTTTCTTTCTAAGTTCTTTCTCTAAGTTTCCTGGTTTGATCTGAGTTTCCTTATTTAGTGCTTTCAAAATATTCTCAAGTATTACCACTCCACTCTTTACATCACCTGTTTATTAACAGCAGAGACTCTTTGTATTCTCACTATTTACTATGATACAGTAACTTGTTAAATATTTGTGGAATTAAAAACAAACAAGAACATATTGATCTAAAATATGAATAGTGATCTGGTTGGCAATATCAATGTCATGGAGTTATTGGATTAGAAACTATGGGAGTGGATGAGATTGCTGATGGATTATGGGTAGAATTAGAAGAGCAGATAGTTTATCACAGAATCCTGAGAAATACCAACATTTATGGGATGAAAAGAGAAGAAAGGGTCCATGAAAGAATGGTTGGTGAGAGAAGAGAGAATCCTGGAAGCCTAGGGTAGAAAGAAATTCAAGAAAGATGTATTCAACAGAGTCAAATAACAAATTGACTATCAAATAAAACAAATGACTATCAGATTTGATAATCAGGAGGTCTTGTTGACATTTTCCAGTCATATTTTGGTGTCATGGTGGGAGGAAAAATATAGGATCAATTTTGTATGTAGATCCACCTTTTCCCTTAGGTAGTTGTTGCATCCATGTATGGAGAAATCAGAGGAACCATGGACTTCAGCTTCCTGTTTAAGCCATGTTCTCACATCCCATTTTAGCAGGGGCTTTGTTCTTTAGGAGTCCACTGGGTTCCATTAATAATGCTGTGATATCCACAAGGCTCTTTGTATCTGTTTTCAATGGTTAGAATTTAGAAAGGGCAGGTAAATGATTATGACCTTCAAACCTCCAACAAAGTCAACTCCTTACTGAAACTGATAAAGCCTAACCAACAATTACTCAGAGCTCAAATAAACCAGAGGTGGTTAAGTCACTCAGGGGAAACATATTAAAGTCAATTACAACTCAATCTGGGTAGATTTATCAGACATCTTTCCCCTGTGTCCAAAGAGGCAAGAAGTAGAACTTGTTCCAAAGTGTGGGAATAAACATAGGGGTGTATGGAGGTCTGGTAGATAAACACAGAAGCAAGAATAGATGATTCCTGCTTATTCCCCTAAGAGTTAGTTAAGCAACTCGGGATAGATTTCCTGAATTGGAACTATTTGATCTATATAAATGCTCATTTTTATTCAATTCAACAGATATTTATTGAATACTATTATCAGTCAGGCAGATAACAGATATCCTGGGAACTGAGAAACAAGATTGAAAGAATAAAAACAAGCATAAAAATAAACAACATAGGTTCTGTCCTCAAGAAGTTCACAGACTAGTAGCTGGAGAAGCACACAAAACTGTCATAGAATTTCAAAGGCACTATGAGAGTAGTATGTACAAAGTACTATGGAGCCACAGAGAAGTGGGCAATTCAGCCAGCCTTAGGAAGAAAGTATAACCAGGATGGCAACAGGTGTGGATGTATCTCTTGCAGGTTGATTGGCATGATGGACAATCAAAGTAAAGGAAAAACAAAAATCAACTGCTTTCTAGATTTTTCTAGAAATTTATAGAAAATTTATAGAAATAAACATTCCAAACCTACTAGGGCAACTAGTTCAGATATTTAAAAACCCACGCAAGCAAGGAATTCTTCCTGTAATTACCTCTAACTACATGGCCTTATAATTAATTTTTTTTTTTGAGACAGAGTCTTACTCTATTGCCCAGGCTGGAGTACAGTGGCACAATCTTGGCTCACTTGCAAGCCCCGCTTCCCGGGTTCAAGCCATTCTCCTGCCTCAGCCTCCCAAGTAGCTGAGACTACTGGCGCCTGCCACCAGGCCGGCTAAGTTTTTGTATTTTTAGTAGAGACAAGGTTTCACCGTGTTAGCCAGGATGGTCTTGATCTCTTGACCTCGTGATCCGCTGTCCTTGGCCTCCCAAAGTGCTGGAATTACAGGCGTGAGCCACCACGCCTGGCCTATAATTAATTTTAAACCCTTCCTTTTCTCTTTTTCCTCATGAGAAAAAACTGGGAACAGATAGTCAACACAGTATTTACATTTCTGTTAGAAAAAAATCTCCCAATGACTCAGTTATTTCCCAGAAAACAAAACAAAACAAAAATTGCTTTATCTCAATGCACACCCACTCATCATTGGATCTTTTTGTTTTAAAATGAATACTAATCTACCTCCATTAAAAGCCTCCCAAGAGGACTTAGCTCCAGTGAGCATTGAACAGTTTTAACTGATGGGCTCAAGGGTCGGAGGAAGCTGTATGAGATGATAGCGAGAACATTCTTTGACAAAAACAGTCCTAAGCAGAATTCTTAAGATTTGGAAAGAAAATAATTTTGTCTTACTGCCAGCAGACTCTCCTGTTTTCTGTTTCAACTAAGCAAATTAGGAATGATTATTTCCATGGAATGTCTCCCCATGCTGGGCACTAAAACTCAAGGTACTCCAAAGTATCTAAGTAGGTTGAATAAACACCCAAAGCTTTAGCTTAGCAAAACTAAAATTCTTATGGGTTTCCTGAGTATACTTTCAGTTTACTTTTATTACTATTACATCTTTCCTTAATTATATATATGATATATTTTATTTCTATCATATATTTCCTTGATGATATATATATATAATATTTATTTATTATTACAATGTACTATAGGGTACATTGTATAGAAGGTAAAAATATGAGTATGAGAAAATGTTAGAAATTGTAGGGACCATGGTGATTATTGACAGATAAGGCAAAACCAAAGTTACGTAACTGCCAAAGGTCAAGGAGCAATTTAAGAGCAGAGCTGAGAATAGAATTCAGGTGAGGAAATCAGGGCCTGTGCCTGTGACATCACAGGCAGGGCCGCCCACTACATAACTCAAAGGGTAGCATTTATATAGAATGGGCAACATACCCTGAACGTACAGCAAGGGCCAGGCCTGGAATTGACCTTCGTGGGGGCTCTCATGAGTCCTACAGTGCAGCAGCTTCAGTCACCAGAAACCTTTCAATTGTCTCATTATTCTTAAATTTGAGGTACCTGACCAATTTTTAAAAAAAATTCCAAATGAGCAGTGTACTGTCAATTTTGGTCCCACCATAGGGTTGGTTTCCTCCAGAAATGGAGGCTTCGTGGTATACTAGTGTACTTCACCATTAGAATTCTTAAGATTGAAAATGTTTTCTTCACTGCCTTCTTGCACAGTATCAGTGGCTTTCAGCAAAATCCTATTGAGTCATACTTGTAGGATTTATACAGCATAAACCTTCCAAATGGTTGGTGAAGCAAAATAGAAAATAAAGGCAGCCTCCCTCCTCCACCCACATTTTAAAAAAATCCACAAGTTTTAGGAAAAAATCCAGCTCTAGCTAAGATCCTTGAAGCCCTTGTGAAACCTCAAGAGTTTTTCTTCCTCATTGTGACCCACGAATTTTGATTTGGTGGTGTGGCAGTGGCTTGAGGGATTTTTAACTTGAAGCAGTTCACCCATTTACTCTGTTGTTTGGGTGACATAGTTGATACTAAACAACAAAATTGCTGTACCTCCCTAAAACATGAACATATAATGGTTGTTTATGTAAACAGTCTGGGGATATATGTGGCTAAAGGAGGTAATAAAGTATAATAAGATCACAGTAAATGCTAATTCATTATCTGAAGCACTGGTCCACCTCAGTGAGAAAAATATCGGGGGGAGCGGTGGCAACAATGAAGATAAAGATGATGCAAACCATTAAAGAAAACCATTTGCCACCTCAACTGCATAATAAACCCAACACAGCCTGCTGTAGTCCTACATTCACGGTAAACCTAACAGATTTTCTGCTGGAAAATGCAATCACATTCAAACCAATGCAATGCACTGTCTCTGGTGTGAGGTACCTTACAAGGAAAACGATTTAGGGTTTATGAGGTTTCTGTTGTTGATATTTTATAATTTTTAGCAAAGCAGTTGAGGTTTAACTCAGACCCAGGAGGTGCATTTTATTAGAACGTTTAATCCTTCCAAAAGACTTTGTGAAATCCCTCTCCTCTGACATCTCCCTATCCCTATCAGTCTTCAGCATCTAGGTGTCTCCATCAACAAAGCCTCCTGAACTCTCAAACAGAACATTCGGTAGCAGCTGTGAATGTCTTGAATCTAGATTTGACGTCACAGACAGCAGGCAGCACGGAGGACACGTGTCACCTGTTGGTGCCAAGCGTGTCCTACCTTGGAAACATGAGCAATCAATGTGCTGACCTTTCTTCCTGGAGAGTTTGAGGCCAGGCAGACTCCTTGAAAACAATGCCCCATTTAATATACACCCTTCAGCCTGGATGGTAACCTTTTGGATATTTCTACTGATCCCTCACCCAAATTATTTTCCCCTTCAATGAATGAACCTGTCCTTCCAGGACATCCATCATGGGTTGGATGCCACCCCATCTCCCATCTGGGCTAGCTTTGCCTTCCAGCAGGACATGTTAGCCAAGTGGATTTCAAATTGTTCTCATTGGTCATTCCCCACAATCTTCCAACTAGGTAGTGCCACATCCATTCTGCAGTTGTGAAACAAAACATGTGTGGTAGAAGCATAGCAAAACCTACCACTGCCAAGACTCCACTCTGTTGGACAGATTCCAAATGGAGCTTCCTTTCTGTGAAGCAAGTACCCTCGTGCACAGTTCCTTCCTCCGCTGAAATGTCTTCCCCCTCCTCTTTGCTTCCTCTGCATCCCTCTATCTCTAAACGCTTCCTACATTCACACCCACCCAATCTCTCTGAAGAATTCATCCTGCCTCTCTCTAGCTACACCAGCCTGCAGTTCTTTCTGCATTCTCTGCTGAATTCTTACTGGCATTTGTGGTAACTGTGCCGGTAACTGTCTTATACTGGACGTACTACTAGGTGTGGTTAATTTTCTTTTTCTATATAGAGGTATTGAGTTCAGTATGCTATAAACTCTGAAAAATGGGGCCTTGTCTACATCTCCCTACAGGGTCTAGAAGAATACTGCACACAAAGGTTCAAAAGAAGAATAGTATTTGTGTATGGATTATGGCAGGAAAAAAAAAAAAAAAACCTATTAACAGTCCTCAACCTGGATTTGAAAAGAGCAACTATGTTCCTCAATTCTAGTTTTGCCTTGGTTTATATTTTAGATGTGAACCTCTGGCTAGAAATCTAAGGGCATATTTTCACAGAAAATACTAGAAAATGGCATATAAAAATGGATGGCAGAAAATTTTTCAAGTGGAAAAGGAAGAAAGGAAGGAAAGAAAGAAGGGCAGACTACCTGGTGGTATAGGCCCTTACAGCTAGAACTCTCACTCAGTGCTTCCAACACTTTTTCATAAACCACAAAACCAGAAATTTACTGCTCAATAATAGAAACATGTGGTGTGGAGCTTTCTAGATTTTTCTTTTCTTTTCTTTTTTGATGATAAAGAGGTAGCAAGGAGAGAGGATCTAGATGGGGAGGTGGGTAGGACAAGAAGGGCAAGTGAGTGTTTTCAAAAAACTTTTGGTAGATAAAGACTTTCTCTCACTCATTTTTAAATTTTGCTATTAAAATATGTACTTTATAGCTTCTCAGTTTTACAAGAGGCATGTTTTTTGATGGAAACATGTTCTGGTGCACACAGTGATTAGGTCCATTAGTGGATACATTCAGCCTTCACTCAAGAGACCATGCCACAAGACCAAACCCACTACTTTTATTGGAAATACTGGGGCTGAGAAAGAGAGGCAATTCATTAATGCTAAGCCTATATGAAGCAGTTTGCTCTTTTTGCCTGTTTCATATTGGACCACTGCAGAAAGGTTGAGTGTACCTCTGCTACTAAAACAGTCCACGTACCCAGGGAGCTAATCAATTTTAGAGTCAACAGAGCCCCAGGACACTGTTAAGAAATTCAAGGTTTTCAGGGATAGTTGAAAAAGAAAACAAATGATTGGGCATGTTCCTCTCTGTGTTTCCCTTCCACTGCTTGGAAGAGGACAAACAGTGTTCGCTGGCGACAGACAATGTGATGCTCCATTGACTTCTTTCCAGCACAGTTTAAGCTATCAGGTCAGCCTTCTGTTCACTGAAAGATATTTGTGTTCCTACATATCTGTACTCACGATTAAGGGGCACTGGATCACTCTAGACCTTTAACAGTACTAAATGGGCTATTATGCAAAATTGAAATTGAGGTGACCCCTGCAATTCACAGCTGAGAAATACATGGCCACTGAATAACTACCTCATACCCCAGACACTTTCTGGTGTCTTTTAGCCTGGCACTGGAAGAAGGCGGCAAAACGGGGAAAAGCTAATACTGATGAAGCATTTTTTTTTTTTTTTAGTTCAGCATGGTGTTAAGCAGTTTATTAGTTTATTTAATCCTCATGAGATCCTTCAGACAGGTGAGTTTTTATGCTCCTTTTACAGAAGGAGAAACTAAGGCTCAGGTAGGTAAGAGAACCTTGTTACCATGAGAGAATGTGCTGTGGCCACACAAGATGCTAGTAAAACATCCCTCCATAAAATCTGTTTATTAGACAGGAGAGAAATCTGACCATTACATCTTTCTTATTTTCTAACTCTTATTTTCATGCTTGTTAAATGAAGAATAATGACATCCCCCAAGTGGTTGTTGTGAAATAATAAAGAGAATAGCTCTTGTTATCTTTACATTTGTAGTTCCTTTTGCTTGACTTTTTGCATAGCTGTCTCCTACTCATCCTTTAGTTCTCAGATTAAATGTCATTGCCTCCAAGAGGCCTTCCCAGATTAACCACCTGAGGTCTCATCAACCTCATCACCTCACAACTCACTATCACATTTCCTGTTTATCACCTTAATAGCACCTACCGCAATCTGTGATTGCCTCATTACTATCCCTCCTCCCCATCAGAATAAAGCCCCTGTGAAAGAAAAGAGCATTCCTATCTTGCCCATGTTCTATGCCTACCACAGTGCCTGGCATAGAGTTGCTACCCCCAAATACTAGTTAAGTGAATGCATGAATGACTGAAAGATAATGCACCTATAATTTAGAACTACTAAATAAATGAAAGTTCCCTTCTATTTCCCACTTTCCCTCTGACTGTTTTTGGGTTCACTTCCATTTGACCTCTTTTCATCTCAGTCACCAGTGATCCTGTATCATGTTACACTGAACTTCACTTGATGCAGGAGAGGAAAACTGACTTTGCTCCTGCTCTGTAGCAAAAGGACTTGGGCTGTTTTTCTCTAGTCTCGGGGAAGAGGCCTGTCTATACTGGGCCTGAGTATAGGACATGTAAGTGGGTAGAGATCAAAGATCTGGTGACACCCTGTGTCTGTGGAAAGGTAGAGACATTTAACAATGGGAGAGAAGAAGTGGCTTCTATGGTGCAAAGAACCTTGCCCTGACCTCCTTCATCCTTTTCAGGGAGCTTCTGAAAATGTTTCTCCACAGTGCCAATCTGCCCTTAGCTTTTGGGGTCACGCAATGGCTAAAAGCCCTTGTTGGATACTGAACTTCTAAACTCAAGTTATGTCCTCAAGGCTCAGCATCTATCCAGGGCTCAAGCAGAAATTAAAGGTTGCCAAGGGCTAAGAGAGTGGGAAGAGCCTTTGGGTGTTTTTGGTTGGGCTCTGCTCTCCTTGCATGAAATTGCTAACCACTCAAAGTCAAGTTGAGGTAAAAATGGATGGTCTGAACACCCCTTTAAAGTCCACCAAATTTAAAGCAAGCAGGCTTTCTCCATGAAAGTCAGCTTCTCTTTTACTTAGGTAACCTTTCAGTAATCATAGATCAAAGCCCAGGCTGAACATTTCTATGCTTTGGGAAACTTTCTCTGGCTTCCTTGGGCATATAGGAGAGTTCTACCCTTTCCCACAACACCATCTTTTGCCTCTATCAGGGTTTATCTATCTTGTGGAATAGTCACATTCTTATGTGCCTTGCAACCACATCCAGCTGTTGGTCCCTGGAGGCAATGCATCTCATACATTTTTGGACCCTTCAATCAAGATTTTTGTATCTTGCTAAATGCTAGGAATATACCAAGTACACAATATATAATGTAGGAGGTATGTTTGAATAATAAAATTTTGGAGATAAAAGGGTCCCCAACTCATAGTTTGATATTTTATAAAGCCCAAAGAAAGATAAAATTATTGCCCAAGGTAGCCACAAAGTAACAGATAGGATCTACTCAAATAAATATTATTTATTACTTAAAATTACACCATCGTGAAAAAGACTTCCAAAGTTTTAAAATGTAAAGCAATTTGAAATGCTTTCTATCTAATTATAATGCTTAGACTTTATTTAAAATCCTTCACAGTTTCAAAGGACCATATGCTTTATGCTTCTAAGAATTTGTCACATAGTTGTTGCCCTATAAATTAAGTATTGGTTTTTCTATTACTCTTGAAAATACTTGCTTGATGAATGCTAATTTGGGTTAATTATTTGCCACTTTATATTTGTGTGTTTTGGTAAACCACTGACAAGACACTAGGTATATAGATTATGTTAGATATATATACTTTTAATTTTAAACTTTTAATTTTTGTGGGTACATAGTGGGTATATATATTTCTGAGGTACATGAGATATTTTGATACAGGTATGCAATGTGTAATAATCGCATCAGGGTAAATGGGGTATCCATCACCTTAAGCACTTATCCTTTGTGTTACAAACAATTCAATTATACTCTTTATATTAGATAACATTTGATTTGAGACATCTTCTAGTTCTAAAATTAACTGCCTCTATAAACTCTTCTATGTTGATTTCATCTTTAATGAATATTTTTTGGACGTTTAATGTATCCCAAGCATTATGTGCAGGATTCTCTACCAGGTACTAGGAAAATAATATACTGTCTTATAAATAAGATAGACAATCCAGTTCTCAAGTTACTCACAGTCTAATGGAGGAGTCAGGCATTTAAAAAATGATTTTAATGAATGCAAAATACTACAATAGAGGCATGTATTTAATATTGTGGAAGCAGAGAAAAGGGAATAATAACCTGCCTGTGGGGAATTAGAGAATGCTGCCTTCTAAATAACCTTTTAAATAAAGTGGAGATGGAAGTTAAGGATCAAAAACTTATCAAGAATTCACTCAAAGTAAATGAAAATATTTGTCCTGCTAAGGAAAAAAAAAAATAGACAAGAGGAAAGCCTATAAAAAATCAAGTCAGTATCTCAAGGTGATGAAATAATTCTTTATATTCTTAATCTCCAGGTAGTGTGGTCTTGAATTATAGGGACTTTATTTAAAAGTACATGATGGACTTAATGATAGTAAATGATTAATTTAAAGTAAATACTCACCACTTGCATCTTCCTTTCCAGATAGATGGGAAATCATACTGCCTATATTTAGATTTTTCCTGTTTAATGTCACTAAACAAAGCATTAACCTTTTCTTAAGTAGACTGTGTTATGGGTTGAATCTATGTATTGAAGTCCTAAGCCCCAGTACCTCACAATATGACCTTATTTGGAAATAGGGTCATTGCAACTGTCATTAGTTAAGGTGAGGTCACACTAGAGTAGGATGGGCCATTAACCCAAAATAACTGGAGTGGACATTTTGACCCAGATATGCACATAAGGAGAATACTATGTGAAGATAAATGCAGAAGTTACAGTTATTCTTCTACAAGCCAAGGAATGCCAACGATGGCCAGAAAACCACCATCGGCTAGGGGAAAGGCATAGAGTAGATTTTTCCTCCAGATTCTCAGAAGGAACTAACCCTACCAATACTCTGAAGACTTCTAGCCTCCAGAGCTGTGAGACAATACATTTCTATTGTTTAAGCCACCCAGTCTGTGGTACTTTGTTACAGCATCCCTGGCAAACACATACAAACTGTAAATTCTTCTTGGAAACATGATTAAGGATCATAGAAATTTTAAACTAGATTCTACACAACACTGGAATATCAACTTCACTGAGAAAAATAATATCTAAAGGAATTAATTGAGAGATTAGTACTCATTTTTAAGTTATGTAGTAACTCAGGGCATTTAAATACATAATATATAATTTTTTTTCAACGTTAACTTCAGGTCAGTCTAGTATTTGGCTAAAAAATAAAATACAGTTTTTTATCTCTTCATTCTAGGTTCTTAAGCTACCTGTATGTGTGTTTGTGTGTGTGTGTGTGTATGTGTGTGTGTGTGTGTGTATGTGTGATTCTTTGGAAACTTAAATCTATGATGACTTTGAGGCCTCGAAATAATTGCCTTTTAGCAAGTGAATTTCTCTTTAACTTTTCTTCCTAAGGTACACTATTGACCGTCGTCTTAAACAAACAAACCTTGAGTATGCAGAACAATAAAAAGAGTGCCAACCTAGATGTCTGGAAACCAGGAGTCTAGCCTCATTTTGGTTCTAATAAACTGTGTGGCCTTGGACAAGTGTTTAATTTTCCAAGTAGCTATTAGCTCAAGAAAAACGTGGGCCAGAGCAGCTTTTGATATTGCCTATGGTCCACTATTTGCAAAAATAGCTAATATCCATGCATTAAAATGAAAAAGAGCTCAGCAGAAAGCTTGTAGAAACAGCATGGCAAATCGATATCATCAGCAAGGGAAAGAAGTGATGACGAGAAAAATATCCCTCTATTTTCTTCTATTTAACAAAAGAATCTCTGCTTACCATTTTCCCCTTCTCAGTGTACAAGGGCAACTTTAAAATGCGAGTTAACAAAAGCAAATGATTCAGAGCTAGCATTTTCTTGTCCCTAAAGTTACAGCAGCATCAAATGATTTTACAGCCCATTGGGGCCAGAAAAATCACTTGGAAGCAGAGTGTACCTACGTGAGCAAGTTGTACTACATAAAGTGACAAATGATCTTAGACAATTACAGAAACCTTTATATCTCAGTCAGTACCCTGGAGACAGCTGATAATGTTTGCACATACTGCTAAAACTGTCAGCAAGAAGATGTGAGGAAAACCCAAACCAGAACTTTTTACAAATTATGAGGTTCTGAAAAGGAGCAGAAACCTCTGTGGTAATGGCTTACATTAACAATACGGCTGCCTCTTAAAGCTCCCCAAGTCATAAAACACTAAGAGCAAAGAACTGAAAAAAAATATGTGCACACTACAAGGAAAATAAACATCAGTGAAAATGGACTTCACAAGGACTACGGTGGCTGCCAAACTAAATGCTGAAGACTGGCAATCCCCTGATACAAAATCAGAGTCAACCATGACATGCTCATAGGGAAGGACCTCAGTAGGCCTGTTTATTTCATCCACACAGCAGGGTGCCTAAAGGTGGTTCAAAGTGGAGTGGTTGGGTTCAAACCACTAGCCATGGCTTGGGCAAGTGGCTAGTTTCTTTATCTGTAAAATACGAATAATGGCAGTGCTCATGATATAGGCTGTTACAAAGATTAGATGAGATAGTATAGGTAAAGCATTTCGAAGAGTGCCTCCTAATTGAATATTCAAAAAATGTTATTACCATAACTCCTATTATTGCTACTAGTAGGCAATGAGCCCTTGTCAAATAAAATAAGACCATTTTTCCAAATATTTAATTAAAACCAGAATGTATTCTAGAATGCCAACAAGTTAATTCAAGAGTAGTTATTTAGGCACAAATCCCTAAGTTTAAATTTTGTTGATTTATTCATTTTGTCATTGATTTACACAACCAATAATTCTTGAGTATAGTGCTAAGGTAGTGTCCTAACACTAGGGTTCCAATGATGAATAAGATACATAGTGTCTGAACTCGAAGAGCTCACCCTAGTTGTGGAGAATAGACAGAAAATTCCAAGGATCCACATTTGAACTATGTGGCTCAAGCTATGTGGAGTGCCAGTAAAGAGAGTGAGGAGAGAGACAAGAGCATCACTTGATCCAGAATAGGTAGGTGCAGGCAGATGGTCAGGCATTATTCCCTAGAGATGATAGCTGGACTCAAATGTGGGGTAATCCCGTTTTAGTTAGAATACAGATGGCCAATCGAATTGAGGGTAATAGCCAGAATACCTTGAATCCCTTAGTATTGTTGACAAAGAGCCTAAAGTATGTTCTTAAAGTTAATGCCTGTCTTTATTTTTTTCTATTATTAGTAGTTGCTTAGAAAATTTTTATATGTCATAATTTTACATTATTTGCTTGTCAAAAGAAATATGACTCTTAATGATTGCAGCAGTTATAAATAATAATTTTTTTCAATCAATCACACTTGTGGAAGGTATTTTGGGATACATAGAGTCCTAGGGCTTCAGGTCAACCACTACTGGCCAGTAATGAGGTTCTCTAGATTGAAACCCGGGGGCAGAGCTACTCTGCCACACCATTGTGTAACTGAGGTTTAGTTATGCCACAGTTAGGCATGAGGTAAAGGTGATGAGTTTTGTATCCATTGTTAAAAGGAGAACACAAAGAGGGAGAAAAGGACATTCACTATGGGCAGATGGGACACCAGGGAGAGATATTAGGTGACATTGTGGGATGTCTGATAGTCCTGCCCGATATACCCATTAGAAGGACAAGCTAAACTGGAGAAAGGCAACAGTTCCTTTCTAAATATGGGGAGACAGTTATCATTGAAAAAAAACATCCCACACCAATAAGCAAAAATAAAAAATTCTGTCATGAGGGCCGGGGACAGTATAATTGCTCATGTCTGTAATCCCAGCATTTTGGGAAGCTGAGGTGAGAAAACAGTTTGAGCTCAGGAGTTTGAGACCAGCCTGGGCAGCATAGCAAGACTCTTGTCTCATAAAATGAAAATTCTGTCATGAAATTGATCAATGTTTATGTTAACATAGACTTATGACAGACATTTTAGAAACAGCCTTGGAAAGTTTTCAGTGAAAGCACACAAATTGTGAATGGCCTTGTATTGTCAATTCAGCTTTCCTTCCTTTGCAACCCACCTCCACCTTTAAAAATGAGCATCAGGCTCAGTTTCTTCAAAGAATGGAACTGTGTCCAACCCTAGTTCTGCAGAGGAAAAAAAGCACAGAACATTTTTCTCCCTTCTTATTGAGTTGTGACCCCAAAAGCGCATTTTTTTAATTCAAAGAGTCCTCCAAACATTTGGCAATTTAAACATTTGGTTTAAAAATATATGAACAAACTAGGTTGCATTTGTTAGAAATCAAGACCACTTGGGAAAAAATAGAGATGCAAAGAATGTCTGAGCATAGTGGATGTTTTATTCTTTTTAAAACCACATTTCACTTGCTCAATGAAAAAAAAAAAAAACCCTTCTTTTATTTTTAAAACCCTTTTCAAGCTGAAATTGTCTATGACCAAGCCATAGCCTACAGCACAATTTTACAGCTGAGGAACAAACCTCTTAAAACTCAGATTTATAATGGAAATGCTGTCCGAGAGTTAATTATAGTGGACTCCAGTAGGGTATAATTTTTTTCATCAGTTTGGAGTTTGGAAAGCTCACTGGCCTGACGCAACCATATTTATCTCAAACCTCAGACTCCATTATTTCATTTTGTTGGGCGGTAAGGCAAAGGCCAGTGAGTAGGTCCCTCTTACCTTTGCTTTATAGCCTCAGTTTGCCTGAAGGTTTCAGAAAAGGAAAAGGTTTTTTTTTTTTCAACGAAGGCTAGGCTCTACATTGGTGTTGTGTGGAAAATTTAAAAAAAAAAAAGAAAGAAAGAAAAAAAAGAGTCCAAGATCAATAACAGGAGTTTTAAATTAGGATAGCCTAAGGGCAGGAAAGAACTCCTGCCTGCTCTTAGGGGAGAAAGCACAAACACACTCAAGAAAAACAAAACTAAAAATGTTTTAAAAATCTTAACGACTATCTTTAGACTTTTAGGACTTTGACAGGGTAGGGTTTACTCTTCCTGGGAGGTCTGTTTTCCAAAAGCATACCTGGTGCCTCATCAATGACTACAGAATTTAGCTTGTGACCTAAGAGACTAACTGAGACAATTTACCAACCTTTTGCTCTAAGCCAGTGCCTCTCAAATACTGGAATCACCTGGGGGAATTAAAAAAAAAACGCCTGAGTCCCAACACTAGTGATTCAGATTTAATTAGCTTGGGTGCAGCCTGGGTGTCAGGAGACTCAAAAGCTCCCTAGTGATTCTAACAAGCAGCCAAGACTCAAAACCAATGCTCTCGGCCTTTCTTTAAAGTGGGGGCCACAGACCAGCAGTATCAGCAACACGTGGAGGCTTATTAGAAAGGTGGAATCTCAGGCTCCATCTGCTGAGTCAGAATCTGTATTTTAACAAGATCTTCAGGAAATCTGCATGCATATTACAGCAGTTTGGGAAGCACTGCCTTTTGCTACAGCCATTCCAAACAATTTATTGGCAGTCTTGCAAGAATTCCAAAATACCCACTGAAAATATGATCTGCTTAACATTCCATGAAATAAAAATAGATAGGGAGTGTTCTTTGATCTGATTAGGAGTTGAAAAGAACAACAGGATGAGACTGATGGAAAGAGCTTGGTGCATTTCAGGTAAAGGCAGAAAGCTTTAACCTCCTTAGAGAGCAAAAAGTAGAACTAGATTGCTTTTGCTCAGCACACACAAATCAGCAAGAAAAAAAATGCTCTGGGGTAGGCCCAAAGAAAAATGATTTTACCAAACATCTAATGACTAGTATAACATGATCATTGATGAACCGTAACTCATTTCAGCCACTGTTGCTCCACAACTCCCCAATCATCCCACTTCCTGGCTCTGTAGCTCCCCCGGACCAAGAACACAGAATTTCACTTTCAGTTATCTGGTAACCTAATGAGAAGGTATGTCAACTATGTTGACAACTAGTCAATATGATTTATAGTAAAACTGACCCTGGATTGGTAAGCGGCATCTAGACTAAAACAACTACAAATAACTGATAGGAACCACAGTTCTGTCTTCCTGAGTGTAGTGCTCTTGTAACTGGATGTGTCCTTTACAGGGACTTTGAAAGCTATGCTTATAGATTTGCTGTAAGAGCTACTGGCTTCTTTGAAGGAAATAAGGCTTTTAAACCAGGAAAACTCCTGCACTTACCTAGTATGCAAATCATCTCTTTGCACATGAGCTGCTATGGGCTGCTACAAGGACTCCCACAGGAAAGGAATAACCATCACTGCCTTTTTAGGAAGCCATGTTCCCATACTACGTCCCTTTAGAGTAGAAAGGTGTAAAATGGGCTTATGAATCTGAATGTCGAGTTGAACCAAGAACTCTTGATGCAGAATGTGCAACGCAGAGTTTTTTGTTTTTTGTTTTGTTGTTGTTTTTTTTTTTTTTTTAACATAGTGCAAAGTGGGAGCAAACTAAATGCCTTTGAGTTGTTCAAGTATGGTCCATTCATAAAATGGCATATATACAGTTCTAAAAGCTCATCACTTTGAAGAATATTTAATGTCAGTGGAAAATAAACGTTCATGATACATTAACTAAAAAATGTGAGAGTGTATATACGGTACATATATACAATATTTGTTTTATAAAACACACAAGGAGTTTCAAGAAAAAAGTGCAGATAAAGAAAATAAGGCAGCATGTCAGACACCTCATGTACTGTCATCTTTCCTCTCCCTTCTTTTTCTTGCAGAAACTCATTTTCCTCACTCAAATAATGTGATTCATGTCATACTGGTCATCACAAAGTTCAGTGCCCTGGCCACAGTGCTTAGCATGGGATCCAGGCTGATTAACAGAGGTACCTTATCCCCTTTTCCACAGTGACTGGTTGAGGCATGTAGCTCAGATAGAGCCAATGAGAGTCAATCCTGGGGATCTTGACTGTACAAATACTGGGACACATAAATGGGGGCTCTTGAAATATCTTTGGATAGAGAGAGGAGAAAAACCTTGCTGCCAGTGCCCAGGTTCCTATGACTAGGGAAGCAGCAGCATTTTATGGGGTACTCAGGTATAGACAGTAAGGTGGCAGAAGAGTTATATAGTTGCACAGCTAAAGAAATATTGAATTAAAGAAAGGGGTTTATTGCAGGACTTCTTTGATATATATATTCACACTAGAATAAGGAGAGGATGCAGTATACAGTGTTTGTCAAATTTACTTAAACACCAAAACCTTTCTTTTTTCTTTTCCATTTCTTTTTTCTTTTTTGAGAAAACTCATTAGCATCTCTGCTTATACTATTGTTCTTAGAAGACAGAAAAGATATGCTGCCCCAAGGAAATAATGGATCCATCTATGGGTCATTATTTGTGTGTGTGTGTGTGTGTGTGTGTGCGCGCTTTGCTCCACTTTCTAAATTTCCTACAGCTAAAGTTATGTTTAATACACACATACATATATATACAAATTATATGTATACAGTATCTTATACATATACCTATGTATATCTCATGTATATTTATATATAGTCTGTTTCCATAAGTGAAACAACCCAAGTGGCCTTTATTTCATAAGTGAATTAGTAGTATTTCTAACATATATTAATAGTTCTTTATTGCCCAAAGTTTAAAATCAAGAGTCCCTTTCCTTTCACCAATGGAAACACACAGATTTTATTTTTAATTTCAGTTCTCTGTCACATGTGTTTTTTAAACTTTTATTTTAAGTTCAGGGATACATGTGCAGGTTTGTTATAGAGGTAAATAGTGTGTCACAGGGGTTTGGTGTACAGATTATTTTGTCACCCAGGTAATAAACATAGTATCCGATAGGTAGACACATGCACACTTATGTTCATGGCAGCACTATTCACAATAGCAAAGACATGGAATCAACCTAAATGCCCATCAATGGTAGACTGGATAAAGGAAATGTGGTACATGTTTTCTCTGTTTTATATGTCCTGCATGAAGGCAGCCAAGTTAATCCAATAATCACCATTTAGTGTATTTAGAAGAAGAGAAGTTTCCTGTTACCTGTTCTATAAATTAATAAATATTTCTGCATTTTTGTTTCCTATGCACATGTACATATACATATATATGGTTTACAAAAATGGTAACATACTATACTAATGTTTTGTAATTTTAAATTTTAAACTTAATGATGTATGATAAGCATCTTTCCGTGCCAGCGTACAGAGTCCTACCATTCTTCATTAACCCTGCCTGGTATAAACTGTGTGGATGGAATCGTATATATCTTAGTCCTGTAATCTCATTTAACTTCTAGGTACCTCAGTGTTTGTCTAAGTAAAGGGAACCTACCTACAAGGAAGATTTTCAAGTAAAATATTTAAGTAAAGCACTTAGCACAAGGCTGGAACAGAATGTGCTCAGTACATGGAGCTATATCAATATATCTATTCCATAATATTACTATTAGGGGATTATTCTATTAATATTGTCGTTAATGGATAACTGAATTATTTCCAATTTTGACTTCAATAAATAAGACTGCAACACACTAATTGCAGCCTTGGGTGAGGATTTCTATAAACTCCAAAAAAGTGGAACTGCTTGGTCAATGTTATGCCCATTTTAAGTTTTGCTAACATGGCCAAATATCTTTTCAGAAAGGCCTTTCCAGTGGGCACTCTCACCAGCAGAGGGCGCTGCTTGCTGGCTACCTTTTGGGGAAGGCAAAGTAGGGGGAGGGATTTTACCAGTCTCTGGAAGAATGTATAGAGTACTGTGAGGCAGAAAAGAGAGGGCCATTCTGTGGAGAGGTGTCACGAGTTCCCAACGCCACTTTCAGGCTTGATGATTCATGAGAAGAAATTACAGGCTTCAGAAAAGCTGTTAAATTCACAGGGTATAGTTTACTATAGTGAAAGGATGCAGATTAAAATTAGCAAAGGAAAGGGAGAAGGTACATGTTTGGAAGTCCAGAAGAAACCAGGTGCAAGGTTCTTGTGGTCCCCTTCCCCATGGAGTCTCATGGGGATGTGCCTAATTCTCCCAGCAACACTGTATGACAACACGTGTTCGATGCTGCCAACCAGAAAGACTCACATGAGCCTTGGTGTCCAGAGTTGTTATTGGAGATCAGCAATACAGGCCCCTTAACTGACCTCAGCTACTGAGACTCCAGTCTCCCCCTACCTAAAAGGAAAAAAAGAAAGCCTTCACCATAAATCACATTGTCAGGATAAACTTATCTGTACAGCATGACCCAAGGCCTCAGGTATACAAAACAACTCTTATCTGGAAGAATATTTCAAGAGCTCAGAGGTTAATTCCCAGGAGCTGACCAAGGGCTAGTCCTGAAGTCAGGCATTTCTTTGAAATGTGCAGGGTTTGAATAACCCAGGCCTGCTGAGTTAACCCCTTCCTTCCTGCCCAGGGCTGGGAAGGGGATGGCATAAATAAAGCAGTGAGAAGGAGGTGTATAAAGCACAATTAGGGACAAGAGTGGGATCTGGTATTTTAAAGAGAAGAAGAGAAGGAAATTAATGGGAAAAGTAGGTTGAGTCAGATCATGAAGAGTCTTAAATACAGATAAGCACAGGTTTGAGGAAGATTAATCTGGTAGTGGTTTTAAAGATGAGTTGAAGTCAAAAGAGTGTAGAGCCTGGGGAAACCTGTTAACAAGCCAGGAGACAGGAGGTGCTAAAGCAGCAAGATAGGCGTGAAAATGGAAGGGATCTGCCTAAACAGGACTTCAAGAGTTGCTGAAAATAGGTGGACAAAAGTGAGGGGAAGGAAAAAGTAAGAATTTTCTAGGATTATAAGCTTGTGTGGTTATAGGTAAAAGCCTCTGTTGACAGGAATAAAGCTGTTAGTACAGCCACATTCATATATTCATATATTCACATTCATATATTCAACAACTATTTATTAGAGGCTTATTAAGTACCAAACTATTTGTCTTCATAGTGTGTTCCATGAACTTACATGCATCCCATCACCTGGGGGAGCTTATTGACAAAGCATTTCACTCTTCCCAAGAGCTACTGAATTCAAGTCTCCAGCATAGGGTTTGGAAATCTAAATTTTTAACAAGCACTCAGATACTCTTATCACCCACAAAGTGAGATTCTCTGTTAATTATGGGTCCCAGAAAATCATCAATGTTGGGAATTTAACTAGTCATGCATATCTTAACAGTGAGGATATGTGCTAAGAAATATAAGGCAAATTTGTTGTTTTGCAAACATCATAGAGTGTACTAACACAAACCTTGATGAACAGTCTACTACACACCTAGGCTAGGTGATATAGCCTATTGCTACTAGGCTACAAACCTGTACAGCATGTTACGGTACTGAATACTGTAGGCAACTGTAGCAAAATGGTATTTGTGTATCTAAACACAATCTAAATGTAGAAAAGGTACAGTAAAAATATCTTATAGGACCACTGACATATATGTGACCTGGTGTTGATTGAAACATCATTATGTGGCACATGACTGTATATCTCAAATGGTGAAAATAAGAGGAAGAAAAATGGCATAAAGAAAGATCCTTTTTTTCCTACCAGTAACTCAAGATGAGAGTTTGTCTTGCATGATATGTGTTTCAAATTTAGGCACTTGAGTGAAGCTGAAACTACCATTTTATTTTTCTGGGTATCAAAAAAAAAAAAAAAAAAAAGCCAAACACACACACACACACACACACACACAAATATGGCACACAGGCCTTGATATTATAAAATGATGGTTAAATATTGGAGACGAGTCATGTTCAAGTGTACAGTCCAGGTATGCAATCTGTGATTATGAAAAGCACAGCCCTCCTTTACCAAGCATGACAAGGTCTTCGCCTAGTACAACCTACAAAAAATATATACATTGCCTTTCTTTTAGAAAGAAGCACATTAAGAAGATGTCTTTAAATATAGAAAGTAGAAAATCTTATTTAAATTTGGGTAACCCTTTAGACCTTAGAATGTTTATGAAGGAGATTTTTTTTTAAATGAAGTTTCAGAGGACGTAAACATTGAAATTGACAGCTCAAAAGCTCAGTGTATAAGACTAATTAAATAAAAAAAGTATATATTTTTTATCTCCTATCTTCTTCACCAAGCTTCTCTCTTTCCTCCTTTTTTTCCTTTCATAAATGAGTCTTTTCTGCTCTTGGTTGTCAGGGCAGAAGACAGCATGTTCCAGAATATGCAGCTTTCCTCGTTTAATATAATGTTGATGGTTTCTTTCATTAAATTTTAGCATCCTTGTGAAAATCTGGCAAATACTATGATACATGCTGTCTCCATTAAATGTATTAAAATAACATTCAATCAGGAAATTAGTTAAGTATTCTGTAAATAAATTATATTTGAGATGCTGCATATAAAATATGGTAATTCTGGGAGCAAATCAAATTATACATAATATTTTAATGTTCTCTTAGATGAAGTTGAATTGAGGAAAAAAAAAAAAACATAACCTTTAGAGCCAGACAGTTTGATTTATGGCTCCAGATTCACATAAGTTATTTAGGCTTTCTGAATCCATTATTAAATTCTCATCCATTATCATTGTTTCTGAATGGGGCATTATTGGCATTTGAGGCAGGAGAATTCTTTGTTGCGTGAGGTATTTCTCAGCATTGCATGGCAGTTCCCACACCTATGTCCCTCCTCCTTCTAGCAATTAAATACTAGTAGCATTCCCACCTCCAGTATTCCCACAACCAAATACCTGGACAAATTTGCAAATGCCCCCTAGGAAGGTAGTGACTCTCCTAGTTCAGAGCAAGTGTATTAAATGGATTATAATAATACCTCTTCAAGTTGGAAGGTTTAAATGAGAACATTTTCCTGGCACTTTTGAGTAAACAAAAAGGTAGTTAAGAAAATGTGTTGAGGTCAGTGAGACCTGGGCTCTGTTCCAGCCCTGTCAATAGTGTCTCTGTGTAGCAAATTGCTTAATCTAAACCTGAGCATCTCATCTATAAAATTACAATAGGCGTAATATCTGACTCAGAGGATTATTTGAGGATTCAATGAAGTAACATATGCCAAGCTCTAAGCACTGATCCTGGTGCAGTCATCACTCAGTCAAGTTGGCCATAGTTGCTGCCTCATTACTAAGGCCAGACTCCTGAGACTGGGGGAAAAGCAGGTAGCAAAGAAACAGGATGCGTTGTTTGAGAAGTTTTACAAAAATACGAAATAAAAAGTAGTTGGAGAAAGTAGTCAGCTCCCCCCTGCACCAAGATAGTGGACTGCTGTGTATGTTTGAAGGCAGAGGGAAAGTAGACACTGGCAAACATTAGGCTGAGATCCAAGAAGATAGAAAGGGTGACAATGTGAGATGTAATGAAGAAGTCAGGAGGCTCGGGCACACAGGGCGACAGGGCAGCCCTAGCATTCACTGTGGCTTTTCCAAGCATGAAGCTGTTTTCACACATTCAGAGAGTTAGCCCAATTTCATTGGGATTTTCACCTGCTCCACACTTTATTAGTGCCTCACACTAAAAGTGATGGTCAGCAACCACCTGAGCTGCTTTAATGTTATCGAACTCAAGAGAAAGTCATCTGGAACTGAACGTTCTGCTTAAAAATAAGAAAGCCCAATCTACTTTGAAATGAAGCAATCTTCTCCCTAAAAATTCTTCCTGGGGCTAGATCTTAGCCTCAGAGCCCTGAAATCTAATAGCAGTTTAAGGAACACTTTTTCATTTTCTTTGAGTACATTTTCAATGATCTTTTTAACCCTCAGTTGTCCTTTCTTTTCTTCTAACTTCTATTAGTAGCATTAAAAAACCTTTTCTTTTCGGATTCATTCCAATGTTCTTTCAGTCTCTAATCTCACCTTCCTATGCTAAGAGGTATTTTGCAACACAATTAGTTTCCTTTATAAAAACTGCAGTGGTTCTCTCTACATTCTCTGTGAGGATCCAGAGATCATATGAAAAACATGGTCTCTGGCTTTTGCACGGTGGGACTTTGTGTCTTCTTGAGCATTTGGTCAGCTTTTTAAAATTTTTAATTGAGAAGATAAAAAAATCCATGAAATTAGAAAAATAGTAACATTGATTACAATGGTAACACTGCAGGTTGTGTTTCAAAAATGAAAAAATTAAGGGGAAAAGTCAGGTTTTAAAAATGATAGTGCTATTCTAAATCTGGATAGAAAGCAACTGAAAAGTTAAAAATAGCAGAAAAATACTAACTCTTTTAATAAAGGATCCTCTACAGAACATTACTCTTTGGAGATGTTCTACAAATCCAGGGGTTTATGATTCAGGAGACTCTACTTACCCTACCTTCACTTGGAGGTTCACAATGCAGATCCTGGGAGTCCAGAAGACAATAACTTAGATGAGTTATTTTATATCAGTCCCTTCCAAACTTATCTAAGGAAGGGAAATGCTTTTTATGGAATGCCTATGAAAATCTCACAGAACAAATTAATATGGTGAAGAAACAGGATTTACATTTTGTTTTTGTTTTGGTGGTTGTTACTGTTTTTCATTTTCCTAAACTTCTAATGCACTGGTGACTAAGATTTTTGTTAAATACAAAAATCATATATTTGGATGTCATGACAATAGCAAATTACTACAGAAGTTTCTAAGCACTTTTCAATATCTAATCTATTGTAGACTAGCTACACAGTTTGCTGATGGGCACTGGTCCATGGACCACACCAAGGACCTGTTCTTTTATCCATGCTGTATACCCTTTAATCTTGATGTATATTGCTAGGATGGGGACAATAGAGTAAATAAAAAGCTTTTTTCTCTAAAAAGTAGAATAATGGGTACACGACATATTGAAAAGCAACATTCCTTTATCTTATTCATCAAAGCCACTTTATACACAAACAATCTTGTAATATTTCAAAGCAGAAGTCAGGACAAAATAAAAACTACCTCACTAAGTTGATATTTTAAAAGAACACATCATCAACAGGAAGCCCCTTTCCCAAAATATATGTATTTAGCAATAATAAAATAATGGTCAAATTCTTTTCATTATCTCTTTTTTAAAAACCTGCATGAAAGGGTTGAGAGGTAGTTCAGAAGGGTCTGTTTTCCACTCTTCATTTACCAGGGTGCTGATGTTCATAAAACATGCAAACCCAAAGTATGGCTAAACAGCAAAGTCAGTGTTGTTCTCATGCAGCAAGGCCTGCTGAATTCAAATTTAATTAAATTTATTTAAACAGAAGATAAACCTGTAAATGCTTTATGCTGTGCAGTTTTGCCACAAAAGTTAAGAAAGCGATAATAGTGTGGCCTTTTTTTTCAAGCAGTCGATCTGCTATATTATAAATGAAACTCAAATTCTTGGATTAACCCAAAACAAGAGCAATTCAAGCAAATTATATTTTTGTATCAATATCATTAAATAATAGATACTATTATTAGAACAAGAAATGGAAAATGGTACAGTGTGAACTAAACTAACAACCACCATTCAAAGACTGTTCCATGTGTACATCTGCCCTATGGAGAAAGTGCAAAGTGCTGATATTCAGGACTTGCTCACAGAAAAACTGACTGAGGAACAACAAAGCAGGTGCCTTGATAGTATGAGGAAGATGATGGGGATGATGGTGAAGTTAGGGATGAAGGTGACAATGGGATGCCAGTGATGATAGTGATGACACGGATGACAGGGAAGGACAGAAAGATGGTGAAGACAGAGATAATGATGATGGGGATGATGGTGATGGTGGGGATGACAACGGAGATGAGGATGATGGTGACAACAGCAACACTGATGTAAACACTGACAATTGTGATGATGGTGAAGACAGGGATGATGGTGAAACAAGGATGGCAGCAATGACAAGGATGATAGTGATGACAGGGATGACAGAAATTTGAAGACCATGGAAGACAATAACGATGGTATCTAACAGATAACACTGATCATCTTCCATGTGCTTGACACTAGGCTAAAGGCTTCACATGCATCATCCCCCTTAATTTCCATGACCTTCCTATGAGGTGGGTGCTATCATGATCTTTGCTTTACATCTGAGAAGCTTCAGAATGATAGAGGGTAAGTATTTTGCCAAGTTCAAACAGCTGTCCAGAGCAGGAGCTGATACGGCCCAAGTTCTGCCTGACTCTAGAAGACACACTGTTCATTACTAAGCTATGCCACCATCTACGATGCAACACTAGCTGGAGGTTCACATTATGTGTCTGTTGAATTCATTCATGCATGGAATCTTATGAGGCCATATGGTCCAGTGCCTATTTAAGATAGATTAACATTTACCCTGGATAGATTTTTATCTGGTAACTTCTTAAAAGTAAAGAATTATTAAAACTTAAGATTAGCTGTCTCAGATCCTGTTGTGGATTGAGGTCAACTAACAACAAGGACTTTAAAATCCATTCCAAAATGGCTCTCATGTTATCTTTCAAACATGTAAAAAACATTTACTTTCTCCTACCTAAATGCATTCCTTGTCCCAGTTTCTTGGTGCCACAGTTATCCTAATCTCCCAAGTTTCTTAGGCTTGAAAACATGAGCCCATCTGACTCCCCGCTTTCTCTTACTCCTTCTATCCAGTCAGTATCTGATATTTGGTAATATATCTTCAACATTTCTGTCAGATTCATCATTTCATTTTTAGGCCCACTCCTAGCTTGCCAGTATTGTATCACTTCAGGGCCAATTGCTAATTTTAATCAGATGGCTGGGTTTCATTATGACACAGGATCCCTCACTGCCTATCATCTCACGTTCAAATACCTCACTGTTATTAAAGATCCCTTTATATGTGGCCCTACCTTATCCCACATATGCCTCTAGTCATCAAAGCATGCCTGGGCAGGTTGGTATACTTGAAGTCTCTCCACTGTCCCCCCAGATAAAAAATAAACCCACAAGACACAGGGCTTATCCATCCTCAACTGGCCTTTCCAGCTTCTGTTCACTCGAAATATGCTCTGCTCATTCCCATACAACTTATAATATACTCTGTACCATTTTCTGGCACACAAACCCATCACTTTAAGGATACTGAAGCTACTTGTTCAAACTGGTTTAAAATGACTTTTCCCTTTTCCTGACTTCACATAGCCTTAACTAATGCACCTTGTCCCCTCCCTCCCCCACTCTCTCTCTCCCTCCCTCCCTCCCTCCCTCCCTCTGTCTCTCTCTCTCTTTCTGTCTGTCTCTCAAGGCATGCTGAGGAGCCCACGTGCTGGGGTTTGAATCCTAGTTCTGTCATTAACTAGCTACTATTTCTTCATCTGTAAGGTGAGGATGATAGTAGCTACTTCATAGGGTTGTTGGGAAGACTAAATGAACATATAGCGATCAACAATCATTAGCTAAAACTATTATTAGAACATTAAATATGTTTGAGTCTTGTTTCTTCTTTGTATATCCTAGCATGGCATATGAAACCATATTAAGCATATAAAAGGTATTCAACAACCTCTTGTTGCCTTTAATTATATCAGAGCAAGAAGTCAATGGCTTTGCTTTGAGGCCAATATTCCCTTACTTGGTTCTTAATGATCAGGAAGCATCATTACATAGAATTCCTATAATTTTGGTAAGACAAATAAACCTTGGCAGCTAGAGTGGTGCAAAGCATTTTCATGTTTCCACCTGAAGCAGTAAGTAGGATACATTTTAATAGCACTGTTTTCATCTGAGGAAAATTATATTCAGTTTTCTGTTCTGAAAAATGGAGCTAATTTGAGTATTCACCACATAATATGATTATGAAGTTAAATAAGACAACCCATGTAAATGGTAAGCATCAGTCCTCTATAAATATTAGTGTCAATTTTAGAAATATCAGTATCATCATCATCATTGGATTTGTCTAAGCAAAGATGACCTTGAACTAGAAATAACAGCTGTTGATTCTTAGCCTAGTTTTAAAAATTATGCTGCCATCTCTTAGCCTTTCCCATTTTCAGAATAGTAACCTAAATTCCTTTTATTTGCCCTTTTGAAGGACCTATTTTCATTTCATGACTTCTTCATATCAGCCATTCTCCTCTGGACTTTCTTTTCTTTTCTTCTTTTTTTCTTTTTGTTCCTACTTTCTAAAAGGTATAGTAGAAAAAAGATCCAGATGCAACATATGAATACAAATTTACCAAAAGATCATAATAAAACGATTCTTCCTTAAAACTTGTATGTCCCACTCTTTTTAAATAAACTCTTGCATTGCATAAGTTCTCTGCACAAGCCTGTATTCATCAAGTGTTTGCCTATTAGTTTGAGTTCTTTCTGTGAAACTTAATCAGTCTTGGTCTATCACATTCTTATATTACTGAGTTTTGGCATTGTACTTGGCTTGACAGAACTTCATCTAATTTGCATAGGCCTATTTTCCTATTTAATAATATATTTTATATTTTACTTCTACCTTTGAGACAACCTTAGAAATGTCACCTCATACAGGACCTTTAACTTTAGTAAGTATATTCTATGTCCCTTTACCTACGTAATCAATTAATCTTACACATAGCTTTAGGCTGAATTTGAGACGTTCTTCAAAGTTGAAAACCTCTGATAATTATCCCTTAGGGGAAATCTTTAGTCAAATTTACTGTTTTCTCAGATTCTGATGAGATCATAGTCAAGTTTCTCCTTCCTTAAGATTTATGGGAAACTACAGTCAAATTCATACTTTTCTTTTCTTTCTTTTTTCTTTTCTTTTTTTTCTTTTTTTTTTTTTTCTTTTTTTCTTTTTTTCTTTTTTTTTTTTTTTTGAGATGGAATTTCGCTCTTGTTGCCCAGGCTGGAGTGCAATGGTGTGACCTCGGCTCACTGCAACCTCTGCCTCCCGGGTTCAAGCGATTCCCCCCACCTCAGCCTCCCAAGTAGCTGGGATAACTGGCATGCGTCACCACGCCTGGCTAATTTTGTATTTTTTAGTAGAGATGGGGTTTCTCCATGTTGATCAGGCTGGTTTCAAACTCCCAAACTCAGGTGATCTGCCGGCCTCAGCCTCCCAAAGTGCTGGCATTACAGGCGTGAGCCACTGTGTCCAGCCAAATTCTTATGGAACTGCAATTTGTACTGTTCATTCCTGTGTCTTCGTGCGTGCGTATGTTTGTGTGATATCACAAATGGACTTTATATTTGTCTCGTATATTATTATTTTACAAAGATGTGACTAGTAACAACCAAATATTTTATGTTTTTTAGTCGACTGAAATTAATGAATTCAGTTCCATGATTTGTTCTATTTCTCTTTTCGATTTTGTCAGTTTTTGCTTCATGTATTTTGGGGCTCTATTGCCAGGTGTGTATATATTTATAATTTTTGTATATTCCTGGTCTGTTGACCATTTATCATAAAATAACCCTCTTTCTCTATAGCATATTTCTTGTCTTAAAGTCTATTTTGTCTGGTAACAGTATAGCCACTACAGCTTTCTTAAGGTTACTGTTTGCGTAATACATCTTTTTCTATCTACTTACTTTTAACTAGTGTCTTTGAATCTAAATTGTATTTCTGTAGACAGCAGTTTAGTTAGATCTTGCTTTTTAAAATCCAGTTTGTCAGCCTCTGTCTTCTGACTGAGATGCTTAGGCCATTCACATTTAATTATCATGGCTGGACTTACATTTTCCATTTTGCTATTTGTTTTCTAAGGCTCTTGTGTTTTTTGTTTTTCTATCCCTTCTTTACTGCTTTTTTTTTTTTTTTTTTTTTTTTTTTTTTTGCGTTAAGTGTATTTTTAGTGTACCATTTAAATTCCTATATTGATTTTCTAAATTTATTTGGAAATATTTTCTTAATGGATGCTTTAGCAATTACAATATGCACCCTGACTTATCACAATCAACTGCAGACTAATAATAAATAATTGAAGTGAAACATAGAAAATCTGCTCATTTATAGCTCCATCCTCTCCCCATTTCTTGCAGTATTACTGTCATATAAATTACATATATATATATGTAAACTTAATGATAATATACTCAGTAATAATTACAATGATTGCTTTATGGAATCCTATGTATTTTAGAGAAGTTACTATGTGAAGAAAAATACAGAGTCTTTTATATTAACCTACATATCTACCATTTCCATTGCTTTTCATTTTTTTTTTTTTTTCTGTGAATTTGAGTTATCCTCTGGTGTCACTTACTTTTAGCCTGAAAGACTTCCTTTGGTATTCTTATAAGACAGGTCCATTAGCAATGGATTCCTCTGCCTTTTTAAAAATTTGATCATGTCTTTATTTCACCCACACTTTTTTAAGGCTAGTTTTAATGAATATAGAATTCTTGGTTGATTTGTTTTTCTTCCAGCATCTTTCAAATGAGAAGTCAGTCATTAATTGCATAAATTCCTCTCTATGTCATGAGCTATTTTATCTCTTGCTGCTTTCAAGATTTTCTCGTTTTCTTTGGCTCTCAACAGTTTGACTATTGTGTCCAGATGTAGATGGTTTTGTGTTTATACTGCTTAGGGTTAATTTGGTTTCTCATATCTGTAATGTTGGCTTTCAAATTTGGCAACTCTTTGGCCATTACTTCATCACACTTTTTTTTTTCTCTACTGCTCTCTCTCCTTACAAGACTCCTATTACGTCTACGTTGGTACACTCAGTGTTGTCCCACTGCTCTGCAAGGCTGTGCTCATTTTCCTTTGGTCTTTTTCTCTGTGTTCTTCAGAATCAATAATTTCCATTGATTTGTCTCAAGTTTACTGATTCTCTATCCTACCATCTCAAATCTGCTACTGAGAGACTCTAGTGACTTTTTCATTTCAGATCCTGTATTTTCAGCTCCAGAGTTTCCATTTAATTCTGTTTGCTTTTTATAATTTATATCCCCTTATTGAGATTTATTACTTGTTGAGTCATGTTGTAATAATTTCCTATAATTCTTTAAATCTGAATTTTAGTTCTTTGAACATGCTTATAATAGTTGCTTTGAAGTCCTTGTGTACAAAATCTAACATTTGGGGATCCTCAGAGGCAATTTCTATGATAATTTTTTCCTTGGTCATTCTTTCTAGTTTATTTGCATGTCTCTGAATTTTTGTTAAAAATTGAACATTTTAGGTAATATATTGTAGTAACTCTGGAGTATGACCTTTCTCCTGAAGGTAGTTGTTGTTTTTTATTGTTGCCATTTGTCTTTTTGTTTAGTAACCTGCCAGGGCTAAATCTGTGAAATCTGTCTCCCTGTGGGGTGTAGCCACCGATATCCCTCATCGGTTTTCCTTCCATTCCCTCCTTCCCTCCCTCCTTCCTTCCTCCCTTTCTCCTTTTTTTCTTTCCTCCCTCCCTTTCTTCCTTTTTGTAGAGACAGGGTCTTTCTATGTCTTTTTAAAATTTTTATTGTAATTTTTAAACCTGGATTCCTACAGGTTACCCTTCTGACTGTATAGTTAAATGGGCAGCCAATGATTGAACTAAGGTCGTGCTCCTACATCTTGAGCCAGTAAAGCATTCATCCTCTGGAAGCTTTCTTATATTCAAAATTTAGCAGTTTTTCAAGGATAAAGTTTATCAGATTATCATATGCCTCTGTTTGATTCCATAGCAGTTAAATGGTTATTTTTGTCAGTTTTTTTCCAGCTTTACAACCCCTGTTTTGAGAAAAGCATCTTCAAGCCCATCCTTTGGCCACAGTCAGTAGCCTCTGAGCTCAGGGTCTTGACTTTGTACCTTTATATTCCAGGCCTTAGTACACAGTAGACTCTCAGTAAATGCTGGCACAATTTCTCTATTTCCTTTTCCTAAGCTGGATAAATTTCCTAAAAACAGCTTGGCAGTTTTTCTTGTTAACTGTGATTTTTCAATTGATGGCTACTAATTTTGTAATAACATTTATAAATTTCATAATTGTCATATGATGTATGTCATAGACCTTGCTTACCTGAATAATTTTAGTCTTTCTTGATACTCTTAATTATGTCTTCTATTAGAAGTTGTGTTTTTTATATTTCTGCTTCTCAAAGACCAAATGCCATTTTTTTCCTTGACAATTTCTGGTTTCCATTTCTTTGCTTGCTACATTTTGTTCACACTTCTTTCCAGAGAATCAATAACCTCATACCATATATTTTGTTTTTAAAAAAACAACTTTCATATTTTGTACTGTGGAAGTAATTTTACTAAAAATTACATTACACAAGAACCTACAAATTGGTAGTAGTAACCGAGACTCTTTTGCAGATTACCTAATTTTGAAAATTATTAAGTGAACATAATAAAGATAATTAGGGATACTGTATCACAGTATGTATTCTCTTTATTTATTGTGCCCAAGACAACATAGTGTTAGTTATGTCTCACTAAAGATGCTCTTGTGAATAACATAATTTATTATACCACACAATTCTGAAAAGTCGTATCTTGGTAACGTAATACTTCAGCTATAACTCATACCAAGTCTTTGACAAGATGAAATCTGAAAACAAATTTTTGTAAAAATTATTAATCTTAAGGATGAAGGATGCATAACATAAAAATTCATGAAGGTTTCAATAATAGCTTATTTTAATCTCAACAGCTACCAAACCAACTTTATTAGATAATTTAACCAATTTCATAATTCTAAATCTTTTATAATGACAAATTCTTCAAAAATATAGGCTTCCTTCATGTTCTGAGTATTTACTGATTAAAAAAACATTAACAGATTTAGAAGGCAGAATCTGATATTTAAATGTACATATTTGTACTTTCCCATTATTATCAATCCTCACACATCTATGATAACGAGGAACACAGAATGGGGACAGGAAGGATAAGCGAAATCCTTAAACACAGAATTCAATATCTTTTTCCATAAAAGTTTTTAATAATGAGAGGAAAAAGAACTTATAAGTTCAGTCTCATTTCTTCTCCCCACTCCTAGCTACTACAGAAGATGATAATGAGAAGAGTAAGCGCCACAAGACAGAAAAATGGAGGAAGAGAAAAAACAAAGTGCCTGGATAATATATAGAGCAGTTAATGGTTCCATGAATAATTTATTTATCAACACCACTTTTCTAAACTTTCCATTAATCACTTTTTCATTAGTAACTGAAGGTAGAGGTAAATAGCACACCCTTAAATTTACTATGTCTTCTTTAAAGTTGGACTGCCAGACTGAGAGAAAAAAAAATACAAGACATATAAAGCATGGCAAAACTTTAAAATAGTCAGTTGAGGCATTTACTCCATGTATTTAGGTCTTGAATTTTGCTTAGCAATGTTTTTTTGATAGTTTATTTGTTTCAGTGTATATATCTCATATATTTTGTCAGAATTATCCTTAAGCATCTCATGTTATTTGATGCTTTTTCACAAGTCAGAAGGCTCAATATTGTTAAGATGTTAATTATATCCAAATTTATCTATACTGTAAACACAACCCCAATCAAAATCCCAGCAGGTTTCTTTGTAGAAATTGAAATGCTGATTCTAAAACACATAAGGGATGGAAAAGAACCTAGAATTGAAAAAGCAACTTCAAGAAGAAAGAAGAAAGTTGAAGGAATATGTGGTTTCAAAATTTATTATAAATCTATACTAGTCAAGACAGTGTGGCATTGATGTTAAGATAGACAATCAGGTCAATGGGACAGAATAGAGAGTACAGAAATAGACCTATATATATATGGGCAATTGATTTTTGACAAAGGCAATTCAGTGGAGAAAGAAGAGTCTGTTCAAAAAGTTGTTCTGGAACAACTGGATATCCATATAAAACTATGAACTTTGAGCCATACCTGATACTATATATAATAATTAATTCAAAATAGATCATACACAATATACAACTTAAAATTTATAAAACTTCTCGAAGAAAAGTTTGAAAAAAATCTTTGTAACATCAAATCTATGATAATAAAAGAATTACTCCAATATTGCCATCCCAGGTCACTCTTCTCTTTATTTGTGACAGGCATTTTAGATATTAGGCTGGATGAACTTTACATACAATGAAAAACAAAAAACCAAATATGAGCCGTCTGCAGTTAACATTATAAATTACTGCTTTAATCACAATATTCTTTTTCTGGTATGAGCTCAGTTTGCAGGTTAATTATAACTGTGTGAGAATAACTTGCATCTAAAAAATAGAGACATAAAAAAGAGACGTATTAATTTGTAAATAAGTATGCACTGACTGAACGGAAATCTTAACATTGAAAATTTCTTTCAAAAGAAAAAAGTACTAAAAATCAATAAAACTGTACCACATGAAATGTGGTGTAAAGTAACCTAGTCATTAACCAATAAAATATTAATTCTGATCAAAGAACAAATACTTAAAATGAATTTCTTCAAAATTAAAAATTTTTACTTTTTAGAAGATATTGTTAAGGAGAGGAAAAGATAGCCACAGACTGAGAGAAAACAGTTGCAAAGCATATATCTAATGAAGAACTTGAATCTAGACTATGTCAAAAACAACCAATGGGGAAAGGACTCCCTATTCAATAAATGATGCTGGTATAACTGGCTAGCCATATGCAGAAAATTGAAACTGGGCCCCTTCCTTATATCATATACAAAAATTAACTCAAGATGGATTAAAGACTTAAATGTAAAACCCAAAACAATAAAAACATGGAAGACAACATAAACAATACTATCCTAGAGAGAGGAACAAGCAAAGATTTCATGACAAAGATGCCAAAAGCAATTGCAGCAAAAGTAAAATTTGACAAATGGGATCTAATTAAACTTAAGAGCTTCTGCACAACAAAAGAAACTATAACAGAGTAAACAGCCTACAGAATGGGAGAAAATATTTGTAAACCATGCATCTGACAAAGGCCTAATATCTAGCAAGCATCTATAAGGAACTCAAACAAATTTACAAGAAAAAAAAAATTAAAAAGTGGGAAAAGGACATAAATACTTTTCAAAAGAAGACATAGTGCAGCTAACAAGCATATAAAAAATGCTCAACATCACTGATCATTAGAGAAAGGCAAATCAAAACCACAATGAGACACTGTCTCACACCAGTCAGAATGGCTACTATTAAAAAGTTAAAAAATAACAGATGCTGGCGAGGTTGCAGAGAAAAGGGAACACTTATACATTGTTGATGAGAGTGTAAATTAGTTCAACCATTGTAGGAGACAGTGTGGTGATTCCTCAAAGACCTAACAACAGAAATACCATTCAACCCAGCAATCCCATTACTGGGTATATACCTAGCAGAATCTAAGTCATTCTACCATAAAGACACATGGACACAAATGTTTATGGCAGCACTATTCACAATAGTAAAACATGGAATCGACCTAAATGCCCATCAATGACAAATTGGATAAAGAAAATCTGGTATACATACACAATGGAATACAACGCAGCCATAAAAAAGAATGAGATCATGTCTTTTGCAAAAACATGGATGAAGCCGGAGGCCACTATCCTTAGCAAACTAACACAGGAACAGAAAACCAAATACCACATGTTCTCATTTATAAGTGGGAGCTAAATGATGAGAATTCGTGGAGACAAAGTGGGAACAACAGACACTGGGGCCTAGTTGAGGGTAGAAGGTGGGAGGAGTGAGACAAGCAGAAAATATAACTATTGGGTACTAGGCTTAGTGCCTGGGTGCCAAAATAATCTGTATGATAAACCCCCATGACACATGTACCCCTGAACCTAAAAGTTTAAAAAATTCACCTTTGAAAAAGGAAAAAAAAAGAGCTCTAAACACTCAAAAATAGGAAGCAACTGGTTAAAAAAAAAAATGCATAAAAGATTTGAATAGACAGTTTACCAAAGAAGACATATAGATGGTAAATAAGCACATGAAATAATGTTCTACATCATTTGTAATTAGAGAAATGTAAATTAAAACCATAATGAGATACCACTACACGCTCGTTAGAATGGCTAAAATGCAAAAGACTTATGAGACTATGTGTTGGCAGAAAGGTGGAGAAACTGGAACTCTCATATACTGCTGGTAAGATAATGTAAACTAGTGAAACCATTTGGAAAATAATTTGACAATTTCTTAAAAAGTTAAGCATATATTTAACATATGGTCCAGCCATTTCGGTCCAAGGTATTTACCTAAGAGAAAAGAAAATACATGTTCATACAGACTTGCCCACAAATGATCGTAGCAGTTTATCATAGTCCCAAACAGGAAACAATCCAAATTTTCACGAACAGATAAATGAATAAGCACAGTTGTATATCCATACAAGGGATATTAATCAGCAATAAAAAGGAACGAACTATTAATGCATGCAATAATGCAGATGATTCCTCAAATTATTGTGAGTAAAGAACTAAGACAAAAAAAGGGCACATAATCTGTAATTACGTTTATATAAAATTCTAGAAAACGCAAACCTATCTATAGAGAGAGAAGGCAGATCCGTGGTTACCTGAGGATGCAAGGGCTGGAGATGGAAGAAGGTATGAATTACAAAGAATCATGAGGAAATTTGGGGGAGTAGTGATGGATATATTCACAATTTTAAGTGGTTTCATGAGTGTATACATAATATAAAACATTAAATTATACACTTTCAATATGTGCCAGTTATTGTATATCAAATATACCTCAATGAATCTGTTAAAAATGATTAGAGGCTGGGCTTGGTGGTTCACACCTGTGATCCCAGCACTTTGGGAGGCCAAGGCGGGCAGATCACCTGAGGTTGGGAGTTCGAGACCAGCCTGTCCAACATGGAGAAACCCCATCTCTACTAAAAATACAAAATTAGCCGGGCATGGTGGCACACGCCTGTAATCCCAGCTACTCGGGAGGCTGAGGCAGGAGAATCGCTTGAACCTGGGAGGCGGAAGTTGCGGTGAGCTGAGATGGCACCACTGCATTCCAGCCTAGGCAACAAGAGCGGAACTCCTTCTCAAAAAACAAACAAACAAAATATCAGAAATTACCTTAAAAACTTCAGAGGCAAATGTAAAGAACAATATATAAATTAGAGAAAATACACATAATATTAAAAATATGAGCAAGCAAAATGAAAAATTAAATGTGAAATAAAAGGTTGAAGGCTAATAGAGCAAAAGTGCCAGAAGCTAAATTTTCCGTGATTACGGTGGCAGCAGTGAGTGTGCTACATTATTATGTAAAAGCAGAAAGTGAAGTAATTTGGCTTCAATTAAAATGTTTGAAGGAGGAATTTGGGTCATAGTTGTGAATGGCAAAGCTGCCAACATTTAAAATGAAGTGTATGCATCTGAATATTTAAAAGATCTTAAAAAAATTCTTTGTAGTCAGTTCAGACTGTGTGGCCTCTTTTAAACTGCAATATGCTTTTCAGGACAGACAAGTGATTAAAGAGAGGATCATTATCTGTAATAAGACACACTGTACAAAGTGGTCTTATGTTGAAATTCAAGCATTCTGAGTCCTGGTCCCCATTCCATTATGGTTCTGAAGTCATCTTGAGAGCAAATGATGTGTCTTTTCTATACTTTCAATTTATAAAAGAAAAAAGGGAGGCCTGTATTCTATATGTGGGGAGGTCAATTAAGGTTTCCGATATTTTTGGTCCCTGGAGATAGTCACTGCCAAAGTAAAGTTATTAATTAAATGGCATCTTGGCTTTATCATCACTGTTCTCATAAAGTAAATAGTAAGTGTCCTCTCACTCCCATTGCTTCTGAGAGGACTGCTTTTGTCTGCTCAGAAAATGAAAGAGAAAATCAATCCTCCAGTACACTGGCTGATTACCTATGTATTTCAATGGCACTTTATCACCATGGTACCCAGGTACTCGGACCCTAGCGATAAATTGGGAACAAGAACATCAAAACCACAGCTCTGTGTGATGAGGTTGGTATGAATACTAGGGCTAGAGCCCTTTGAAGTTGTTCCCTTTGTGTAAACAAAGAAAACGCCAAAATGGATGTTGAGCCTATGGTTCCCAAGGTGATTCAAATTAAAACTTAATAGCAAGGACCTCATCAATTTGAGATCCCCATTTTCTCACAAGAACAGATACCTCCTGCAGAGAGGGCCACATCAATGCATCAGTCCTGTGACAGAGATGCGCATGTCAGCTCATTTTACCGAATAGCCATGTCTGTTGGATCTGTAAGACTCAGTTCATCATCTAAGATTTGCAGAGTGTTTCAACCATCAATTTGTATTCCAGAGCTTTCTCTACATCAGAGCAAGGCATTCAGGCTGTAATTTTTTGTGAGGCAAGACAGAAAATTCAAAAGTCTGGCCTTGACTGAACCCCTGACTCTTTTATGAATTACTGATTTTCTATGTTGAGCAACGAGAGATGAAATATTGCTAGAAGGCTGTCCATTGTATGGCTAGAGAGACCAGCTGTATTGGCAAATTGACTAGAATAACAGGAAAAGGCTCTTAAAGTTCTTTTAAAAATAAACATTTTATATGAATTTTTGGCTAGGTCTTATAGGGAAAAACTTTGCTGCAAAACGTTAATTTCAATTTGTTCACTTAATAGTAATCCAAATGACATGATTTAAGCTGATTTTAGAGCAAGCTGTAGCAAAACATTACCTTTTAGAAGTTGAATTAGTGCAATTAATTTGCAGTGCCTCAAGGTAATTTTCTAATACGTGATTTATAAGTTTATAAAATATCAAATAGTCTGAGGTTTTCTTAAAAGAGGCAAATGTAGTGTGCACTTACTTTAATTGTAGCTAAATTCTCTATTGCATAATTTTAAACTGAAAGATTTTCATTAATCTTACCTCCAAACTTTTTAAGCTCTAAACATAAAAGAATATACATATACAAAGTAAACATCAGCCAGAATGCTGATAATAAACTACTAAACAAAATCAGATAATACAGAAAGTCTGTTTTGATACAGTCAAGAATCCTGTTTATTGTTAGCAAATGTAAAACATACATTTTGCAAGAGTAATATCTTCTAGCTTTCCTAAAAATAACTTTATGAACTGCAAGCTACAGTAACAATCTATTTTTAAAATATACTTATTTTTTAAAATGTTCATTCATTCATTTTCACGTGCAGACAGTTCCAAACATCAATTTCTTCTCACCTAAAACAGGGATTTTCAAAATTTAAAACTTTTTCTTCTTATAACATTTCCTGAAGTGACTCCAGCTACATGGGTAAGCCACAACATACAAACCACCTGAGTTGTGACATATTGAAACCTCAAGCAGGAGGGAAAAACAACCAAAACTCTGGGGCACTTCAAAATCCTATCAAAAATATTTTCTTTGTTATGGGACAAAAATAGATTAACATAGACTATCAATTTATATAAAATGAAATAACAATAAAATGTACAAGTCTATGTTTACCTTCATAGTATTCTTGTAAGTTGTGTGATAAGAGCCACGTCGTGTTAGTTTTTGTATCTCCAAAAAAGCACACAGTGCCCTACAGATTGAGGGGCTTAGAAAATGACTCTTGGTCAGGGCAAACCTGTAGATGACAAGTCTCATTATCTCCCTTTTTTGAGGGAACTGAGGCAGAGGGGAACAACCAATTTGCTTCAGAAAACACTGCTAGTGCTAGTGGTTCATATTTAGCACCTCACACTCTAGGTTTCTTTCCAGGATTTCCAGTCCCAGTCTTCTCTGGCTGATTGCAAAACATACTGAAGAGAGGAAAAGGTACTGGATTTAGAAGACCCAGTAAGATGCACACATTATTTTGGGATAAGAGTAGCCTACCTGCACCTGCTTCTCATGTGTGCCTGTTAGGAGAGCGGGCCTGGTTCATTGCCCTTAGTGGACAGGCTTATGGTATAGGTGCATACAAGGGAGCTTCTGAATGCCTGGCTTTTCAGGAAGTTATAACACTATAAAAACTAGGCCTAAAAATATCTAGGGCTGATGGCAGGGATATATGTTTCTGAGTGCCACAAAAACTCCTTCAGAATGCAGAAGTGAGGCAGAAGTTTCCATTGTCTCTTGAATATGTAAAAGCTTCAAACGAATGAACAAACTATTCCCAGAGAAAACCTATTTAGTACCCTGGCCTATATTTCAAAACTGTATTAAATGTACAACTAATTTCTTATTAGCCTACTATATTATTTATTAAGATTTCCTCATCATAAACAAATAATGCTGAGAAGACTCTATCCATATACCCAAGTATCTGTGGAATATGTGGAAGAAGTGATTACTTGTTATAATTATCACTGATAAAAGATCTTGAAGAGTTAGTAATGACATGAAGCGGAGGTAATAAAGGACCATTAAGATGAAGGGTAAAGACTCCAACCCAATTCTCACCCAAAGTGAGAGTATTAGTTCTCATAATATGTTAAAGGGTATTAGGGTGAAAAAGAGTTTTTTTAAAAGGTGTAAAATAAAATCAGTAGCCTAAAATAAAAGGTTAGAAAGGTAAAAAGAAAAATCAAAACTAGATTTGAGAAAAGATAGAATAAACAAAGTTAATAATCTGCTTTATAGCAGAGTTGTTCATGCAGTAATACATGTTATGTATTTTGAGAGAAAAATAGACTGTGTGAGAACCTCCCAAACTGATTTTCCCAGCAACCTGACCCCTGCTGCCATTGCTTCCCCACTCTTTAGAGCACTTCCTAGGATACACTCTGGGAAAAGATGTTACACTGTGTTTTAGAAAGCAATTTTGGGGGTAGCATTTAGTCCCCTTAAGAAACATCAGAAAAAGTCCAATAAGTGGTATTGGAGGCTGCTCTGGAAAAATGGCATGCAAGCTGCTAACGTTTTTATAGAAATAAAATGTAAATTATCCACCTGCTTTTTAATTTTTTTCTTTTTTTCTTTTTTTTGAAACAGAGTCTTGCTCTGCCACCCAGGCTGAAGTGTAGCGGCGTGATCTAGGCTCACTGCAACCTCCGCCTCCCAGGCTCAAGTGATTTTCCTGCCTCAGCCTCCCAAGTAGCTGGGATTAAAGGTGTGCGCCATCGTGCCTGGCTAATTTTTGTATTTTTTGTAGAGATAGGGATTCTTCATATTGGCCAGGTTGGTCTCGAACTCCTGACCTCAAGTAATTCACCCACCTTTGCCCTCTACAGTGCTAGGATTACTAGTGTGAGCCACTGCGCCTGACCCTTTTAAACTTCTTAACATGCTTTTTTCTCCCCAGTTTTGTGTGCATGCAGCTACCCAATTCTTTTTCAATCTTATCATCCCCAAATATTTACTAAAGGGCAATTTATGAAAGGTTCCTGAAAGTGGGGAAGCAGAATGACCACACTTACAGACATGATATGTTTTCTTCTCTCCCAATGTTTACACCAGTCCACTTTCTATCCAGGATAAAGTTCTGAACATGAAATTTTTAATATTTGAAAATGAAGAAATTTATGAAATTATTTAAGTATATCTATAACTCAAAACATTTGTGGATGTTACCTGTACCAACTGACATTTTATACTAGTCATCTTTTTCGGTTATTTGAGAAATTAAATCAGTATAATGGACTCCTATTTCTTATTATCCTACCAGTACATGTTATTTCTGTTCTGGCATGTGTTCTATTTGTAAACCAGCTTTAAATGAACCATTATGAAAATCTGGTGCATATTTAGAATAGATAATAAATGAATATTTAATAGGAGTTACATGTATTATAATTTTTTTCCATCAATGATGGAACATTTTTCCAATATTCTAGCAAAGTAGATAATAATTGTAGTAAATGGATATTTAATAGAGGCTTAAGCAGATTATAATCTTGTTTTTCCCCATCTCATACGGGTCATCTTCTGATAACAGAAATTATATATAAGAACAGAGGGACGCATGTAAGTTGAGCACCAGCTATTGGTTAATGAATAGCTATAATATGACATCAATTATTGTGATTTAAAAAAAAACACTCAGCAAATTGCCTCTAGATAATTTTCTAATTTGAAAGTTTCTCATTTTTTTCCTGAGCATTTACTTTTTAAAAGATGAGTGATCTATTTGTTCTTGTCATTTTATAAACCAGCTCAAGATTGCTGCATTACATTGTTGCAGGGATAGATCTATGAATTTAGGGGCTTTTTTAAATTGTAGGAGAATACAGTTTCCCTTCCATTTATCTCTCTTCTTCTGCCTCTCTTTCCTTTTTCACTGTAAGGTGAACAGCTTAAGAGGCACAAATCTCAACTACTGTGATTGTTTCCTTATATATGATGGGGGATGTAAAGTCATTCAGAGCTGCATCTGTCAGTGGTGCTTTCTACCACTGCTGACGACTGGGTTATAAAACCATTCCTGAACAATTCTGAACATTGGTAGACCATAAACAAAATGTAGAACACTGGAAGACATTCAAATGATGATGTCTTAAATCCTGGCTCTAAAATTAAAGTAAAAGAAAACTGATTATCCTTTGTCATGATATATATGCCAAGAGCCATGCATGATACGCACAGTAGACACACACACAAAAATAAGGTAATAAAAATAAGAAATATATGGATTCTGTTAAAACACATGCATTGACAATGACAGATTTTGAAAAGAACAAGGAAAGCAAGAGTTGAAGATATTCAGATTTTGAACAGCACTGTAATTAGCTTCAGAGGGGAGAAAGTTCCACAATAGGAAGTTACATGGGAAAACGTTACATACTGTTTGTAAAATGGAGAAAATATGAAAAAGCTTAGTGGCTTTCACTTCCTTAACAATCAGCATATAAATGGAATATTTGTTCACCTACCCCTTCAATAAGACATTTTCTTCAGTCATGTCGTGAACAAGTCTCTCTTCTGGGCCAGTGGGGAACAAAAGAATAAGAAAAGAGCCTAAATGTGAGTGAATAAAATTAATAAAAGATTCTGTAATGTAATGGAACCATAGTTATTATTTTCTTTTCATTTCATTAAAGTATTTATTTGAACCTCTACTTACTTTTAGAAAATATTCATTGTATTGTTTCTAAGGTGACTCAAGATTATTCAGAAATTACATGTTAAGTCTTTCTGAATATGAGTGGTACATATTCAAAAACCAGCCTGGCAGAGGAACTATTTTCAAGGAGTAATATTACCAGTGTGGTGGAGATATATCGGAAGAGCATTAGAGTTGGGCCTAGAGACCTTGGCCAAGTTGTGGTACCAATGTTCACCAACTGTGTGATTGGAAGCAACTCTGATAGGTGCCTACCAAATTTAGTGGTGAACCCTTTCTCTAGACCAGACTTCAGTTTTGGTTCTTTTAAATTAAACAGTTAAGCAGAAATTTCAGGACACCAAGAAAGCAGCCAAAGGTTACTCTGAGGTCCTTATATTCTTTACTTAGGAGAATTATTAACAACATTCAACTACTGCCACTTCCTTCCTATGTCTGAAAAAGTCTTGGCATCCTTCCCCAAATTTTTACAGGTTTGACACTTAGATTTGCCTCTAATTCAGCAACTACTTTGAAGGGGAAAGATGTCCTATATATTTTTTATAACCTCTCCTACAACAGATGTAATTCCTAGTGATGACAGCAAATCCTATTTCCATTACCTAATTTTAGATATGTTAAAACATCCCACTCTTTTTTTAAGAAGCAATGTTAAATAATAAACTGGTACAACTTCTGGACAAAGATTTTTGTAAAGGGACTTTCCAAGCATTGCATGTTTCACTTGTTGCAAAAATATGAAAGTTATCTTTCTGAGAAAGGTACACACAGATGTTGATATGACTTGAGAAAAATAGTCAATAGAGTCAATTTGTTATCTCCATCTTTAGCTGCAAGAGGGAAGGGGGATCATTAGGTAAACCAAGTACGACAAGGAGGCTTTGGGTCCATAACTCTTATGGCAAATGGTTACATTATGTTAGACAAGTAGATTAAACTTTGCAAGCTTCAGATATTATCTTTGTAAAAAAGTGTATATAATATATCTGCTCTCATTACCTCACAAGGATTATGTCAAAGTAAATAATCTCCATTTAAGTGAGTGGAACATACTGAAAAGAAATCAAAAAGGGCTACCAGTTGGGGATGAGAGGGGAGGAAAATTTGCGGAGAAGGAGAGAATATAGAAATGGAAATGAGAGAGAGCAATGTATTGAGAGGAGGGCGGCATAGGAATGAGTAAAGAAGAGTGGGGCAGGAATGGGATGAGAAATGGAAGGGATATGGAAACTTGGTTTGGGTTTAGCTAGGGCAAAGCCCAAGTGACAAGGAATCCGTGTTTAAAGGCAGTAAGACTGGAAATGAGAGAATTTAGGAATATGTATCTCAGCATTTTTTCTTTTGTTTCAGGATTTTGGTGAGTGTCAGGTGTCGGCTTCAAGTGGGAATTTTGAAAGAAAAAAAGACAGAACATATTTGAAAAACTGGGGCAGGATAGAGGAAGGCAGCTTAAAAAAGTCGTGGTTGGGGATGCAGAAGACAAAAAGGGAAATAAGACAAACATTTTTAACTTGTCTGTTTTGCCTTCCATATGGGTTGCAGAAGGCAAAGGGGACAGAAGGAAGAGGGGAGAGAACATTTTTGTAGCTTCTGGAAGGGGAGAAGTACCCCAGAAACACACTCGTAAGGGAAAACAATTTGAAATTACCTATCTATGAAAGGTAGAGAGCAATTACTCAACAGACAGAGTGGCTATAAACAAGACTGTATGAATCCAAGTCAGCAATTAAAACCCCAGGAATTAAGGAATTGATAAGATCCTCAAGTTGTAAAACTGGGTTCCCTTGGGGGATTATATTATGAGAAAAGAACCAAAAATTTCCAAGAGAACTATTTAGAATTTCATTAACCTGGCAAATGCTAAGCCCAGTGCCTACTTGAGGAATGGCATAGCAGAAGGAAGAAGCAGTGGCCTGATGCTTCACTCTTTCAGACACTGAAACGCAGAAAAACTGGCCTGGTTAGCTTCCGGACTGGAGGATATGAACTTGAACCAGTATTGGAGAAAGGGAGGCAGGATGCTTTTAAGAATTTGATGAAACTATAAGCTCTCTCTCAAGAGAAATGCACAAAAATCTGCACACAATTTCTAAGACTTCGGAATCTATCTGTGGCCATGTTTCCCATCCCTTCCCCACATGCAACAGACAACACATAGCATTCCTTTTAAGAACACCTGATTTCATAGAGGAGAAAGGTTAAAGCTAGGATAGGCAAATACATGCTACACGGCTCAAGAAATGATATGAATAGATAGAGTTTAAGAGCATCTTCCTATGATATGCAGTCAGAGGTTTCAAGTTTGAGAACTATAATCTACTTAGTCTTTCTTATGAGGAATACTATGTGGAACTTTTGTGACAAAATAAACAGCTATGGAGATGGTCAAATAGTAGGGCATTCTAAAAGGGAGGAAAGGATAGGCACACTAAAGTTTGAGAATCTCTAATGGAATATATTGTTACCCTGGGAAATATATTAAAATGAAAATGAAAGAAAAGAGAAAAATGAACACATTATGTAATGAGTCCCAGTAAGAATGAACCTGACTGCTAGTAGCATCAGAGGTGGGGTCAGATATGGAGTCTGAGGTAAATGAAAATGAATAAATGTTTTAAAATGAGTTCAAAGTTGTTTTGGAAGACAAATGGAAATTGTTGAAAATATTATAGAAACACAACTGAAAAGTAATACAGATAAAGAACACAAATCAGTTTCCCGGAAGCAGAGGGGTAGACAGAAACAGTGTAGAATTTGCTTATTCTAATTTTTATAATTCTAAGTTTAACATTTAAGACAAAAGAAGATGGCAACCACTGGAAAGCAGGCTTCAAATTACAGTAGCTCTCACTGAAAGATTTATAATGCCTTGATTTTGGTTAGTAGGTTGATCCAAATACATAAATACATAAATATAAATAAATAAGATAGCTTGATGAAGGTGATTTTCAAAAGCTAAATTGGGAAAGATACAAAAAGGGAGGATAAGTAAAGCAAATAACAGATTTGGAAACATGATTTAAAACAACAACAAAAATGGGAAAGTCTTTTAACAAGAGAGTTGTCAAAGGCCTAAATTTAAAGAAATGGATGGATTGGAGGATGTGGTCATTACAAAGAAAAGATTTTTGTTTAAAACCAGGAACGAGCAGGAGAAAACTAGGACAAGGCAGAAATATCTTACATAACAAACTGATGGCTTAAGCCAATAAAAGTTCTGGGAGAAAAGAAGCACCTGTCCAAAGGGAAGGTGTGAGGAGGAAGAGACACAACAACACCTGGTCTCTGAATATACCATAAAAAAATGTTTGCGCCAACTAGCTATAATTTCGGGGGGAAAAAAAAACTTTGAGTAAAGTAGATTTATAAAAAAAGTGTTCGAGAGGTTATTGAAGAGAAAAAAAAGAAGTACTAGTCAAGAGAAAGTCGTAGTCAAGAGCATAAAATTTATCTGGATATGATTCAGGCAAGAATCAATGGATGCTAAAAACCAGTAGGTGAAAGTTTGTTGAGAAACAGGATGTTTACACAGTTTCAAACTATCTCCCAACAAATTACTTATTAATTACAAAGGGAGAAATAGTAGCCTAAGAATGAAGAAATCTGACAAACCACCTAGACTAAGTGATCATCACCAGTTAACATCACCAAGTTAACATCACCAGTGATGGTACATATCAACATTATGTGTCTCCTTAATATAAAGTACTGAGAAGGACACAATTTAACATCTGGCTCAAAAATGTAAAGCCTCAATTAGACTCACAATGAGTCTAATTGTGAGGAAGCATCAGACAAACCCAAATCAAGGGCTACTTTGGATTAAAACTGTCTGGTATTCTTCAACTTTTCAAAGACACAAAGGTCATGAAAGAAAAAGAAAGACCAAAGAATAGCTCCAAGTTAAAGAAAATCAAAGAAACAACTAAACATAACGTGCTCCTGAAGCAGAAAAAATATTTTTTTCTGTTGTTATAAAGGGCATTACTGAGAAAACTGGCGAAATTTGAATAAGGTCTGTAACTAGGTAATAATATTGTATTTATGTTAATTTCCTGATTTTGATAATTGTCCTATGCATGGTTATTTATGAAAATGTCCTTGTTTTAAGAAGATACACAATGGAGTATATATAAAGATATGAGGTGTCACTTCTACAAATTACTCTTGAACAGTTCAAAAAGAAAGACTAATGTGTGTATATATGTAGAGAGATTGATAAAACAAATGTGGTAAAGTGTTGACATTTGGGGAATCTGGGTGAAAGATGTATAGGAATTCTTTGTAAATCTTTTTCTAAGTCTAAAATTATTCCAAAATTATAAACTAAAAATTATATGGAAAGAACAAACTAAAACAACTCACGGACTTTGATTAGACATTGGTTCAGGGAACAAAACTGCTATGAAAGACATTTCGAGAGAAGTGGGAAAATCTGATTATAGATAAAATATGAAACGAAATTATGGAATTATAATTTTTCTCAACTTTGACAATGGTAGTATGCTTATGCAGGGGAATGTCCTTAGTCTTAGAAGATGAGTGCTGAAGTGATTAAAAGTAAAAGTGTTATGCACGGGGAGGAGTCCATTGTTGCTCACAAAGTATGGCAGTAGCAGCTAGACACTTCCACACTCTCTACTGCTCTGCCCAACATAGTATTTATTCTCTACCTTCCTTACTTAGGTAGGCATGGCATTTCTCTGCTAGTGATTGTCTTGATCTCTCAGGGTGCAAAGCTTCCCATTTGTTTAACACTGTTTGAAGGTTTTAAAGCAGAATTTCTCAGTTCCAGTGAGTTTCAAAATTTAGTGAAAATGGCTTCTGAGCTTTTCTTTATAGTTCTTCCTCCCCCAGCTCCCTCCAAACAACCTGACCCAGATTCAGGCCTGTGTTCGTAACAACTAATATGTTATAAGTTCTTACAAAAAATATTTGTTATTGTGAGTGCTTTATCAGATCTGGCTTTTTTTTTTTTTTTTTTTTTTTTTTTTGCAGGGATGGGGTGAGGCACAGGATACATTCTCCCCCTCTCCTCTCCCTCATCTTGGGATGTTTCTCAGCCGTTCTTTTAATGGACTTCTTTGGACCATCCCCACAGTAACTAGATAGAAGTGAACCCCAGAAGTGAACGCTGCCCGAGCTATTTCTCAAGAAGCTTTTCAGTGCTTCTCCCTAGCCTACCACCTGGGCAATCAACTTCTGCCAGCCCTGACCCAGCACATCTGTCTTCATATGCTTGTGCCCCAGCAGTGGGCCCCACTTATCATCCGGCTGAAATTCCAAGAAGTACATACAAGAAATAGGCAGACAAGCAAGAAGCGTATACTGCAGTCTAAAGACAAGTGTCAAACAGATAAAAGAGGGTAAGCAATACTTTTTGCATATACTTGTAAGTTATGCAGGTATTTAAAAATTCTTCTACTGGCAGGTGAGGCTTGGAGAAAGAATTCTAAGAATGTATGATCACAGGTAGCCTTTACAGTCAACCTGTAAAGATTTAATGAGAACAAAGCTCTGCCTCTAGTTAGTATACAATTTTGACAGTGTTTACTAAGCAGCCATTTATGTCAATGCACCAAACAGAAGTTCTGAATAACGAGACATAAAATTTGAGGGCTTATTCTCAAATAATTTAGTTATAAGTTAGTTCCTGGCGTAATCTGAACAGGAGGTCACTGATTCATTATTTCTCTGACAAATCATCTCTTACACTAATTCCATAGGAGGTATTCAGGAGAGCCATATGACTCATTTAGAACACTAAGATTAAGACAAAAGATCTAATTTGTTCCAACTAAATGAACTCATCTGCATTTGAAGGATCTGTATTTTCCAAACTAGAAGTAAACTTTCCTCTTCAATGATTTTGGACTAAATTGGAGTCAGTTCTGGACTCCTGTTTAGGAACACATGATGGGGTTGTGAATGTTTCCCTAATCGCCTGGATTTTTTAGTTGCATTTCAACTCTTATATCCTTGTTTTATTTCACTCAAGACAAAAGCAATTTTTTAAAACTGCAGATACAAACTAAGGCAAGCAAATCATACTATTTAACATTGACAACTCTCTGAAAATACAAATATATTAGGTTGATGCAGAAGTAACTGTACTTTTTGCCATTTAATGGCAAAACTAATAACCTAATAACTTTCAATCATTAGTGTCTAATCCAAAGACTCATTTTAAATAATCATCCTCTCCAAAAAGTTTGGCTTGGTTGTTTTATTTCTCCTCTGATCTTACTCCTTTAAGAGATTACTCGCAAGTAATGTAGTAGTAGGAGATACGCAATAGTTGTGTGACTTGGTCTAGCAATTGCATAAATTGGATTTGCTTTCCCTTATCCTAAACAAACAGTCATCTAGGTAATGAGATTATTGTTTTAATTTAGGGGGGGGATATATGTTGTGTGTATATCTACCTATAAATGTATATATATGGGTGTGTATATATCTCTATATGTGTGTGTGTGTATATGTACACTAAACACCATACCTAATTCATAAGTGCTTAATGTAAGCTAGCTATTATTTTGATACTGCTGAACTAGAAGCTTCCTCTCGCTTATTATTAGAAAAGGTTAATATCAACAATACTAATTTAACTCCATACCAAAAGGAAACTGATTTGATTACCTGGGAATATACACATAATCAATAATTATGAATTAGCTGTAAAAGTCATTACCTTTAATCATTTAGTCATTATCTGTGTCCCCATCATCAAAATGGTGATACTACCTATATCTCATAATTTGGTCGTGAGGAAAATATTTCACATTAGACATTCAATTAACTGTTAGTTCTCTCCCCAAACACTACGCCTTCCACAGCAATGCAAAGAGTAGTATACAATCTTATTCACAAAATCAATTTTACTTGAACAATGAGGTGGTCAAATGGTAGCACCTGAATTCTCAATAGTCTGGATTCTTAAACCCTCTCTCAGTACTCCTGAACAGATTGAAAAATTTAAGATAATGACTGCCCATTGCAACCCCTGAGCTCCCCTAAGGTCTACGGATACATTTAAGTGAGTTGATCTTCTGAACTGCAATGTGTTAGCTCTTAAAATATCTTTGTCATTTGCACATTTTGTATTCAAAGCATGTGGATTCCTTTTTAATCCATAACCTAAAACCCTGGTACTCATCAGACATCATCTATAAAATGAACAATTTTCAGCACTTGCCAAGACTAGCTTGAAACATTTGATTCTTTAGAAAAGCAAACAATTATATTTCTCTATATTTCCAAAGCTCTCTCTTATTTTGCTCATCCAGACAAGAAATTTGCTCCATATGATCTTCACCCCCTGTTGAGTCCTGGTATAATAATATGGAAACAGCCCAATTCTGTTTACTCCTATTATAACACTTATTGCATATCTGTCTCCTCTATTAGTTTACAAGTTTCTGGAGGAAATGGAGCATAATATAGGAGCATCACATTCATCTTCGTATCCATTGTTCTGCCTTACTTGTAAGGGTGTCCTTGATACAAATTCATACAAGATATATCAAATTAGGGTCCATCTGTCACTGAAATCAGAAACACCCAGGGGTACTTGTTTAAAACGCAGATTTCTTTATTCTATCCGAATATTCTAAACTATAATGGCTGTCCTATCGTTTGAATATGGTTTGTCTCTACCAAAACTCATATTGAAATTTGATCCCCAATGTGGTAGTGTAAGGAGGAAGCATTTCGGTCATTTGGGCAGATCCCTCGTGAATAAATTAATGTCCTTTAGCAGAGGTGGGGTAGGGTTGAATGTCCTTTAGCAGAGGTGGGGTAGGGTTCTCGGGGTGGGGAGGGGGAAGAGAGGAGGGGGAACAGATTACTTCCTGAAGAGCAAGAGAGTAGGTTGTTAAAAAGAGCATGGCTTCCTAGGTTTCTCTCTCTTGCTTTCTCTCTCATGCATCCTCACTCTCTACATGATCCCTTTGCACAGGGCTGCTCCTCTTTCACTTTCCACCTTGAGTGGGAGTAGCATGAGGCCCTCACCAGATGTAGCTGCCCAGTCTTGGACTTTTCAGCCAACAGAATCATGAGCCAAATAAACCTCTTTTCTTTATAAATTACCCAGCCTCAGGTATTTTGTTATAGCAATACAAAGTAGACTAAGGCAGGCTGGTATTGGGCACTGGGACATTTTATCATGCTCTACAGGGGATTTTTATATAATAAAGTTTTGGAATCCTATCACAGAAGAAGGGCTACACATTAGGAACCTGAGGTTCTTCCTGACGACCCAGAAAACCTGATAGTTCTCAGAAGAACAACAAGTCTGTTTTTTCCCAATGATCAAAAACACATATTCTCTGATCACAATAAATCTTTAAAAACAAAAAATGAAAATATAGGGAGAGAGAAGTTGTTTTTTTTTTCTTTTTCTTTTATCTTTTGCATATAGGAAAACTTTAAACAAATACATAAAAGTAGATGAAATACCACAGTGATTCCCCAGGTACTGGCCCAGCATCCAGCTTCATCAATCAATTTGTAGCCCATCTTTTTTAATCTATCACTACCCATGTCCCAATCCCAAACAAGCTTTCTTTTAAAATCATTGTCCTGGCCAGGTGTGGTGGCTCATGGCTGTAATCCCAGCACTTTGGGAGGCCAAGTCTGGAGGATTACTTGAGGTCAGGAGTTTGAGACCCGCCTGGCCAACACAGTGAAACCCCACATCTACCAAAAATATAAAAACTAGCTGGGTATGGTGGTGCATGCCTGTAATCCCAGCTACTTGGGAGGCTGAGGCAGGAGAATCACTTGAACATGGGAGGCAGAGTTGCAGTGAGCTGAGATTGCACCACTGCACTCCAGCCTGGGTGACAAAGTGAAACTGTGTCTCAAAAATAAAAAATAGAAATAAAAATAAAAATAAATCGTTGTCCTCCAAACACTTAAACAAAAGCTAAGACACTGAAAAACAGAGAGATGTAAGACAAACTACTCAAAATTTTTTAAATATTGAATATAATTATACAAATAGATTCATAACCTGGAACTATCATTAGAACTACAAAGTTGCAATTCAATGGATGTGCAGTTCTACTCTAGAGCAAGTACAAGATGGTTCTTAGGACTCCAGTGAGATAATATATTTGTAACAGCATCTAGCACAGGTGCTATCATACATAGAACAAATGTTGTGAGCTTGAGGTCTGTAAATAAGACAATGTGGTAGTTTTCAAGATATGTTCACACCTTTTTGACACTTCTCTTTTCAACAGGTAGAGATTATTCCCTCCCCTTCCCTTGACTATGGTATGGGCTGGATGTGGTGACTCACTTCAAGTTTCATAAAATATAGCAGACAGGACTGGATGACACTGGTAATATTAGGTTATAAAATGACTATGGTTTTTGCCTTGGATATGGAGATAGGTGGATGAATATGCTTTCTCTCTCATCATATTCTACAGGAAGATAGCTACCATGTCAGAAAGCAGCCCTGGGGAGAGGGAAGCCAACTGCCATATCTTGAGGATACTAAGGTAGCCTATGGAGAAGTCTAAACAGCAAGCAACAAAAGCCTGCCAGTAACCAGGTGAGTGAGCTAGGAAGTAGATTTTCCAGTCCCAACTAAACCTTATGAAAGCTGGCCCATAGCTTCATTTCAAACTCATGAGAGATCCTGAATCAAGACAGCTAAGCTACTTACATTACTTATAACAGCAAAACTTTGGGAACAACCTAAATGTCCATCCCTAGGAGACTGGTTAAATTGCCTACAGTGCATGCACAATGGGTTATATCTGCCTGTGAGAAAAAAGAAGGAAGATCTTTATGAGTTGATACTAGGGTGATTCCCAGGATATAATATTGTTTTATTGTTTTTATTTTCTAAAAAAAAGGTGCCAAAGAATGTGTAATGAATAATATGCCTCTTTTGTATAATAAATAGGGGTAAATATTTATATTTTAATTTACTTTTATCAAAAAGAAGCACTGGAAAATAAACCTGAAACTAGTAAATACAAATAGAATGGAAACTTTTCCATTTTTATGTAGTTTTAACTTTGACTATGGAAATAATTTACATATTCAAAAATTAAATTAAAATAGTTGGAAAAAGCAAACCCTAAAAGGGAATAAAAAAGAAACAACTGAAATACACTCTATACCAAGTTGATAACACAAACAAAAATGATAATTAAAGGAACTCTTGCATACAGCACTCAGACTGTATACACTCTACTAAATTCAAAGGACAATATTTGTAAGAAAATCTAATTTTCTCAGTAGTTTTGTTATTGTTGGTTGAAGTATTATTGCTGTAATTCTGAATCTATTTTGTATGTATTGGAGCAAATTAGAGAGAGAGAGTGTGTAGATTTTTTTTTTTTTTTAAGTATCAGGGTTCTCAATGTAGATAACTGTAGATGCCAACAGGATCTGGGGGGAGGTGAAGAAGAAACCTGTGGTGCTGCATTTGAACTGGAGTATGTCAGCATGATCTCATTACTTCTTAAAAAATTAAATCTATGGTCTGTCTTAGTAGCAATGACATTCCAAATAGCAACAAGAACCTCAAAAACCCAGATATTGGCTTCTAAATAACATTCCCTATTAAAAGAAACTAACCAAAAGAAATGGTTGATTCCAGATCTAGGGCAGAAAAAGAACAATGTAAGATTTGAATACCTTTTGCCAGAAAGCCAGGAAGTGCTTAACAATAGCTATAGCATCATCTCAACAGGACACAGGAGAGGTTCTCAATTAAAAAAAAAAAATGAATGTGGAAGCTTCAAAAAGAATAGCAAACGTAATAAATCATAACACTGGGAGCTAAAGAGAGGGAAAGGAGGAGAGGTGGAGGAAGAGAGAGAAAGAGAAGTAGCAGAGACACTGTGTGTTTGTGAGCGTGCGTGAGACAAAGAAAAACTGTGTGCATGTGTGTTGGAGAAAGGGAGGAAGGGAAGGAGAGAGAGAAAGAGAGAAGAGGAGGGAAGAAAGTGGAGGAGACAGAAAAGGAAGGATTCAAGGCAGAGAGAGGAGAGGGTGGGAGAGAAGAAGGAATAATAACAAAAAAAAGTTTTTTAAAGAATAATGACAATTAATTCAGGCAAGGATCATCACTGGATGTTAAAACCTGGTTGTTAAGGAACAGAAATTTATATTACCTTCCCCCTAAAGATTATTTATTAATATCAGAGAATAAACCCCACAGGTAAGTTATTAATTACAAAGGAGAAAAAAATGAACCTTTACAATGGAGAGATCTAGCAGTCACTATGTCAACCAAATGATCAAACTTGTCGCTAATAGTAAAAACAGATGCCACCATGTGTCCTTGATGTAATGCAATAAGGAATGCACATGTTATCTATGTGAAAAATGTTAACCCCAGTGGTTCTTAAAGTGTAGTCCTGAGACAGCAGCATGGGTATTACCTGTGAACTTGTTAGAAATTCAAATGACTGGGCTCCAACACAGACCCCAGAAACTCTGGGGGTGGGGCCAAGACATCTATGCTTAACAATCCCTCTAGATGGCTCTGAAATATCCTAAAGTTTGAGAACCACTGCTTTAACCTGAATTTAATAAGGAAACAGTGAGACAAATCCAGACCTTCATATATATTCTACTGACCTGAACTCTTCCAAAAAGTCAAGGTCACAAATAACAAAAAAAGCAGAGCCAGGAAGAAATGGTGGAAGGAAACTTTAGATTAAACTAAAAAGACATAACAACCTAATACAATGAGTAGATTTTACTTGGATCCTGAATTAAAAAGAAAACTAAAACTAAGAGAATTTTCAAGGCAACTGAGAAAACTGAAATACAGACTTTATGTTAGATGACAGTGTGCATTTATCATTACCTATCTTAGATGTAATAATGTATTTTGATTATAAAACAGAATATCCTTATTTTTAGGTAATGCATGCTGAAGTACTAAGGAATAAAATAAAACATCTACAACTTAGCAACTTTCTTTCAAATGATTCAGGAAAAATAAAACGAATGAGCAAAAATAAACAAAAATAAGAATTTAAAAATAAAATCTATACATTTATATCAATATAAAAGAAGAGAAAATAAGTCAGAAACGATGGTAACAATTGATACATTAAGGCAAAAGATGTCCTTTTTCCAACTGTTTTTCAACTTTCCTGTATTTGAAACATTTTCATAATAAAATGGTGGACAAAATTTCATGCAACGCATGTCTAGAAATTGGAAAAGGGTGAATATTCTAAAACACCAAAAAGTCAGAAAACAAAGTAAGTCTGTAAGTTTATGTCTTCAAAGTGAAAGACTAAAGCATTCTGAAGCAACTAAAATGCTCAACCACTGAAGTGGCAGAGTGGAGGTAACAGGGTTGGTCACTTACTGAGCTCTGACAGAATTTCCAGCTCATAGCTTATAGCCACCCACACATGAACTATATTAAAAAATGCTGCACTTCCAGTTTTCCCTTCACTACAGAGGAAATACAGAGAGTCAATAACATCATCAACCATAAGCTTTTAAGGTTCAGTATCCTAATAAAACTGATGAATCTTGACTTGCAGCCTCAGCAGTTAAATTACTGCTATGAAAATCACTGCCAATGGCCAAGTTGCATGAAAGAATAATTATACATGTTTATTGCATCAGTCAAGCCCAAGAGCTATGAGAGATGAAATATAAAATGTAATAAATGTGAATATGTCATTTGAGGGCACACCTGTCCCAAAGAAACACACACACACACATACACACACACAATGAATATAATAATTTTCTTTGAATATTTTTCCTGGTAATTAAAAAAAGCTATTAAAAAATAGAAAACAGTGAATCCTAAATGATAATACTAAAAGGAGTCCAATCAGCTGTAAACAAATCAATAAGAATGTGCTATGATAGGGTAATGCTAATAAAGTATTAAACCTTTCCTTTCGCAATCATTTGTTCTTGAGCAACTGTACTAACCATAGCAAGACACTCTCCCCATATTCAAGGTGCATGATTTATGGTTCACTTTCTTCCACAGCTTTTATGAGAAGGCATTTTTTAGATGTCCCATGTGAGCTGCTAACATCTGCACTGATGAAAGAATTGTAAAGAGCAAAATTCACAAAGGACTACCACTATCAGGTTTTTAAAAAGAGATACAATACATTATAATTTGATGTACTGATAGTTTTTAAAGTACTTTCCAATGTAAACTTCAAAAGATCATAATGAATATTTAATTTCAATCACAGCACACATTGAGAGTTCAAAATTACTGGCCACTAGGAAACTAAATCTACTTATAAAAGAATGCAACCACTTATTACAGCCACAAGCATGACTTTGAGCTATGATTATATGTAAATCTAATGTCTCCACAATTGATAACAGTGGGATTAACTGGATATTTCTGCAACCTTAAAATAGGGTAAACAGTCAATAGTGAGAGGAGTTAATCAGTTAATAGTCAGCAGTTGCAGCTGCAAAATGAATCACCATTCTTTGAATGTCTGAATTTTAATCTTGAGTGGTCTCTGTATTTTAAGTAAGCACTATGTTGAAAGCTTTTATTAGTAAGTCTCTTATCCTGTCTTCAGTTGCCAACTGTGTATGTGCTGGACTTGGGAAAAATAATGAATTCTGATTGATGAACAGCCTGAAATGAGGGTTCCTGAGTGAGGTAAAAGGTCAGAGATTCTGAGGAACCATAGCTTCGTGGTTATGATTGTTTTCTATGCAAATAGACAGATCTGTGTTTGAATAACTCCACCACTTACAAACTGTGTAACCTAAGGAAAATTATATGATTTTTCCATGCCTTTATTTCCTCATCTGTAAGACGGGGACATTAATAGTTTTCTACCATGTGGATATGTTGTGATGACCCAATGAGATAATGTATGTTAAAGTCTTTGCCACAGTGTCTGGCACATAGTGAGTACTCAGTACACGTGGCTAGGATTATTGCTGCATGTTGTTATTTGGCATCAGTGTTCATTATAATTCTAATGACTTTTATTAGTGTTTTCCTATCAGTAGCTTGTGAGTTGTTAATAATGATGGTGGTAGTGGCTGTAGCAGCCCAGAATGAGAATATTTGACATTATTGGTGCCAATGTTTCTTTAAATTCTTGCCTAGTTTAGTGAAGAGTTAAAAGACTACAGCTTTGTCTTTTGGTGGAGGCCCATTTCCCATAATTCCCCTCTACTGCTTTCCCAATATTCTACTCCAGTTAGGAATGTCCCTTTGAGACACTGTTTATACAGAGGAAATCTACGCAAAAATGTAAGGAAAAAAAAAAGAAACATTAGCACCAATAATGTCAAATATTCTCACTGTTAGCTTAATCCTTAAATATAACTGCCAGTTTCCTGATTTACTATCACCCTCCACCCATTCTCAAAGGCACTGCACATTTTCCCCTGGGTACTGGAATACAATCATTTTAGAATGACTACCTTTTCTTTGGCAAGACATTCACTTTTGGCAGGGGTTGGGGGGGGTGGTGGGGGACCTGGTTTGTAAACCCCTTCTAAGATTGCCTGTGTAGGTCTCCTCCTTCATTCCTGAATGGAATTCCTCTGTGGCTCTTCTTTGGCTCGCAGTAAAGTGATGTTGAACAAAATGTAGAACTTTCAAGTTCAATGTTACGATGCTAATGAACACCTAGACGGACTCATCCCTTTTTAAAAAATTGTATGATTAGGATTTTGTGATAGGCTGGTCTTTGACATTGGCAAACAAAGACAGGCAACTGTTGCACATTATCCTAAATGAGGGACAGAACTGCACTTGTCTGTGAACTCCATCTGAAAATGGACTACATGTATCTTGTTCCCCATTGCATTCACAATACGTAGCATAGTGGCAGATCTGGGTAGGTTTAGAAAAAGTATTTGTTGAATGATAGAATTAGTGGAAGAAAGGAAATAAGAGAGAGAGGAAAAAAAAGGGAGTGAAGAAGAGAGAGGAGGGCGCGGGGAAGGGACAGGAGGGGAGGGGAGAAGGGCAGTTCTAATAATCTCAGTTCTGAAGTCATATTAAAATACATAAAGCATTTGATTGCCTTTTCAAAAATGTCACAAAATGGTTAAGTTGAATTTTAAGAACATTAGCTTAAAAAATGAAAGATTAGGAGACAACTCAAAAATAAGTGCAAAAAGTTATTTTATAGGCCAGGTGTCCTCTACCAAGCACATAATAAAAAGGTGGGTCAAGGGAGGGGGAGAAGGAAGGCTTAAATAGTAACACCTATAAAGAAAGATTAAGGAAAGATTTCCTCACAGCTATGATTATTAAATACCAAAATAAGATACCAATTGGTCACACAACCTTTTTTCCTCAAATATCTTTAAAAGCAATAAGAGTGATACCCATCTGCCTGGAACAATATAGGACTGTTTCTGCCAAGATGACTTATCAAGCCCCATTCCAACTCTGATAAATTTTTCATAGTCTCCTTTGTAGCTATGTCCAAATGACCATTGTAAGTAATCCCCTAGGATATTAACATTTGGAGTACATATGCCTACGGAGGCTTTTAATATAAATGAACATTTAGAAAATAATTTAGGATTAGAAGTCTCAACCATTTCACGTTTCATGAAAGTGTGTCAAATTTATGTTAGGCTTTTAGATGAAGGACCACATTTTCCCCAGTAGAATAGCATGGTGTATATATAAATTGAATGCACACTTGGGATAATATGCAACTGTACTGTGTAACAGAAGAGAGGACTCCACATTTTAAAACATTTAAAGAAAAAAATTGAGGCAGATAACCATCCTGATATAAACTGGCAAGAAAATAGACAAAAACTGAAACCTATAATTTTTTAAAATTATTCAAACTAACAAGAAATTTTTTAATAGTGTCCATTAAAAACTCTACTGACTCACATCACAAGCAGCTTCAGAACAAAGCTTTTGCTAAACTTCTCATATCTCTAAAATGCTTCACTCAGTAGTAATCAATTTATGTAAGTATCTCTATTATAAAGAGGATATATTTGTATCACCAGAGATAAAAATAAGTAACAGATAAGTAATAGTTAATATTTTATTAAAGGTTTACATTTTGGGAGGCCGAGGCGGGCAGATCATGAGGTCAGGAGTTTGAGACCAGCCTGGCCAACATGGTGAAATCCCGTCTCTACTAAAAATATAAAAAATTAGCCGGGCATGGTAGCACACACCTGTAATCCCAGCTACTCAGGAGGCTGAAGCAGCAGAATTGCTTGAACCCAGGAGGCGGAGGTTACAGTGAGCTGAGATCACCCCACTGCACTTCAGCCTGGGCAACAGAGCAAGATTTCATCTTGAGAAAAAAAAAAAAAGGTTCACATAATAAATCTTTATGCTCTTTATTTTATAATATAAAACACTAATATATTAATTAGCACCTTACCTACTTTAAAAAAAATCATCCACATAAGAAGACAATATGAAGCCCAGGCAATTATTATGCCCATTTGACAAATGAAAAAAAAAATCTGAAGTTTTGAATTGAAACAATGGGAGACATACAAATATGGATTAAGACCAGGGAGAAATCGATTCTAAAATTTGAATTCAATGGGGCATTATCTCCTTCCCTCACTATCAGGCCAATCATTGTTAGGTTCCAAGCCTTCTACAGCTGCACTGAGAAACTCAGTCCTTCATTTCTCAGGAGAATCACCCCTCTATGATGTACAGGCCATAGGCAATTACAGCAGCTCTCTCACTCCCTGGGTAAACAAAATGTGAGATGTCAAAGAGAGGAGCCCAGGATAATGGCATGACTTTTGGCCTGAGCAACCGTAGTCAGACAGACTTGCCATTTTCTGAAACAGTGAAGACTGTTGAAAGAATGTTTGTAAAGGAAAGAACCAGAAGTTTATCTTGTATAAGTTCAGTATGGTGCACTTAATTGACAAGCAGGTGGAATTCCTGAGCAGACTGGAGTTCAGGGGAGATACTCAAGCTGAAGATGTATGTTTGGGACTTAATGTCCTGAAACTGGATGAGGAAGGTATAGATGGGGAAGGGTAGAGAAAATTGGATTGAGTCCTGGGCTATGCCAACATTTATAGGCCTACAGAAGATGAGTGGGAATGAGGAAACAAAGAGAAGTTAGGAAGGATGCTAGAAGTTAGGGAGTGCTGTCCCAGAAGCCAAGTGAAGACAGTATTTAAAGAAGGAGAGAGTGATAGTGATCTACACTCAAATGCTCCAGGTAGGTCAAATACAATGATGGCTGAGGATTAACAGTTGGATTTAACAACCTGGAAGTCACTCATGTTCTTAAAGTGATAGTCATGCAATTTTGTTTTCTATTTTTTTACAATTTTGTTTTCTATTTTTTTATTGGCCATTAATAATTCTTTGAAATCCTATTTTTGATGCCTTCATAACATCCCATAATATAAATGCACAATAATTTATTTAAATAAACTGCTATTGTGGATATTTAAGTTGTTTCCAATTTTTTACTTTTATAAATAACAATGTAAAATCATCCTTAAATGTAAATCAGTAATACTATATTTAAATGAATTCAAATGAGTCAGCATGCATTAAAATGCAAGGGAAATTTTGCTAGTAAATAACATACACGTACACTAAATATTGCGACAAAGAAGTTGGGAAAATTCTGATATGCAGATATCCCTCAATAGTGTTACTTTCTTTTTAAAAGGAAGATGTGATTTAGAGAAAAAAATGGGAAGCAGTCTGTTTGCACACTTTTATGTCAGAAATAAGTCCTCTTTGGACACAATTCTTTCTAAAGTAAGTTATCTATGTGTAGTTCTACATGGTAGGTTTCTAATACAGAAAAGTAGGATCTTCTTCATAGGTGTACATAAAATGTAATTTGTAATGAAAAGCGCTTTGCAGTTCATAAAATATTTCTTATTCATTACGTCACAGATACTCACAAAACAACATAATACAGGCTCCCTATTAAGCCAGTTACCCAAACTTGTCATTTTTTAATGCCTGCCTATCCTTCACTATCAAAAAGTAATGGTGGATCAAAAAGTAAGTTTTAAAAGCTTTATTTAACATCACCTATTGCTCCTAAGTATCTGTAAGACACAGTACACATTTCATAATGTAGTGTCTAAGTTTCCTTTATACTCTGGCCTGTAGTTTTCATCTACATCCTCTCCCATTACTCTCCACAATGCATCTTACACTCCAACTACTCTGCACTGCTCACAGGTGCCCAGTGAGCACTTCATTCTCCCACCTTTGTGCCTTTTGCTTAGGCTGACTTCTTTGTCGGAATGCCACACTCCTCTCATTACCGGCAGCACAAAGTTACACCTATGTCTCAACTATGCCTTTCTCTTTTATTAGTTGTATGGTGTTGGATAAATTATTAAGCTTCTCAGAACCTCTCCTTTTCTCAAGTGCAAATGGTAATAATAATACCTACCTTGTGGGCTGACAGTGAGAATTACATAAAGTAAGACATCAAAAGTATCTGGCCCAATAAGTATTATGTTTTTAAACTCTACCTCTGAATGGACAGTAAATGCACATGATTCAAAATTCAAAAATGTAAAAAAAAATATACCTCCCCTGCACTCCTTCCTCCAGAAGAAGTTTTCCTACCAGAGGCTATATTTTTTTCCCAATGTTTTACACATCCTTTCAGAGATATTATATAAAAATGGTGGTATACATACTACATAGTCTTTGACATCTTTCTTACTTCACTTCATAATATATCTTGCAGAGCCTTCCCTATCTGGACACAAACATCTGTCTCATTCTTTTTTTTAAACAGCTGTCATGTTCCATAATATGGATGCACTATCACTAAGTAAATCATGTCCCTGTGGTCAGACTTTAAGATTATTAGCCATCTTCTTCCCCAATATTTTATTATAAAAGTTTTCAAATGTACACAAAAGTTGAAATAATTTTATATTAAACACTCAGACACAAACCAGATAGTTTCTATAAATTATATTTTAGTATTACTTGCTTTATCATGTATCTAATCATCCCTTCATCACTCTATCAATCCATTGTAATTTTTTATTAATTTCTGAATAAGTTGCAGATATCACTATACCTCCCCTGAAATACTGAATGAATATTATTAACTATTAGATGTTAAACTTTTGTCATTATAATTAGCACTGTAATGAAAACTTGTATAAACACCATTTCATACATGTATGAATATTTCCCAGAAATTAAATTGGTGGGATTGTGCATTTATAATTTTGGGAGATATTGCCAAATTTCGCTCTGTCGAGATTGTAACAGTTAACAGTCCCACCAACAATGTAGGTGAGTGTCTGTTTTTCTTTGCCTTTATAATATACTATCATCAAATGTTTAAATACGTGGCAACACCAAAGATGGCAATACAAAGGGATCGTGTAGTAGTGTTGTTCTGCATTTATTTTAGTGAAGTTCAACATTTTTTTTTCATGTTTAATAACTACTTGCATTTTCTTTTGGGTACAACGTTCTATCCATAATACCTTCTATTTATTTGTCTTATTATGGTAAGAACATTTAACATGAGAGCTACTATCTTATATTAGTCTGTTTTCACACTGCAATAAACACTGCCCGAGACTGGGTAATTTATTTAAAAAAATAATAAAGGTTTAATTGACTCACAGTTTCGCATGGCTAGGGAGGCCTCAGGAAACTTACAATCATGGCAGAAGGAGAAGCAAGTATGTCTTACACGGCAGCAGGTGAGACAGAGAGAGAGAGAGAGAGAAGGGCAAAGAGCCCCTTATAAAACCTTCAGATCTCGTGAGAACTCACTCACTATCACAAGAACAGCATGGGGGAAACCACCCCCATGATCCAATCACCTCCCACCAGGTCCCTCCCTCAACACACGGTGATTATGGGGATTACAATTTGAAATGAGATTTGGGTAGGGACACACAGCCAAACCATATCACCTCTTTAAAAATGTTTAAATGTACAATACAATATTGTTAGCTAATTGTTAACTATAGGCACAATGCTGTACAGCTATCTCTAGAACTTATTAATCTTGCATAATGAAAATTTTATACACACTGAACAGTAACCACTATTTCTTCCTCTCCCCAACCCTTGGAAATCACAATTCTACTCTCTGTTTTCTTGTTTCACTCTTTTAGATACCTCATATAAGTGGAATCATGTAGTATATGTCCTTTTATGGCATGCTTATTTCACTTAGTATAATGTCCTTCAGGTTCATCCATGTTGCAGCACATGGTAAGATTGCCTTCTTTTTTAACACCAAATAATATTAAGTTGCCTGTATAGACCACATTTTCTTCCATATCTTGGCTATTGTGAAAAATGCTGCAATAAACATGGAAATGCTGATGTGTCTCTAAGAGCCTGATTTCAGGGTGTTTTGGGATATATACTCAGAAGTGGGATTGCTAGATCTTATGACAATTCCATTTTTAACTTTTGGAGGAAACTCCATATTGTTTTTCATAGTGGCTGTCCATTCTACAGTCTCACCAACAAGGGCTCCAGTTTCTGTATATATTCACCAATACTTGCTTTTTAAAATAATGGCTACATTTTTTTCTTTCAACTCTAGTCCATTGTCCATTTTTCTACTATATTACTGGCCTTTTCACACTGATTCATAGAACTCTCTATATTAAGGAAACTAACTCTTCTCTGAGTTCCTAATATTTTTTCCAGGTTTGTCATTTCTATCTTGATTTTAATATGACTTATTTTTCCAAGCATAAATTTATTTTTATATGAATTTATTTGTAAGTGGTACCAAATGCTGAATCAGTATTTCTCCATTACTTACTGTTTCTGTCTCAACATTCGAATCTGCTTCACTTAAACTCTACTGAATTACTTGCAGGGTCCAATTATGCCATGTCTTTCCCATCTGTGGGCTCTTGTATATGTTGCTGCTTCTTTGTGCAACATTCTCTCAATACTTTTCTCCTGACTAATTGCTACTGGTCATTCAAGACTTGACTAAAAGACTGCTTTTACAGAAAAGGTTTTCCTTAACTCCTCAAGGCTGGTTTCAATGGCCTTGCCCTATTCTTTCATAGCATCTTATGTGCACTCTGATCAGAACATTACCCTTCTGTAATTAGCTACTTCCTTGCTTTCTCCCTTAGATCATTAAGGGGAAAAAAACTATATTTCACTCATTAATCATTGTATTTTCAGCCTCTAGCCCACTGGCTAGCATACAAAGCAGGTGCTCAATAAATGTTTAAGAAAAAAGTAAGGAAATAAGAAAAAGGAAAGGATGGAGAGAGAGTGGGAGTGAAATGTAGAGGGTGATATGGCCTGAATTGTGTCTCCCTAAAGTTCATGTGTTGAAGCCCGAACCCCTAGTATCTCAGAATGTGACTGTATTTGGAGATAGAGCCTTTAGAAAGGTGATTAGGATAAAACGAAGCCTTTAGGGTAGGCCCTAATCCAATTTGACTGGTGTCCTTAAGAGAACAGGAAATGTGGACACTAAGAAATACACCAAGGAAGCACACACACAAAATAAAGACCTTGTAAGGACACAGTGAGAAGGCAGCCATCTGCAAGCCACGGAGAGAAGCCTCAGACAAAACCAACCTGTCGTCACCTTGATCTTGAACTTCTAGATCCAGAACCATGAGAAAATAAATTTCTGTTGTTTAAGCTACCCAGTCTGTGCCATTTTGTTATGGCAACCCTAGCAAACTAATACAAAGGGTTAGAAGATACAGAAGGAAAAATGGTTGGATAAGGAAATACCTAAATCTGGACATTAGAGAAATATAAAAACATTCATGAGTTCTGGCAAGAATGTCACAACTGAGGAAAAAATAAAAATTCTTTATTTTCCATTCAGGACAAAGAGATAAAGCTGATTTTAAACTAAAACCTTTGTTCTTTAGATTATAATGTGAATATGTAATTAAACTTTATTTTGATTAGGCAAGGCTCTTTCAGTTATAGTTCTTATGGATTTAAGTCATAAACTACAATGGAATTACATGGTATGAGAACTTAGTCTGATTATAATAAGCCACTCAAGCTTAAGAAAGCCCATGCATTCATGGCTACATTTCATTGTTGAGACTGTAAAGAAGTCCCTAAAATTTCTAGTCCATCTATAAAGTTGGTATTTTTCTGATTTAGTATTTTCCTCTTTACTACTGGGTTAGTTTGTTGCAAAAAGATGCTCTTCTTAGAAAATGAAATTTGACACAAAGGCATCTGTGGATGGCATTATAAAAAAAGAAAAATTAATTATTGGACACAGGGTCCTTGAGAGTGCTTTTGTGGTCATATGTTTCATCTCTGTTGACAGCTGTATTTTTGTTCAGCATTTAAAACCATCTACTGACATTGACAAACTGTTCATTTCCCATCGGATATACCAACTTTGACAAACTGTTCATTTTCCTTCAGATTTTGGGAAATTCAATATGTCTATGACAATACACCAACCATTAAGTGAAATTAAGTCATATCTAGTTTTCATTTCAAAATATGATAGAGCTGTGTGGAATTGTATTCTATCTATATTATGATAGCTATGATCTGGAGGTGAAATGGTTAATTTCCCTGGCAGACTATAAAATCACCCAACTAGGAATGGTGAAAGCTGTTAATCAGAAAGATAACCTTTGAAAGCCTTACTCCTTTCATAATGGTTGCTAGTTAAATATGAACATCTGGGAAACCATTATGAATTCATTGTACATAAATCTACTGCCCTATGTACAGAACTCCTTTTTATTACAAACAGACTTTACATAATAAGGAAAGAATAAATGTATCAACTTTTCATTTTTTACCACGTACTTATTTGATGCACCATTTATTAACAAAATCAACATTGTCCTTGGATGTCCATAACACTGGCTATAAAATAGGGATAATAATATTTCGTTGAGAACATATCTAAAAGGTTTAATGTTTTAGCAATGCTTTGAAATTTTAAATGGTTTGAATGTGCTAATTTTTACAATATTGTCTCAAAGGTCTACTTTGATATTTATTTTATGTGGTATATAATATGAACTGAGAAAAATTGCCCTTTGTGTTTTACATATATACATAAAGGTTGATAAATTTTAAAAAGTGACTTCCATGAGCCGTTTATTCATCTAATTTTTTACTGCCAATTTTAAGATAATCTTTCAACATGGGCACCTATGCTATTCAGTTAAGAAATTTCTTTGAAACTTCTTATAGACAGAAATGCCTGAAGACCTAAATTACTTATAAAAAGTGAAAAGCTAAACAGACTTATATAATCTTTAACTGAATAAATATTTTTCCACCTAACCAAACCTGACTGCCAACACAGAAGGTTTGGAGAGAAAATTCTCATACCATTTGAAAAGGAACACTGAATTTTACACAATGGGAAAAAATAAATAGATTATAGCTCTGGCTAATGGTATTAAAACATTAAGATTCTTTTGTTATAAATCTTAATTTTCTGAAGTATGTAACTAGGACAGGCCCTAATCCCAAATGAAATTTAATTGAAAGTTGTTTTTGAAAACATGGTATGAGAGATTTCTCTTTTTAGTGCCGCCAAATAGAGCTGACTCTGGATGCCTCTTCATTGTCACTTCAGCCAAGTTAGACCATAATGAAAACTAGTCTTTTTGTCTTTAATCCAACAGCTTAAATAAAATTTAAGCCCTAGATTTTTTATTAAAATACATGAAAAAGGGGCTTTCAGAAAACTTGGCATTAAGGATACACTATTTACCCATAACAGTAAGTAGCATGCATATGTATAATGTAACCCACAGGCAAAATATAGTATGCATCTGTTCATTTATACTTGTGGATAAGGGATTTTTATTCCCTACAGTAAGCCTTTCTACATTAACATTGGAGGAAAAAGATTATGTCAATACATCAATATGAAAAAAAGGATAGCTAAAGCAGAAGGCTAAAATACACTGTAAATTAAGTTAGAAAATCTTGTTAGAGATCCCTACAATATGTCATTTACATTTGTGACATTTAACAAAATTGCAATTGAATAAATGTCAATATAATTGGTTTGCTGTTCGTCTCTCCCATTATACTATAAACTGCAGAAGCTTCATCTTGAGTATCTAGCAAGATAGGCACACGGTCAAATATACATAGATGGAAAGTTAAAGTTCAGGGTAAACCTGGGATGCTTAAGCACTTGTTTTGGAAAAAAAAAATCACTGTTTACCTAGACAGAGGAGAAAAGGAACAGTAAGAAGTAACACGGATTGTCCACCTACTATGGGTACTACAGGTCAGCTCCTATGGTATAGATGTATCACTGCTGTTAATACAACAGCTCTAAGGAGAAAATATCACAGCCCCCATTAGACAGTTGGAAAACTGATAAGAAAGAGATTAAGTGACCCTCCTCATTAATAAAGTACAGGACTAGATCCAAGTACTCTTTTCAATTGACCCTTGCATATCGCTAAATAAAGAAAAGATAGTCCTTTGGCTTCTAGTTTCATAAAGAAGAAAACTAGTACTTTCTCCACCTTTCACATTAGTGATTCAAAAGCTTCGCTGCTCATTAGAATCATTTGAGAAGTGTTTAAAAAGTACCTGAGTCCTACAGCCAGAGATCTTGATTCAGAGATCTGTGATCCTCCCAGGCATTTCTGTATTTAAAAATCTCCACAGGTGAACCTAATATGCATTCAGACTTGAACTGATATTCTTTTACAAGCCTATCAAATGTTCTATCCTTATCCTTCCCTGAATTATAAGCATCTTCCTGATTGAAAGATTAGAAATGTTTGCACACTTCTAAATTCCAGGCATTGTATAAAAGGGTTTCATATATATATTGCCTCCCACCTGTAATCTCATTTATTAGACAGTAGACTAATGCTTACATAGGCATAATTATCATTTCCTTAATCTTATAAAAACAACATATTTATATAATTTCTAAAACATACGTTGTATCTCTCTTAAAAATGTCAAATATTGCTGTTCATTTCAAGATGTCTTTAACAACCAGAAAAAAAAAAAAAAAAGAAACAGAAAAAAGCTTTCCGCTAAGCCCAAGAAACTCAAGGATTCTATTTGTGCTGCCTCCTGACCTTACCTATTAAAATGCAGTATCTCTAATGTCCTACAAAGCCCTTCACAAATACTTATGGATCTCCAAGGGTTATCTCATGTGTGCTCTTGAATAAGCACTGCCAGCTTCATATATATATATATATATATATATATATATATATATATATATATATATATGATACCTGACATTTTGATATGATACCTGACATTTTGTTCTCTATGATACCTGACATTTTGTTCTCTTCTTCTGCACTAGGTATCCCCCACATCCATGATGTCTGAAACTCAATCTCTGAGGTCTTCAATGGTGTCTAAATGTATTTAGCAGCTGCCTCCAGCTGACATATCACTAATTTACCACTGTAACTTGCTGGATACTGCTGCCTTTGCCAAACATTGTGCCCATGTCTTATGGATACTACAATCTCCTGTTGCATTCTGGTCAGTGAACCAGAGTCCCCTAAGGCCTAAAGTTGCTTTGGGTTCTCTGAAATTCATAATATGTAGAAGTTACCCTGTTGCATGAAAAGTGGATGGCTGTCTGGAAGTGCCTCATTCCCTGTTTCAGGGATGTACTTTTTCACATAAATACTGAAGCGGTACTGCTCCAAAGGCTTCCAAGACTTTAGTGAGAAGTTCTTTGTTTTTCTCTACAGTTCTTTCCTGTCTATCTCCCTATAAGAGTCACAGGGTATTTTAAGGGGTAATGGCTGGTAGATGAATCAAGTGATGGGCACAATGATATTCTCAGAAGTATCACTTGCAACAGTTATTAAAGTTTTGTTACTAGTTCATCTTTGTCTACCTTTGTCCTCCCTGGGAAGGAGTTCTCTCCCCAGAAATGCTATCTAGCCTCTCTTGTGAATTGTCTTCTGGCAGGTCAGTTTCACCAGTCTCATAGACACGCCCAAACATATGCGCATTTGGGTGATGGGGCTGGCTTAGGCTCAAGCTAGGGACACTGAGATATCCACATAAATGTGAAACTGTTTCTTGGCATATTAGTTAAGAAAAGAAATTGATGATGGAGGTGGTAAGAGGCAGGTAATCCCATACTTTGCCTCTCACTTGCCATCTTCTATATCTCACATATATGGCACAGATGAGCCCTATCTCTGAATAAATGTTTTACTCAACATATGCATAAAAACCTAGTCCTGGAGGAAAAGTTCTAAATCCAGAATAGAATCATGTCCCCAGAATACTGGCCTATTAAAACAAACTTGGAAGAGTTGTAGGAAGGGGTAAATTATCAGATGCCAAGATCCTATGTAAATACTAGTTTATATTACCTTAACAGTCATCCTGAAGATTTCACTATTTTTCCCCTTCTATGAATCTGTTCTTTGCTCTGCCTCCCTCTCTCTCCAACCATCAAAGTCTTGGTTGGGCTTCTCGTTCTTCCTCATGGGATATCATTTCCTGTCCATGAGCGTTGTCTGCTCTAGGTCTTTATGAAAAATGTGCTTAAGATAATAAGATGACCATCCAGTCATCTTATTCCTGAGTCAGTTTCTTCTGGTTCGAATTCTAACACTGGGTAATCTATTTACCTTGTCCCAACTTTCAAAGATACTGCCTTTTGGGAGTTTCTAAAAATCTCAAGTTTCCATGAAGGTAGAAGCTTCTACCATGATAAAATGCATGGTGATGGTGATTTCATCAAGTCCTATAATGTCTATACCTGCATCACTCTAATTCTTTAACCCACTACACCTGAGCTATGTTTGTTTCCCTGATAAAGACTATGCTTTGACAGAATTGATTGGATGTTTGGAGCAATGGCAAAAGCAAAGCTCTAGAATATTTGTGTTTAGTATTCTGACTCTGTTTTGTTCACAGGTTCATGTGGTCTGAAATATTGGGACTTCCTCCTGCAGATGATGGGGAACTACTGGAGGTTTTAGATCAGGGTTATATAATACAATTCAGTCTGTCCCTAATGGGAAATATGAATTAATGAAGCAGGACACTAAGGCAGGTGATAATTAGAATATAACAGAATAATAGGGCAACAGAATTTTTTTTGAGGTTTAAGGTGAAGAATGTGTGTGTCAGCTATGGAAATGCAACTATCATAACTAGCAACAATTTCAAAGGAATAAAATGTACTAGGTTTGGGACAAAACACATTTCAGATAATGGTATTTAAGTTAGCTGATGACACAGAACTAGGACTTGGAGACAGAAAGTATAAACATAAGTACAAAGAAAAAGAGTTAAAATTGTGGTACAGAATCATATCACCACAGAAAACAACAGAGAGAATAGAACACCAAGGACTAAGTCAACCTGGGAATAGCCATAGTTAGCAGAATGCGGGGGAGAAAAGTGAGGTTCAGATTTTAGCCAATAAGTGAACATTAGAAGGCTGATTTCCATCATACAGCTTGTTAAACGGTGTTACCCAAGAAACAATAACTCTTGCTTCACCTTCAACCTGGAGCACATGCTCAAACCAGCTTTGGCAGGCTCAGTTCACTGCCTGGTACTATACCAGAACTCCACTCTAATACTATTTTTGAAGACTCATCTTCTAATGAGGTGTTTTCCATAGTTCATTACTACAGTTCCCTGAAATGGGGCCAATGCACCCTTGTTTTGGGCTGAAATAAGGTTGTAGTGTGATTCCAAAGTATTTGTCAATATATTAATAGTTTGCATGGTAGTAGTACAGACAGTGTCTGAAATAAACAGGTTTAACAAGCAGATATCTGTTGAAGAAATAAATAACTGGTTGGATGTGCAAAAATTTAATCCTATGCAAACTGCATACAGAAATTTGAATATTGAATAAAAATAATTAATGTCAATAATATTGTAGAAGTTGGTAAATAGATGCAATCAAAAAGATTCAGTAGTGTAAATTTTCCTAAGCAAAACCATTCTGAACCAATAAAGATTTAGCAGGCCTGGTGTTGAGTGTCCATAATATGAAAACTTGAGCTCCTATGAAAACTGCAGGTTAAATACAAGCCAATGACGTTATGCTATAATTTTAAAACCAAGATTTATACAAAAATATTTTCAATAAGAAATACACGGCAATTATCTCTTTAGGCTCACCACTGGTCAACCCTCTATAAGGGTACTTATTAGGTTCAACGTTAGGCCCACAAACTAAAAACTTCTCTAAAGGACTTGGAAGGAGTCCTGAGGAAACTAATCAAAGAGATTAAAGGAACAAAAACATGATAAGAAAATTGGCCCCAAAGAGAAACACAAAAGAAACACCATTTATTTAACCTAAGAAGAAGAAGCTGAAAAGCAAATAATGATCTTCAAATATTTTGCCAATGTGGCCAGCAGCTGTTCTGTATTACCATAGGCAGGACAAAAGAAAATGAACTTCCAGAGCACAGGCAGCAAAGTGCAAATGCACCACTGGTTTTTCCCCAAAGAACTTCCTGGCTGTAGGAGCTGGGACATACTGTCTGATAGGAACTCAAGAGACAGTGGCATTTCCCTCTCTCTCTCTGGACCTTCCTTAGCATGAGTGTGCAGCTAAATATCTAAACAGCTGTCCAGGGAAGAGGGAGCAATTCTATAAACAAACCAAAAAAACCCTTTTCTATCTTTACAGTTGTCAAAATCATCACATACAGTTAAGCAACAAGAGATGTGAAAAGAAACTTTCAGAAGAGTAATTTTTCTCAAGATTCCTTAAAGGGAGAATTCTGAACCTTCATTATAAATTTTTTAAATAAAATAATGCTATTGATTAGCTACAAGTCTGCTTTCCATGCATCCCACTGTGCCATTCAGAAAATAACTGGATTGTATATTTATAGGCAAGTGCAAAAGGACACTCTACTTTCTATTATTCCAAAAAGCTGAGCATTTATAGACTTTTTGAAAATATGTTATATACTTTCTGAAAGGAATTATTCAAATGTCAGCTTAAGCCTATAAAGTAATACAACTAGATGGCATTTATTATTATTCCATTTCACTTCCTTTCTCTTTTAGGAGCAAGCGATCGCTTTACATCAGGTTCCAAGCTCAGAAACATTTGGCTACAGTCCTTTCTAATCTTTGAGTCAGAAATTACAAAGAACAAAATAGAAGATGATTCTCTCCCATCTCTTTCATGTATTCCAAATTCTCATTGAAATCCAGGAAAGAGTTATTACAGTGTTTCGGTTGGAGATTCAGTTTTAAAAAGAAGCCAGAGAAAGTCCTTTGAAGATACTGTATAGAAATGCAGAATCTAGCTGGGATTCTCAAGGCAAGCGTGGTTTCAGAATCACTTGCAAAGGAGCAGAATCACTACTCAATTTATAAATTCACTCCTTCCTCCCTTACCATTGAGCCAGGACAATACATAAGGAAAATGAGTGGCAGGTCCATATCTCTGCTGACCTACATCTTCCTGGTACATGGATTTTCCACAAGGATCACTGTCACTCAGCTGTAACACTGAACAATATTATATCTGGTTAAACATCAGCTTCCTGGAATGTACTGTTGACTGTGCTAAACTTGCAATAATTTCTGTTTGGCTTTGGCCCTTGTTTCTGTTACAGCTTTTTGAACTCTTCTCATAATTTTTGACCACACGTCATTCCTTAAAACTGATTATATTAAAAAAAAATTCTTTAGGTTTCCTGGCTCTATCTTCTTTCCCTGGATATAGGCACTGCCCCCTGATGGCTTCCTGGGCCCTACTTGTCTATCCTGTTCTGTAACAGCAATAGAACCACTGGCCCCTTCCAACCTCAATTGGTCAGCTTCATGTATATGTTGGGACGTTAAAAAGGTTTTCATTTATTTGGAGCCCAATTCAGCAACAGACAACTTATTTACCTCAGCATCTAGCATAATATAGTAAGCATAGTATGGCATAGTATATATAGGTTCTTAACATTTGTTGAGTATACGTATGAATGAATGAAAGAAATCCTGACCTGCGCCACAGTCAAGCTACTAAAGCGATTTTGTTTTAGAGACTAGACACGCTGTGCAAAATAATTTAACTCTGTTATCTATATTTCTATATAGATCTATATTTAACTCTGTTATCTATATTTCTATATAGATCTATATTTAACTCTGTTATCTATATTTCTATATAGATCTATATTTAACTCTGTTATCTATATTTATCAATTGTAAAATAACCCTATTTTCTATTAGCTATTTAAATTAATTAAAATTAAACAAAATTGAACATTCAATTCTTCAGTTACACTAACCACATTTCAACAGCTAAACAGCCACATGTGCCTATGTCTACCATGTCAGACAGTGCAGATATAGAACATTTCTAGCATCACATAAAGTTCTACTAAACAGTACTAGATTTGACCACTTTCTCATTTGTCCATATAAACACTGGTCCTTTATATAGTCTTCTGTCAAATACTGGCTATTTCTAACCTTTCCATATTCTTCAAGTACTAAAACTCCTTGCCTTAATCCAAAATAAAATCATACTTCAACTTATTTTCCCAGTCTGGCAACCTAATGACAAGAATCATTTAAACTCCATGTATGCCATATATATATATATCTCTCTACTATGTACCCACAAAAATTAAAATAAATAAATAAATAAACTGCAGCAAGAAGAAACTTTAGTTGCTCAAGTTATCTGGGGCATAAAATATGTTGTATTCTTGGTGTGTTTGTGTGTATGTGTGTGTATAAGAGATACTTAAACCAAACATTTAATACCATAATTAATTTCTTCATTCTATACCCATCCCATAAAAATCCCGATCATCCCTAATATGAAATATATTCTATGGAACATGAGAGAACCCGTAACTCCCCATTTTTTCACTAATATAAACTGTCTTCATATTTATAAAGGCACTGGGAAAGCCCTATTTAACTGCGTGTAGAGCATCTAACTAATGAAATAGTTCAGATGAAAGAATCTATAGCAATGCAGAAGGCCATTCAATGCTAAGGGAAGCACCTACTTGACCTGAATTATTCTCCTTTGTGGGTGAATATCTATTTGTAAGTTTCTAACTTCTTACCTTTTCTACTATTCAGTAGCTTACAGTTTTTTTTTGTTTTTTTTTTTTTTTTTTTGAGACAGAGTCATGCTCTGTCGCCCAGGCTGGAGTGCAGTGGCGTGATTCCAGCTCACTGTAACCTCAAACTCCTGAGCTCAAGTTGATCTATATGCCTCAGCCTCCTGAGTAGCTAGGACTATAGGCATGAACCACTATGCCTGGCTACATTTTTAAATTTTTTGTAGAGGTGGGGTCTTTCTATGTTGCCCAGGTTTGTCTTGAACTCCTGGTGTCAAGTGATCCTCCCATCTTGGCCACCCAAAGTGTTGGGATTATAGACCCGGGCTAGTGTGCCTGTCCAGCTTCCAAAATTTTATTGCTGCTTTGTCTGCTGTTGCCTCTTCTCAAGTCTTCTTTGTCCTTTTAGATTTATTCAGTTTTTATTGTCATTTTAGTAGGAAATAAGGAAGCATAAATAAATACAATGCTCAATTCTTCATGCTTAATTGAAAGTTCCTAACTTCTTTATCATTCAGGGCAGAGCTTCTGCAATTCTGATTTTTTGCATAAATTCATTCTAATATGATTTCTAAATATGTTAAAGATTTGCTATATTTTTCTCAAGGTGACCATTTGTTGCATTGATTGCTCTGACTCTTTTGATCTTTTTTATAAAATCAAAAGACCTACTCGGCAGAGTCTGTTTTTGATTTTTATTTGCAGTAGTTGAGATGCTATGACCACTGTAAGATTGTGAAGATGAAGTCTGTTTAAACAAGAGTTAAGTTGCAGCTTTGCTGGATTCATTGCACCTTGGAAAGCAACGTCACTTGGACTTCACGTCATCCCACAAATGTTGATTGGCTTCTGTGGGCATTCGGCCAGTTTTCTTAGTGAGTCATATCATGATTTCCTTAGGGGCCGAGGAGACCTGGGCAGCTAATTCATATTAGTACTATTACTGGGAGGTATTATAATCTCTAGTGTCTGATAAAACTGTGATTTAATGTTATAAATACAGAAATGTACCAGAACATACAATGTTTTTATTAGCCTAGGTGTACCCCATAGCAGTACTCTAGTCAAATAAATAAAAAGTAATATTCTTTACCACCTACTTGACTTGAATTATTCTCCTTTGTGGGTGAATATCTATTTGTAAGATCTTAATAACAAATCAGAATATCTAATTTAGTAAGAGACTGGTCTGGAAGATATGAGGATCTCTTCTTTCAGCACGGGATTAGTTTGAATACTAACAGAAACACTTACTAAGAGTAAGTGTTAGCGTATGTAGTAACTACACTACTAGATACGCAGGGTCCAGGAAGCCATTGCAAGTTTCTGCAGCACTATTTGTAAACATAGTTCCCTATTAACAAAAATAAATAAAATTTAAAATAAAAATGAGGTCTGCTAAAAACCTGCTTTCTGCTTAAACACCTTCCCTTAGCATTAAATGGCCCTCTGCATTGCTATAGATTCTTTCATCTGAAGGTAACTTCTTACCTTTTCTACTATTCATTACCGTTCATTAAAGAAAGCTCAATTGCAAAGGAGATTAGCAGTGGGAAACCAGGAAAGCCGCAGCACTGCAGAAATGTTAAGGAACTGGAGGCACCAGGTGTCTCTGGAGGCAGAGATGAGGGGTAGAAAAGAAAAAAAAAAAAAGAGGGCAGTTAAGTACTTGGGTTCTAGGGATCTGCATATTTCTTCTTCCCTCCTTTACAATCAGAAGACTTCTTAACCTCATCAAGGCAGAAGACTAGAAGCTTATTCTCTGAAGGTACAGAATCACATAGGTGTGGAAATCTGTGTAGGTCACTCTCCTTCCCTTAACTAGGGAATTAAGTGAAAGTCCAGAGACATAATGGAAAGGCACTCTGGTCTCCCCAGCTTCACTGTCTACTTGGCTTCCAGAATGCTAGTAGCCAGACCTTCAGCCTCTCTCTCCACCAGCAACCTTCCCCACACCTAAGCAGAACACTAAAGGTCTATCTCTTGAGAAACTGGTCTGTTTATGAGAAAGGCCTAAAGATATTAACATTTGGGAGCAGGACCCTCACATAGTTTCTCCAGTTTTTATCTTTACCAGGGACATTGGCTGAAGGTGAGTGAGGGATAAAATCCAATCCCTGCTCCACTTACCAAGCCCTGTGCTCTGGGGAGGGGCTTTGTTAGGTCAGGGGAAGGAGCTACTTTTTTCTAATTAGCATAAAGGCACCAACTGATAAACAACTCACATGCCTCATGGGATATCTTTTTCCATTTCATACAATGGAGTCATATAGATTAATTGTAATTCTATTGAGAGGTCCCCCTTGAAATGGTCGAAAACTTTCGTGATTTTCCTTAGGTGAAACGTGCCAGTCCACAGGCAATCCCTCCTCCCCTCACATATACACAAATAAATAGAGCTTCTAGTTGGCATTTTAGTAGTTCACCTTTAAAATACGAATGGACAGCCAAGGGTCACCTGTATGAAGAAAATCTCTAACATCAAACGCAAAAAGACTCAAGTAAGCCAAAAAAGGAATTGAAAGAAAAGAAAGATAAAACTTGAAAAAAAAAATCTAGGAAAAAAGTTTGTTATCCTCAGAGAGATAAGATATTGCATCCAGAAAATAAGAAAGGACACTACAATAAGAATCTTAAAAATCACAAAAGAAAATTCAGCAGAAGATTTGAAAGATAATATGAAGGAAATCTAAATGGAAGTACTAAAAGACAGAAAGGTAGAAAATAAAGAAGAGAGTTAATAAAAATGTGAGACTGAGGTAACAAAAAACAACAGTCAGAAAAGAAAAGAAAATGAAGGATATACATGTATGCGTATATTGGCACAGGCTACAAAATGTCAGAAGATATGAATAAAGAATCTAAAAGCTTCCAGAAAGAAAAAAAAGGAAGTTAGAAAAGGGCTAAGAAATCAGAATGATGCCACATTTTTAGCAGTAAACCTAGAAGATGGAAGACAACAAATCAATATCTTTAGAAAGCTAAGAGGAAATCATACTTAGAATTCTTCCTTAGTCAAATTACAACTCAAGTAGGAGAAAGACAGGCCTGTGTGGAAAATATATGTCCTACGTACTTATTAGGAAGCTGCGAAAGGATGTACTTTACCCAAACAAGGGGATAAAGTAAGAAAGCAAGAAACAGGATACAACATAGGGAAGAGGTGATGAGAATGTCCTGGATGATAATGAAAGATGTGAGCTCTGAGGCAGATCTAGAGAGAAACTAGTCCTGAGAGTACTAAGAGAAAGGACAGGGCCGGGCATGGTGGCTCACTCCTCTGTAATCCCAGCACTTTGGGAGGCCAAGGCAGGCGGATCACTTGAGGCCAGGATTTCGAGATTAGCCTGGCTAATGTGATAAAACCCCTTTTCTACTAAAAATATAAATTACAAAAATTAGCTGGGCATGGTGGCACATGCCTGTAATCTCAGCTACTCAGGAGGCTGAGTCAGGAGAACTGGTTGAACCCAGGAGTTGGAGGTTGCAGTGAGCCAAGATTGCACCACTGTACTCCAGCCTGGGTGATAGTGCAAGACTCCATCTCAAGAACATAAAATAAAAAAAGGACAGAACTAAGAAGTAATGTCTCCAAAAAAATCTATCCATCAATCAATAGAATATCTAATGTGGTTAACTGGATTGAAAGAATGTTTTTAGTTGTACCAACAATTTGGCTATAAATTAATGCTAGGAATGTCCTCAAAATTCCTAATATCCCATGCATCTGGAAGGAACAGAAGGCACTGTTATTTGAGTGGATTAGGAAAGGATGTAGAAATATTTCTTCCTTACTCTTCATACTTCCATTAGGACAATTTTCTCTTAAAAATCTCCATCCCTCCTCCCACTCCTCAGTCCTCTACAGATGTGAATTTAGGAGAGAGAGAGGGACTTGAAGCAGGAACAGGGTATACAAAACCCAGCTTCTTCCTCTATTTCTGCAGGAAACCTCAAGTTTGATCTGCTTCTCCTTACCATAAATTGTATAGGGGCAGATTCTCCCCTGCAAAGGTATGTGGTTTTCTAGTGCTGGCTCTGATAGCAGGTCGGTCCAGTATTAAATGGTTACATTTAGCTATACACATTCTTCCAACATGTTATATCAGTAAAAACGTGGTTTGCTTTGCATTTGCCTGACTCTTTTGTCTCTTTCTCTCTCTCAGTTGGTTCTAAATTTAGGTAATGAAAAGGGTTGTTATTTATTGCTCTCCCAAACATCAACACTGTTATGATTGTGTATGTGTGTAATGATGGGTAGTAGTGTATTTTACTGAGTAAGCCATATGCAAAAAGGATAATTAGTCATACTTAAAATACAGGATTAAATGTCTAATTTCTGAAGGTGAGGAAGAGAGCAAAGTCTACTTCCTATAATTGTTTCAAGAGAAGATATTTTAATTATGAAACATTCCAAACAGATGAAAAGAACAGAGAATACTATAAAAACAGTTATAGCTCATCATTCAGCCTTAACAAATCTGAATAGTTATTTTTGTTCATACAATATATTAAGCGAAACCAGCATAAAATAGATCTGAAGTCCTCTGAAATCACTTTACTTGTTTCTTCTCCCTCTCCCACTATCCTGAAATTGATAGATACTATTCTGATGAATGTGTTTTTCCAATACTTTTACTATATATATAGGTATACACCATATAGTATTGTTTTATTTACTTTAGCATTTAAATATGTGGTATCATATGGTAAACAGAATTCTGCAGCTTATGTTTTCCAGGCAACATTATTAATGAAAAAGCAATTTGAGTCAATACTAGTCAGCTCAAGAGTGCCTGACCTGGATCAAATCCTAGTTCCGAGGTCTTTAAGGCAAGTGACTTCATCTCCACACTGATATCCTCATTTACAAAATGGTAATAATAGCATCGCTTCCTCATGGACCTGTTGTGAAGAGTGATTGGGTAGATATGCACACAGCACTCAGAACTGCACTTGGCCCACACCGAAGTATCTGCAATAGATCTTGTTTCTAAATGGTGACTTTGATCTGTTGACAAGATGTTGACTACAAATACATTAAACTTATTTCTACCACCTTATTCTTTGTTTCCTGTTCCTTTTGTTTCTTTTTCTCTTTTTGTGACTTTTATTGAACTGACATTTTCTAACTTCCATGTTTTTCCCTCTGTCAGTTTAGAACTTACAATTTTATTTAGCTATTTTTTTGTGGTACTCAAAATTTAACTACTTGTTCAACATATGTATATGCACCTCTTTGTTGTTGTTTAGCATTTTAATGTTTAAAAAACTGAAAAAAAATAAATAAATGCTATTTGTTTACAGCCAACAGCTAATTACACTTACAAATATCTTTCTGTGCTTACCATTGCCTCTCATGCCCCATTTTTTCTCTTTGCTTTTGCTTTTCTTAAACATATCTTTTGATAATTCTCATAGTGATTGTAGGTAAATGATAATCCATTAGTATTTTTAGTACTGAAAATATAATATTTTTCTCACAAAATATGGCTTTGATTCTGGTTAAATATAATGCCACGCTTGGCAAAAGCTTTCTCCTAATAAATACATGTCAAATGAATGAACAAATGAATAGATAAATCCATAGGAAACAGAGAGGGAGCACCAAGGCAGGATCATCAAGGAAGGCTAATGAGATAACATACCGTTTTCAGAAATGCATGTTATTTCACTTCCTAATAAATAAAAAATAATAATTTACCTTACAAAATAAAAAAGCTAGATGGGAAGGAAAAAAAGTTTGAATTAAGTATTATTTAATAGAGGTTAAACTGAACAAATGTTCTCAGTAAATGTCCCTAAAGCCACTGGTCCCAATATTTATAAGTAGAGGAACCAATCATTACAACTGCTGAGTACCAGAATACAACATCTGATTTTAGTTTTCACGATTACATGGAAGGATATAGAAGTACACCACAGGTCAGCCTTGCTTTATCAATATCCCTAGAAGTTTGTAGGCATTGCTAGGCAACAAAGAGAAACATAAAAGCAGAAGGGCTTGTTGAAGTACTGAAAAAAAAAGGCAACTATAAGAGAATGGTTTTTAAACTCATCTTTTAGATAAGTTGTATGTATTTTAATTTATCTTGACTCCAAATTGAATTTGAGTATTTGAAAAACCCATGTTAGATTAGGTACATTACGATTCCACTTAGTCTAGATAAAAGCTTTATAGAAAGAGCAAGGACTTTCAAGTTATGAAGGCAAAGTGCTTTTTTCCTGGTTAGATGTTAGCAATGCAGGCACTCCCCACTCAAGCCACTCTGTAGGTCTCAGCACCACTCAATCATAGCTGCATATTTCTACCAATCCTGGATTTTTGCCACCTTTATTCATTCAGTAATTTTTATATAATAGCACATACTAAGTCAAGGCCCCATCTTCTGCCAGAAACTCCCTTTAAAAACCTCATTCCACTATCCCAGTCATAGTTTTTATGGGTTTCCAATGATATGTGAAGTATCCTTATGATGAAATATTAGGTAGATTAATATTACTTTTTGCTCTGGTGTAGAATTTCTTTGCTCTAAGATTGAATACCTTTAACTTGGAAAAGGAGACAGTGAATGAGGAAAATTTTAGATAAGCTCTTTAGTGCCAAAAACAAAATCATTATCCCTCCAAAAACAAATATTGAGTAATCCCTACAATTAGATGAGGCAGAACTAAGTTGACCGGAATTGTTTGCTTCCTCCAATCCCCAGCTCTACTTAGGAGTAAAAGGGAGTATCAGCTCAAGTCTTAGTTGAGTGAAACTTTTGAAAGAATTAGGTCATTAAAATTATTCTTCAAAGCCCCTTCTAAATTTTAGAAGAGTTTTTGTTGTCAGAATTTTAATTTATGTTTATGACAGCCTTCGCATTTCTGTCAAATGCATAATCTAATTTGTACCTTGACATTTTACATACATGTAATACACACAATCATTGTGTATAACACACTGATGAGCACTTTACAAGACTTAGAATATGGAATATGTTTTTATTACTTTAAGTTATCACAGAAGATTTTAGTTATTATAACTTTTATGATACTCCAATGGTTATATCTGAAATTGAGACTGATAAGGAATATAAATACTTATTAGTACACTGCTCTTATGGGAAAAATAAATGATTGATTCTTCCATAATCTAGTTTTATGATATTGTTTCTAATGATGAAATGCAACAAAAAGCAAAGATTGGTTCCATTTGGGAACCAATCAACAATAGAATTTAGCAAACACTTATTAACCTTTTAATAGGTACAAGCTATTCCCATAAATTCTGTGGACGGTGCAATTAAAACAAAGCATAATTCTTGCCTCAAGAAACTTAAAACTTGGTAGATCAGATATGTACTCAAACACTTAAACCATCGTAAATTCTATAGAAATCCTAAGGATAAAGTGTTAGGTAATCACAGAGAATTCTGCAGATTGTCTAATAATTACAATATCAATACTAATCTCCTGAAAAGCCAAATCATAGATATTGAAGAATCTGCCCATTTACATAAAGTCAATGAAAATAGAGATGGCAGAGAACCACTCAAATCACATGCAAATGAGGATTTGGAAGAGAAAAACCAGTTAACTGAAGAAGGGACTAAGGACAGACATGATACTTTAAGAAATCAAATAATTAGAAGGTGTTCTAGGTAAAACTGAATTTCTAGAACACTTTTTCATAAAACATTTATGTTGCTGCTGCAAAAGCCAAAATCATGTTATTGAATTATTCTGTCACACAATTGTTAGAAAATTGTGCCCCAAACAAAATAAACATTTAATTGCTCTTCGTATATTCTAAGAATTAGCACATAATTTCAATTACAACTGAAATTTATTAATTATAAGTAAATAAACATGTTTGTAATGTATAATCTTTAGTTTCGTTTTTCAAGTTAGAGTGCCAATCAATTATTTTATTCTTATTAAGAAATGTTGGCCACAGCTTGGACTTTTCTTTAGAACAAATCATCATTGGTTAAAGAGCACCACTAAGTATTACTTTTGGTTGAAGACAGAAGAAAAGGATAGAAGGAGGTGGCCTTGAAAGATGAACTGAGTACTTAACATGGAAATACTTTCTAAAGGAAAAAACAGTGTTAGAAAAATGATACAGAAATGGAAACATATAGACATGTCAAGAAGAAAAGAAATAGTTTGATTTGACCAGAAAGGTCAATTGAAATCAGATTTTTAAAAGGGTTTTGAAGACCCAATTTTAGTCCATAAGTACTGGGGAACTCCTCAAAGTTTATTTGCACAGGAGAGCAAAATTACCTAAGGTACCATTAGGAACAGTACTTTCAGTTTCAGTTATGAGGATGGAGTGAAGTGGAATTTGAGTAGCAATAGGCAGATCCCTTAAAGGGCTTCTGTAGAAGTGCAGGCAAGAGGTAAGGGAAGGAGGGGATCCTGACAGACAGAATGACAAGCCAGGGAGTGACACTACACTGAACATGAAAAGAAAAACAGGTTTGGTGAGGACAGTGATGTCTAAGGTAACCATACACAAGTAGAATCCCACAAATAGTCTAAACCCCAGGTCTAAATCTTGGAGGAGATATCAGTCTAAAAATAAAAATGTGAAGCCTTTAGCACAGAAAGCCTTGGGGTAGATGAAATCACTAATGAATGGAGCAAAGAAAAGGAAGGTCCAAGACAAAGCCTTGAGAACTGCCTGTATTTTAGGAGGAGAGAGAAGAAATAACTAACAAAGAAGAAAGAGAAGGTATGATTAGAGTTAGAAGTAGAACAAGGAGAGTTTCAGTCCTGGTTAGCTAAAGGAAGAAGAAATTCATAAAGAAGGCACTGAAACAAGGAAGGCAGAGACTATAGGCTAATTTAGAAGTCATGATGAGGAGGTCACTGAGGATGGCCTTTAAGAGAATGATTTAGCAAAGGACCAACAAAAGTGGTTTGTTTTATGGACTGGAGACCTGCAGCATTACATAACAGAGAAGACCTGAATTAGGCAACATTTAGCAAGAGTTCTACCCTTGACTCCCCTGAGTAGCTGTGTGACCTAATACTGGTCATATAACTCCTCTGGACATTAACATCCTCACCTTTTAAAATAGGAGACAGCAGAGACTTGAAATAGGGAATTGCTCCAAGCTGGCATTTCACACTAACTACAATTATAAGGAATAATAAAAAGTAATTCTTCAATAAACAAAGATTTTAGAAGTTATTAAAAGAATTGGCTTTAGAGTCAGATACACCTATGACTGATGCTAGTTTGAACCCCTAATAGTACTGAACAAGTGGTTTAATCTCTAAACCATGGATTCCTCTTGTATCAGTGAAATCAGTATCAGCACCTCCATCATGGGCTGTGTTGAGAATTACACAAGGCATGAAAAGATAACAGTATAGTTCCTGGAGTCTAAAAAGGTTTCATAAATACTTGCTGGCTAAATGAATAAATCTCAGCTTCTATTCTTAGAAAGGACCAACAGCAGGATAGAATCCTGTGAGGAAATATCATCTGGAGGAGATGAGACCTTGAAATAAATATGAAATGTGGGAGTTGGAGGGAGACGTTTACAGGGACACTAACAGACAGTCAGGTATCAACTGGGTTCAAATATAAGCACTGTCATTTAGTAGCAGTGTGACTTGAGCAAGTCACCTAATTCTAAACTTTGGGGACAGAAAAAATAAAAGCAAAAATGGCAAATGCTTTACATAAATAAAATACGAGAGATGGGTCCCTGAGTGTCAGTTATATTGTTCATGGGTTTTTAAAAATATATTTGTAACATTTCATAATTAAAAAGTTTTGATCAATTGGAGCAATAATATCTATATAACATGAGGATCATATGAGGATTAAATAAAGTAATATTTAAAATCATGACTGTTTTTCACATAGTTCTCAATAAATGGTTACTGCTATTTCTTACTGTAAGTATTGTTATTGTCCCATTCTAGAAGACAGAAGTAAAGACAAACAATGGAACAAACACAAGTGTGTATTGGGTGTAAGTGAGTATGTGTAGTTAGAGGAGGGTAGTGAACAAAGCAGAGATAAAATCAGGTTGACTGAAACTAAGAAGGCAGTCTGGGGAGTAGTTGTATAGGTTGGAGATGGGAGAGGGAAGAAGGACCTATTATACAGAGGGTTTTAAAAGTTAGGTAGTGGGGCAGGGGTTGGGGGAAGGAGAACATCAGGAAGAATAGCTAAGGGATGCTGGGCTTAAAACCTAGGCGATGGGATGATCTGTTCAGCAAACCACCCTGGCACACGTTTACCTATGTAACAAACCTGCACATCTGTCACATGTACCCCTGAAATTAAAATAAAAGTTGGAAAAAAAAGATCTTAAAAAAGCTAGGTAGTAGGACTCATTACTGATAAAATAAACAATAATAAGTCCCTACAGCTAAAGTTTGGGCCAGGCGAAACACAAAATGAGAGTAGTGCTTGAAGAGTCAAAGGACAGAAATAATAAAGAATAAACTAGAGTAGAAGAAAGTGTTGAGAAACTCTCTCAGTAACCCAAGTCAAGAGGAACCAGAACTAGGATTCTAGGGAAGGCTGAAAGTGGAAATGGCATATCTCAGATGAACCTTTACTTAGAAAGAAATTTGCAAAGAAATAAGATGACTTGAAGGCTATTGAAGAAATAAAGAGAAAGTAGAGAGAAGAATAAAAGATAATGCTAAGATTTTGAAGATGAAAAATCCTCCATCTCAGTAAAATAAAATAGAATTGAGAGATCTGAGAGATGGTATCTAGAGGTGATAAGGAGCATGAACTTTCCAATCAGACAGGCCTGAGTTTGAAGCCTGGCTCTGGTACCTAACAATAGGTGCAATACCACACAAGTGATTTCACTTCTCTGAGCCTGTTTCCTTGGGCATATACTGGGTATAATAGTGGTATCTCCCTCACAGGGGTGTTATGTGAATACTTAATGTTTGGAAAGATATTAGCATAGTTACAGTCATCTTTATGCTCCTTGTTATCACACCAAATATCCAATCCATCTGAACATCCCACTGAGACTACCTTAAAAAACAAAAAGCAACCCTCAATTCTCACCCCACTTTCTCCTTTGCGCAAGCCATCATAATTTCTCACTTGAATCACTGCAGTCTTCTTCCTGCACTTTCCAGTCTTGCCACCTTTCCCCACCACCAATCTATTCTCCACGTAGCAGTCAGAGAGAGCATTTAAAATATAGATCAAATGACATCACTTTGATTATTTAAATTCTTCAATGGCTTCTCATTTTATAATGTTCTACAAGATCTTTTATACTCTAGCTCCTGTCTACCTCACCAGCATCATCTCCTACTATGCTGTACCTCATTCAGCCTGCTCTGCGTCACACTGGCTTCCTTGCTGACTCCCAAATACACCACACACACTCTTATCTCAGGGCCCTGGCACTTGTTCCCTTTGTCTGGGACATTCTTCCCCCCATGCAACATGGTCTCCCTCCTCAAGTCTCCGCTCAGAAGCAACCTCTTCAGAGACCATCCTTCACTACGCTGTCCTTCACAGCAGCACTCCACCTCAAAACCAAGTTGTCAACTTTCCGCTTACCTTTACTTTAAATCCAAAACACCTGGCATTACAGTCAATATCGTTTATGTGTTGATTGTCTGTCTTCCACTGGTCTTTATGCAGTTTGCTTACTGTTGTATACTCTGCTCAAGGTGAGTTCTCAACAAATGTCAGTTAGTGAATCAATGAATGAATGAATGAGTAGCATATTACCAATTTTTAAAAGTAACCTGGATTATTAAGTAATGTGGAAAATAATGGATGTTTAACAATGGTTCTATGGCTCCTGAACTTCTAGAGATCTTGGAAGGCAGCAATGAGGAATCCAGTAGCTATTTTCTGAGTTTCTAAATGTCTAGTAAAAAGCAAACCTGTACTCACAAGAAGAATTAAGAATATAATTAAAATGTTAAGCTTCTATGCGTTAGAAAAAAGTTACTATCAACTCAATACAGTAATTCTGGTTGATTCATGCTGATCAGAAATTATTGAGTTATATAAGTTTTTCACTAATAAAATTGAAAATTAAAATATGTATAATCTCCTATACCCAAGTATATATGCAACAGAAATATACACAAATTGTTCAACATGAGAAATGTACAAGAATGTTCATAGGAGCACTATCTGTAATAGCACAGACTAGAAAACTACCCAAATGCCCACCAAGGGTGAAATGGATAATGTATGTTAGGTCCATACAATGTGATACTGCACAGTTGTAAAAATGAACCATTTCTAACTACCTGTAACATTAAGACATTACTCAGAAATAATGCTGAGTGAAATAAACTAAACATATAAGAGTACACACTGTTTGATTCCATTTAAATGAAGCACAAAAATAGGCAAAAAACAATCTATGCTGTTAGAAGTCTGGGTAATGGCTAGCCCCTCAGGGTGGGAGAATGGGAGAGTTAGGGTCTGGAAGGGAGCTAAGGGTGGCTTCTCAAGTGCTAATGTGTTTTATTTCTTAGGATGCTGACTATATGGATTTTTGTTCAATTTGTAAAAATTCATCAAGATATGTACTTAATATGGTTGTGCTTTTCTATATGGATAGTTCAATAAAAAGTTTTTTAAAGGCAATGAAAAAGATAGTATTGATTAAGATAATTTTGCAGGCAATTCTCTTCAAATCAGGGATCCCTAGGGGAACTTGGAGAAAAAAAGAATAACGCCTCTTACAAACTTTTTGTACTTGTGAAATCACTTGAGAGTTTCAGCAGTGGAAAAATATAATTAACGTTCAGAGATGGTTAATGCAGTACAATTACGTGGAAATAATTTGTACACAAATTTAAAACAAGCCTCAGATGTAGAGAACCAGACGAGGTCTTTATTTACTCATTTGTGATTCCGAATGAAAGCAATCTTTCTTTGGAGATTAACCTGTGACTCCCACAAATACATGAAAGTGTCTGGCATGCACATAAGGGAAGATTGACTCTTAGCCCAGAAGTTCGCTGATTTTGAAATGCATGTGCTAAGAAAGAACCTTATTTAGAAGAGATGACTAGAACAGCTGCACTTTGTCGTCAGAATCAAATCCACAAGTATTCTAAGACTTCAAAAAATACAACAAACAATGTGACCTCATTAACCCTTAGAAAAGACATTTCTGCCATTGTTGTATTTGATCACCATTTATCTCCCCTCAAAATCTCTTTCAATGCCTGTCTTCAGAGATTCTTCCAGAAAAGTGTAAAAGAAGTAAAACTTGAAAGAAATAATAAAATATTTCTTAATTCCTAGTGATAATACCAGTGAAATCTGATTTTATTTTTCTTTTCTTAATAAGTTTTCAGCATGTTCCATTGCAGTTTAATCTTATGATGGCCTAACTATGGATTGAGGCATTTAAGGCAAAAAAAAAAAAAAAACAATAGAAAAATTAAGGAAGATTTAGGAGATGGTTTTAGACTTTATTCTATCATTTTCTTTCTTTAATTTTTCCACCCTATGCAATTCATTTAAGAAAATGTATATGACTGTTGACTTGGGTTACTGAAGGAAGTTATAACATCTACTTGATGGAAAATGTTTAATGTAAAAGTTAGTAGCCCTATTTAATTATTTGGAATCACTCCTCCCCAACAGGAGGTGGCCAAACAGGGTGTCTTCCAGATTTATGACTTCATTTTGTTTTCTGCTTCCATAAACAATATTGAGAGTCTGTCTTTAATGGGGTGACACATTCTGTGCCTACCAGAAATCATAATCTCTAAACCATAGTGAACATAAACTGTAGTTTTAAGGGATTTGGAAACTGTTTCTAAAAGACTAAGGAAGATGGACAATGGATAAATTAATCAGCAAATTCAGGCAATTTTAGAGAGGGAGAATAAAAGACCTTCAGAATAGCAGTTTTATTATCTGCATAACTAGGCAAGTCTACATTGTATTTTGTGTACATATAGCTCAAGTATCATCTTGTTGAATAACAACACTGCCTTAGAGTTTAAAATGTTTACAGTTTACAAGTTACTTTGACATATAGTATGCACATATAATATCACATATTGAAAATACTAAGAATTGGAGGGGTGGGACTACATCAATTAAGATGATGAAGGAGAATGCACAAAATAATAGCAGAAATTTTAATCCAGAAGGGTTTTAGAGACAGAATACAAATTCATCACACTTTAAAGAACACAACCCAGATACTTGGCATTAAACTTTTCCTTGGGACACAGAGCTGCCACAGAGGCTCCCAGTTTGGCCTATTTTCTTGGTAGCCCCATATTCACTTGAGTATGAGCTCCACATAGCAAGGATGCTACCTATTTTTCCACCACATTATCCGTAGCATCTCATGCAGCCTCTGGAACCACAGTAATCCCTCGGTACATCTCTGTTATGAATTAACCTCTGTAAATGTCTAACTTACTTTTTAACATGGGGATATCTAATACTTTCTTGAGTCTGATTTCAGGTTCATGATTTTAGAGTCAATATAACATATTAAAGTGAAATCACATAAAAGAAAGATTTATAAAAGTCCATCTGTATTTATTTTTAAATATCCATCAAGATAATTTATCAAGTATCATTCATTTATCTAATTTTTCAATATTCACCTTTATTTGTTCCATCAATAGATTTTTAACCACAGTCTACGTACAAGATACTATGCTATCACTTTAATGATACAGCCCATAAACTAACAAAGTTGAGTTAAATTAGATACCACCTTAACCAAAAATAATGGCAATGTAATTCAAATATAAAGTTATATTGTGGTAAAAAATATATCAAATAATACTCTGGTTTTCAAAATATATGTATTTTCTATTTTGTGAGGCCTTACCTTGTTAACACATGTTTATAACTAAAGGATATAGTTTCTAAAAATGCCTATTGAACAACTGCAATATGCTATGCTATCATGCAAAATTACAAGATCACGTATTCCTCCAAAGGCCAAAGATAAGCATTCCATAAGCTATTAGAACAACAACTGTACTCAGGTGTAAAAAAGTAAAACTTTCTTAAAGTAAAACAAGGCATCCACTACTTCACCCTTGGGGATGTGACTATAAAAGTATTATAGTTTTCCAACAAAGGTAATAATGATTACGCTATTTCAGAAGTGTTGCTGTTTTACCAAAGTTGTTACTATTATAACCATTTTGAAAGTCCCCTTCTGGAATTACTTTTAGAGAATGCAGCTTAATCATTTGACTCTCTGAAAGCAAAGCAAATATTTTCCCTTTGAAAGTGGAAAATAGTTCTAGAAGAGTCAATAGTTATCCAGGCCATGACAAGTAAAGTAGGTGTGTATCACAAAGAATGTGTGGCTACAACAGCAATTTGAAGAATTTTTCCAGAGTGGCTTCAAGTTCCCAAATCTATTCTTACATTGCATAATAAATTTCAAATAATTTTTTTAAGAACTGTGGAATAAGTGTACTTTTCCAGAGAAACTCTCTCAAGGACAACATACATTGTTAAGAAATTATAAATCATTTAAACACCAAGTCTCATTACTGTACAGGCATGCCACATATAGTTTCTTCACACATCAAATCTAGATTAGGCAATGTATATCATAATTTACTACAAAGAAAGATAATTTGCTACCCTCAATCAAAAACTGAGTTTTGGAAACTCCAGGTTTCGATCTCACCATGATCAAGGTCACATTTTGTTATATTGCAGTCACCATAAGTCCCTCCTTACTGCCAAAAAAAAAAAAAAAAAAAAAGTACATTCCTTAACTAGCTTGAAACTAAAATTCTAAAATATGGTTTATGTAAAAAATGTCAACTTCTACCAGTTCTCACCCTTGAGAAGTCTCTCCTAAAAATGTAGCCTGACCATTTCTATTATATAGAAAGGAAATATTTAAACTTTATGAGCAGTTTCAGAATGGAACATAAATCAATATAAAAACTGAATTCTCTAAAAGTTTTCTAAGTTCCAACGACAAGTTTAATATTTTTGTCTAAACAACACTAGATAACAATCGAAAGGAACAGCGTATCTGTGTACGTGTCTTAACTCTTTTTCACTGCTATGTAAGTCATTTACTTCATGTTGATTTTGGCAGATCCTAGCTTTTCACAATGAAAACAGATACTTGGCCATGATCTGAAATTAAATGCTGAAACAGGATGAAACATACACTTGAATTCCCACATATCCTTTTTTATTAATAAGTAGTATGTCATGCAAATGACCTGCAGTGTCTGACACATTCAACCCCTTTGGCCTTCGACAAGTAGCAACAAAATAAGAAGCACATGAACCTCTCTAGACTGTTCCAAGAATTAGTCTTGAGAACACATTGTACTAAGAATCAGGAAATCAGGGTGAAAAGATTATGCTTTCAAAAGAAAATAATCGTAAACTTATTTAGCTGTAGAAAACAGTTGACTCTACCAACGGCTCCTTCTTTAGCCTTAAAATTGAATATACGTATTCTTGTTTGGGTCTAGGTCAAATTGACCCTTGAGGCAAAGAGAAATATCATGGTTGTGCCCCTCTGGGTCAGTGTAGAATACAAACAAGGACTTCCTGCCTTTGAAGTTTATTTGAGGGTTCTTTATAGAGGAAGGAGCCTAGGAAGGTGATGTGTCTGTCTGGTGAGAGTGGGGTATGAGGAACTAGGCAGCTGGGAAAGATGAGGACATTAAATGGAGTCCTCCACAGCATAGGCCAAGGACATGATGAGGTGTTTCTGGGGGAAAAGGAGAGACAGAAAAGACACCTCTGCATTTTCCTTGGAGGACCAGTTATATGACAGTCTGAGCCTCTTTCCACTGTTTCTGTTTAATTACATGTCTTGTTTCAAGATAGATCCCGGTGATATAAAAACTTCAAGTTATAGTAAATGAAGAGCTACCATATCAGAATAATCCAGGCCCCTGTCTAAATCCTTAAACCTAACATCTCAGAATCAGCTCTGAAAGCCTGAGTGTGAGGTTAGATTCGAGCATGATTACTCCATGCTGCACGCACAGGAGTTTTGGTGAAAAAAGAATGAAGTCCAGGGAGTCAGTGTGTGACTGGGAATGAGAAGCACAGATTTCCCTTTTTGGTTCTGTTGTACTCTCATTAAGTGCACTTGAAAAAAATATACTCTTGTTTGCCTTTATTTTATCTAAAAAGACAATGTGTACCTCTTCTAGAGGGGGAGTACATTCACAATTCCAGCGCAAACTTTTCCTGTCAAGGGGCAGCCATACTTGGTGTGACACTGGTGACCTCATGGTGAGGCCTGTGCATAGGGCAGAAAAGCTTAAATGATTAATTTGCCAGATTCAATTGCTAGGAAGAAACGGGACAATTCCAGTCAGTATAAATCAGCTAAGCATTTAGAAACTATTATCAGGAGCACTCGACAGCACTGCACGATAGTCTGCAAACCACAAGTGATGTCAAAGCTGCAAGGCTGCCGAACTGCCAGGGCTGAAGCACCAATAATAGATGCTAAAATTACTGCTGAAGAAGCATATTTGATTACAAAGGGCCCCTAGAGCAGTAAAGCACTTGGAAGGCTTCTCTCTGAGTTTTACAAGAAATAAGATAAGCAGCATCTCCAACTGTAATCACAAAATATAATAAAAAATGCTCCCAGTTCTCATGAGACATACAAGTGTATTTTCCTTGAATGATTTAAAACCATTATTTTCCTAACACACAACAATGAGGACAAAGCTACCACTAAACTGAGGCAACCTCTAGTTGGTAACACAGACAACTTCATGAGGAGTTTTTGTTTTTCTGTGTGGTTTAAAAAGAGGTGGGTTTATTTAAATTGACCTCAAACTATGCATTCCCACCTTTCTACTCTTCCCCTTGTTCTCAAGCCTCAGTTACAGAATCCTTTCTGCTCAGTATTTCCAGCCTAATTCCTCACGCTATCTGCTGGCCTGATGTTGCTGCCAGCCTCTCTCCTTTGCTGCCCTATGACTTCATCCTCTCCCCAGCCCCCATTTTCATCCACAGCTCCCAGTGTTCCCATCCCAGGTTCTGCCTGCTTGCGAAGGAGAAAGTTCAGGCACTGACAACTGTCAGGAACAACGAAACACATACATACAAGGAAATTTGCTCCAATATTTTTTTTTAACATTCTAAAATTGGTTATCTGGCAATTCCCCCATCTTTTTCAGAAACTTCTTAACTGCTACTTTGTATTTTCTTGTTAAACCTTTTACAATTTAGATGAACCAATGGGCTGTCTAGTTGTGTTTAATCTGATTAAAAAAGACACATAGGAGATGAATTAAAGTTTCAAAAAAATGTTTCAGGGAGAGCAAATCTAAAATACACAAAGACAATTATTTAACAGAAACAATCCATTAAAAGGTACTAAGTACACAAAAAAAACTTCATATGTCTCAAAATAAAATCAACCATAATAAAATGCAAGACATGCCAAATGCAAAGATTCTGAATGCATTAAAATGACAACAGAAGGCATCTTTGACTAGTGGGTTCCTACAAGTTAATCACTGAAAACCAGTTTGTAAAATAGGTCTTGGAGATTTGAACTCTCAAATAAAATATATATTATTTGCTTTGTTTGAGACAGTATAAGGGGTTTGGATAGAATTGTGAGATCTTAGTAACCTGACTATAGAGAAAACACTATATTCAAAATAGAAAATCTATTTTCTGTTAAGTCTGAAAAATCCAAGGCACAGCAGTATAGGTCTGTAGAGCCAGCTGGCCTGGGAAGGAACCCTCAGTCAGGCTCAGTCACGTATAAGCTCTGTGACTTTGGGCAAGCTACTTACCCATAGTAGTAACGGTGATTTTCTATACTTAGGTTCATCAGGTAAATGGGATAATAATGTGAGGACTAGTACAAGAATTAAATTAGCTAATATATTTAAAACACTTTGAAGAGGATCTGGTGGATAGTAAGCACTGTTTAACTGTTAGCTATTCTTTTTGTTACTCTTTTATCCTTTTCATTCACAGAGATAGAATTTCTCTACATACTTCTAAGTTTCCCTCATTTAAAAGTACCTGGTAGAATAAGGAATGGTAAATATCTGCATATTTTTTCCCTATTTGACTGGTCTGTGGCAGACATAAATGCACTCTTCCTCATTTGTTTCTACTGCCAGTTTCTACCAGAGTGAGGCACTGATATTTGTCAATCTTCTCTTTTATATTTCAGCTTTGTCCCATTTCTTCTTACTACATTTATAATGCAATTAAATAAAAGTCTGGTGAAATTTGGGTAAAGAAAAAACTTAATAAACTAGGTCTAATTATTTGGTTATCAAACTAAAAGTTTTGACTCACAAGAATCTTTTCCAGAGTTCTTCTGCATTCAGATAATCCAAAAATGACTTCGACTTAAAATGTCAAGTGTGGCCTACAGATAAGCAACTCTGAGAAGAACAGACATGTTGCATTCTTTGGCTTTGAAATTACAAACAAATATGGGTACCTGAATGGCATACAGCCACTCTAGGAGACACAACTTCAATTCCTTAAGTGTATTTAGATGAACAGTGAATTTCAGTCTTGTTTCATGGCTTTGGTGGGAAATATGACTACGGAAAGGATGCTTTCGTATAGCAGATAAAGGTTTGTTTTCAGTTTGATTTCTTCAGTTAGAAGTTTGAAAGATGGTATACCATTTGTGTTATACAGCGTAGAATGCAGAATTAGTGTGTCTACCATAAAACCCATGTACCCCTGGGATAATCACATTTGGTAGTTATTTGATGAAGACAAATACACTCCAGGGTGTGTTATCCTGGATACCTCTGCTTTTTGGGTGTCTTACATTAGCAGCTTTTGTCTGATAATGTCCCTTTGCTTTTCTTACTCTAGAAGCCTCCTTCTTAGCTGGAGCGATTCTTCTAAGATCATTAATTTTTATGCATTTAGCACTACAATCTGTATTTTCAATGTAGTAAACTACTAAGATGCTCCCTTATCTTATCTTGAAAGTTTTATCTTCCCTTTTCTAGAATACAGACCAAAAATTTAAATAAACAAAGACTAATAAAAAAGAAAAAGTAACTGTATTAGTCCATTCTCATACCGCTATGAAGAAACACCTAAGACTGAGTAATTTATGAAGAAAAAGAGGTTTAATGGACTCACAGTTCCACATGGCTGGAAAGGCCTCACAATCATGCTGGAATACGAAGGAAGAGCAAAGGCATGACTTAACGTGGCAGCAGGCAAGGGAGCATATGTACGAGAACTGCCCTTTATAAAACCATCAGATCTCACAAGACTTATTCACTATCACAAGAACAGCATGAGAAAAACCTGCCCCCATGATTCAGTTACCTCCCATTGGGTCCCTCCCATGACACGTGGGGATATTGTGAGCTAAATTCAATTGGAGAATTGGGTGGGGACACAGCCAAACCATATCAGTAACAATACAGAGTCAAAATAAATCGAACAGTACAATTCAGCATTATACTGCTATTATGTTAAAGGGTTGTCAGTTTAGTTCCCAGGAACTACATTATGTCAAAAGATAATTTTTCATTGGTTTCTGCTATATCTATATATATATATTTAAGTAAAAACATAATGCGAGACTTGGCTGTTTCAGGTAAAAATATCCAAATGTATATACTTTAAATGGAAATTTTAAGTAAACATATATTTTATCAATAGCACTAATGGATGATAACAATTAGTCAAGATGACCATTCTGACGTATTGTGAAAATCTGAATCATCTATTCATTCATTCATTCAATAAATACTTATTAAATAAAAAATTATGTGAAGAGCCATGTGAAATTAAGTGCCCTAAACTGGTAGGGGGGAGAGATATTGAGAAAAATATATATATGACAAGTACAGTGCCATTAAGAAGTAATTATGAAGAATATAGAATACTTTCAATATTACATTTTTAATGGCAGGAAAACTCTGCAATTACTCTTATGAGTTAAAATTAAAAATTTAAAACCATATAATTCTTTAAGTATCATAAGTATATTTGACTTTCTTTGGTTTATTCATATAAATATATATAGCTCCATAATCATTTATATCTATCTGATTATAAAGTCATTTTGTAAATGTAAGAATATTTTGGCGCTGTTGTCCATTCAGAATATTTTATATTATTATAATAAGAAAAAATGATTTGCTGATCTTTCCATCTACTTGAACCAGAAATTAAAAATATAAAATTCTAAAACAAATAATGGTGACTCTTAAAAACTCTGAAAACTTAATACAAAGAGTCCCCTGTTTTATGTTAACTTTGAGAATTAAGTCAGAGAATTAAGTTTTGCCCTTTGTGCTTATTGCTAATAGACGTTTGGGGTTTTTTCCTATTTTCATATTAGAAACAATGAATAAGCCAATGAAAACAACATCACTGGAGAAACTTCTGATAATGACAATGGTAAAATCTAGTCCAGATTGTTGGCTTCGTGTGAGGGAAAAATAGAAATTTTGTAATCTCATTCATGGTTCACAAAACTTGTGTCATATGTCAATAATTAAACAAGAAATTATCCAGGCAAGAAATGTTAAAATCTTTGCCAACTAGCCATAAACTAATTATTGAATGGGCTAGATAAAATTTCTGGGTAATAAGTGTTAGAAAATTCAACAATACTACTTCAAAGGCAGCCAGACCTTGCAAGTCCAAAATTCGTTTCTTACCAGTAAACCAAAAAAAAAAAAATGGTTAGACAGCAGACTCTACCATGTGAATGACGGGATAAAACATTATAGAAAGACTATGATGCATCCAAAGCAGATATCTAAAATATTTGGTGGGCTAAATTGATAGTATGTGCCTGTGTGCTTTATTGTTTGGGAATGAAAAGTTGAAGAGGAGCGTGAGCTTTTTCATTTCATTATTCTGAAGCAGTGATCCTAAAGGGGATATCAACACCTTGAGATAATCTTTAGAGATGTCAAGTCCTGAGGTCAAGCCTTCCTTTTCTTATTTACTTTTAAGTTACTTTCCCGCTGTTCACATTGACTCATGATAGCACTAATCCAAAGAACACACTCGAAGTCCATGATCACTGTGCTCAAAGTGGAAATATGTGTGCAAGTGCATCCATCTGCCTGTCCTGGCATGTGCACGTTAGCCCTGGTATACCATTTTAAACTTTACAAATTTGAAAAGCAAATATTTCTTCAAATATTCTAAACTAGTAAGGTTTTACAAAATCTACTAATATACATATCCTTGCAACATGCTAAGAGAAATACAGATAAAATAGACTTTATCTTGGTTAAAGTAAGTATATTTCCAAAATATCAGCATTTTGAAACTTCAGAGAAATTTTGGTTTTTCCAGTTATGGGTAGGATATAAATAATCTTCTATGAAGGAGGGACAAACGTTTTTCTCTAGACATGAAGAGAATTATAAGCATAGCACTAAAATGTCTATGCTTAAATGAGTCCCTAATCATTTCCAAGTGAATTGCTCAGAAGTTCTTAGAAGTTTTAGTGATCTATTGCATTGCATGGGGATCATAATTAATAATAATGTGTTATGTATTTCAAAATTGCTGAAGAATAAATTTGTAATGTACTCACCAAAAAAAAATGATAAATTGGTGTTTATAGACATGTTGATTGGCTAGAATGAATTTTTCTGTAATGCATACATAGATCAAAACATCACATTGTACCCCATAAATATACACAATTATTATTTGTCAATTAAAAATAAATTAATAAACGAAGAAAAAGATTCTACATTGAAGGAGTAGATTACAAAAAGAAAGCAAGGCCGGGCACAGAGGCTCATGCCTGTAATTCCAGCACTTCAGGAGGCTGACACAGGGAGGTTGCCTGAGCTCAGGAGTTCTCAACCAGCCTGGGGAACACGGTGAAACCCCATCTCTACTAAAATATAAAAAATTAGCCAAGCACTGTGGCATGTGCCTGTAGTCCCAGCTACTCTGGAGGCTGAGGCAGGAGAAGTGCTTGAAACCGGGACATGGAGGTTGCAGTGAGCCGAGATCACGCCATTGCACTCCAGCCTGGGCGACACAGTGAGACTCCGTCTCAAAAAAAAAAAAAATAAATAAATAAATAAATAAATAAATAAATAAATAGGACAAGTGACTTATAAACTGTCAAATAATACAATCATATGTAAAAATATAGTCTTCCTGTAATCCCAGCACTTTGGGAGGCTGAGATGGGTGGATCACTTGAGGTCAGGAGTTCAAGACCAGCTTAGCCAACAAAGTGAAACCCCGTCTCTACTAAAAATACAAAAATTAGCTAGGCATAGGGGTGGAGCGCCTGTAATCTCAGCTACTAGGGAGGCTGAGACACAAGAATTGCTTGAACTGGGAGGCAGAGGTTGCAGTGAGCCTAGATCACACCACTGCACTCCAGCCTGAGCGACAGAGCAAGACTCTGTTTCTCTCTATATATATACAGTAAATATATATATAGGGCTATATACGTGTATGTATATATATGTAGCCCATATATATAGCTACATATATACACATATGTAGCCCTATATATAATATATTATAGTTTTCCATATTTCTATAATTCTGAATAAATCTGTATCTTACAAAAAATAAAAATAAAGCATATATACAAAACTGTCACATTATAGTAGTATCAACATGCATTTAGACATGCTGACACAGGCATTAATAAAGAGAGTGGGCTGCTACACGTGAATTTATAGCATAACAGCTTAGGTCATGTCTCTTATTTCACATTTGGTGGAGTGATACTGCAGGATTGAATGGTTAGAAGGTAACAGATGGTATTCAATGTGAAAAATCCCTTTGAATGCCTCAAGGACTATTGGGTCACAGGAACAAGCTAGAACTTTATCATATAGTTGTAGTGCTATACTGTCTCATCTCCTAAAACTTGGTTCCACATTTCAAAATACAAAAATTTTGCCCATACATGTAAAAATATGATTTTAAAAATGTCCAATTTGCCTTCCGTTTTTTAATTCTTTCATAAACTACAAAAAGTAAATATTTAAAAAAAAAATTCTTATGCTGGGCATGGTGGCTCATGCCTGCAATTTCAGCACTTTGAGAGGCCAAAGAAGGGGGATCACTTGAGGCCAAGAGTTCGAGACCTGCCTGGGCAACATAGCAAGACCCTGTCTCTACAAAAAATTTTTTTTAAAAAAAGTAGTCAGGCGTGGTGGTAGGCACCTATAGTCCCAGCTACTCAGGAGGCTGAAGCAGGAGGATCAATTAAGCCCAGGGGTTCAGGACCCCAATGAGCTATGATTGTGCTACTATGCTGCAGTCTGGGTGACAGAGTGAGACCCTGCATCTAAAAATAAATAAATAAATTATTTTCTAGAGGAGATGAATAGAACATGGTAAAAAAGCAGTGTCAGGGAGATGAATTTAAAGTAGAAGAATGCCACACTAGAGTAAAACTATAAAGCCAGTATTACAGCCAACTGATCAGTTAATTTACAATATCAGCAAATGCTTGGTGCTAAAAGAATCTGCAACATCATTTATCCCAGTCCTCTGAGTTATAGTTAAGGAGGTTGAGGCCCAGAAAAAGAAGTCATTTAATTTTTTATATATTTACAAATTGAAATCTATTTTTTAAAATTTCCCCATGTATAAAATATTATCAGATTTAGAACAACTAATGTTGAAATGTATTGTTGCACTTAATACTGAACTCATAAGTTGCTTCACAAAATGTACAAATAACTAAAATCCCATTCCTCTTCCAAGACAACACCCACACTCACAAATACATATACAATCTCTAAAGTTTTGGGGGGTTGTTGCTATGTTTTGTTGCTACTTTATGTATGTCTCTTTAAAACAAATCAGGAGAAAAGTCCTATCCAAATTTCTACTATATTTCATTCAGTAGTTTTATTGTGTAAGTAAAACTGCTTACCGGAAATAAAGATTATTTATGTTTATAAAACTTCAAAGAATCATTCTGCTAACCATTAAAGATATTATAGTTTGCTTTTCTTAATGAGAGGTCAGTGAAGGGACAGGATAAAAGGAATTTGTTTTCCTTTGGTAACTGATCTTTTTTTCCTTCAATGTAACTTACGTAGATATTAGGTGACGGAATAGTTGAGGTCAAAGAAGATTACAAATTGATTTTCTCCTATTTGTCTGCAATATTTAATCAAGTACAATGGGGATTTTCTCATTCAATTAGTAATTCATTCATTTAAGAAATATTTACTTGGGGAAATACAAAGTGGTAGAGATAGAGAAAGTCTCAAGAAACTCAAATTCAGTGGATGAAAAAGACAAATAAACTAACCATTGTTTTTAAATCCAATTGGATCCTGGTTTGAATATAAGCCGTTTTTGTTTCCTCCCCCAAAATCTAATGTATTCAGCAAAGGTGTAAATGTGTTAACCAAGGTGTTTGTAAACAACAATAAAATATTTCTCTCTCACTCACCCACATCAACATTTTATAAACACATTTTCTGATATCTACATCCTATGAATTTGTTTAAATAACTCACACTTCAAACAGCAATTACACACACACACATATGCCTGCCTCTTCAGAGAATCATTTTAGATTGGATTTAGATTGAGAAGGGATCTTAGAGATGTAGGGTTCAACGGTCTCATTTTACAGAGGAGAAAGATGAAGTCCAGACAGATTGGCATTTGCCCAAGGTAACCATTTAGAGACTGATATTTAGGATTCTATATAGAACTATAATTATTCTGATTCAATTTTATAGTTTGTTCAGTTTTTCCAAAGAAAATACACACCCGCAAATTTCCCTTTCTCAAATCAGGAACTCGTGCTATATTAAACCCAGAAGGCATGGCTCATCAGTTGAACCACATGGATCAGCCGTTCACCTCCTTAACTGTATCATCTCTTCTTTGTGCCTGATGTCCCCAGGCCACCAGTGACCAAGATATAGAAAAAAGCCAAAAAACTACTTTACTGAAGCCAGCATAGGTTGTCAAAATTTGCCTCATATGTCTAAAGTTAAAATATCAAAACAAACCTCTTATTAAAAATAAAAATGGTAAATTTTATTTAAAATTTTTAAATATTTTCAAAAGTCTAACGAAGGAAACCACTGCTTCCCCCTTTAAAAGAATTCTGCTTTCAGCTGATACAAAAAAATCAACTAATGTGGATGGCAAGATCTGAGAACTATTTAGGGAACTTTGGTCTGTCCATGAACTAATAGTCACACTTATTTATAAAAATGCATATTTCTATATTTTTAACTTGTTAATGACATCACTGGGCATATGGATTTGAATTGGTGCTCAAGTGAAAACTTCTATTGCTTCTACTTTGGAGTTTGTGCTCAAATGAAAACATCTTGTGCTTGTGATCATAATACACATGAATTTTTCAAAAAATCTTTAAAATATTTTAGAGTTGGAAGAGACTGGAGAAAGTGACTGGTTACAAAAAATAAAAAAGAAGACACGCTTTGCAGTCAGTGTTTTGGCTCTTCTGGTGGGTAGTTTTGCAGGGTTAGAGAGTCACTTTTATCTTTCCCATCTTGCTCTATATAGTGGGGATAATAACAATGCTGGGTTGTTTTAAGAATTGTTACCAAGACACGTAAAATATCTAGCACATAATGGGTACTGATAAGTTGGAGCTATTGTTATTTAATCTGGTTCTAAATTCCCATCTGATGATGTGTTTGAAGAAAGTGCAGTAGCAAGGGAATGAAAAGGAACTAGTTTGTTTCTTAGCAATTAAGTGCCAGGCACATAGTGAACACAAGTCAAATGGCAGCAGCAGTTTCTTTCATTGACCACTTACCATATGCTAGCAATTTACTAGATGCTTTAACACATTATCTTATTTAATCTTCCCAAATGCCCTGATGAGGTAGGAATTATCACTTCATTACACAGAAGAGGAATCAGCGACTCAGAGAGATCAAGTAACTGTTCCCAAGGTCACACAGCTAACAAGCAGCAGAGCCAGGACTGGTAAGCAAGGCAGAAGAAATGAGCAGGGACTGCCCTAAAGCCAACCTGTAAACAAAGCAGGGAAGTTCAGAAGCAACTAGAAGATGAGTGCAACAGATATGTCTTCCCACTGTGAGCTCCTGAAGTAGTTAACTAGGCTAGGTCTCATTAAAGGATAGAAGCTCAGACTCTGGGACAATTCCAGGAACACAGTGAGCGCTGAACAGATGTATGTGCATTATAATAAATTGGAATCCAATAAGCATTTGGGCAATAAGGAATCACATTTGCTCTAAGCAAAGTGCTTGTGATAACAGCAAATGTAAAAGGTAGAAGAATAGTAAGGACATTCATGTTTAAGGACAACAATTACTGATTAAAATATTTTATAAATCTATTGTCTGACAGTTGTATTCATAGATTTTTTCCTCAATTATATTATTATATTAAGATTTCAATCACTGAGTGCTATCATCTTAAAATGTGTGAAGGACAATGTGAGGATACATACACACACGCTATATACACACACGCGCATATATGGGGAATGGCTTAAAATGTATTCTATTGTATATGCTATATGGAAAAAATCTACATGAAAGAAAATTCTCTATGAAAGTTGTAAAAATAACCCAACAGCTTAGTTTTCTTTTATTCAATAATACCTATGATTTAAAGTCATGATAAAAATCAATTCACAATTTATTAAGTTAGATATGTGCAACTACATTTATACAAATAAAACCTCAGTAATTTGACAGCTTACTCTTTTGGGGGGAATATGGACTATTATGAAAACAAAGAGAACCTTAGTCTATCAGAATTTTCAAAAAAAAAAAAAAAAAAAAAAAACCATGGGTCAAACTAAAATTCTCCATAGGAACAACCTACATACAGACACATCCAGTGACTAAATTGTGTTTATGTTTTTCTTAAGCAATGGATGGAGTTCATTCTGACAATTTGTTTACTAAGAATTGCACCAGAAAACTGCCTATTCATTTTCTTTCTGTTTGGGAAACAAAGCATGACACATAGCAATATAAAAGAAAAATATAATCCTGGGATGCATTTGCAATCATCGCAGAGAACTGCCCTAAATTGTCTTAAGACTGTGGCACTGGCTTTCAGAAGAACATTTAAACACTGCCACATGCTGTTCATCTGTGTGTCCTGCAGTCTGAGCTCCAGGTCCCCACTTGGCCTCAATAGAAGGTTGAATCACAAGTATTTGTCAGGCTTATAAAGCTCTTAACTTCTCAGAGCACAAAATGGTCTTGAAAAAGGGAAGTATAACAATCTTAAGAATCTAATGATAATTTCTCATTAAGATTTTATATAGCACACAATTGTAGTCACGACAAAGCACACTGCTTCCTAGTAGAGGAGCAGAGACCCTACCAGTAAGATTTTATATATAATGCACTAAATTTATTAATACGTTTGAATTTTTTCTTTTATGAGTTTCATAACATTCCCTCTTTATTAATGCTAATTCTACATTGTACCACATAGAAACCTGGTTCCTTAAATATATTAGTTCAAGTCTACTTCTATGTATGCTAAAGAAACATATACCCACCTCTTCTAAAAACTAGAATAACATACAGATGCTTATAATATACTTCAAGGTAGAAATCATGCTTTATTCAGTTTTGTCCTTTCTGTGACTGGTAAGAGAAGAGATCCTAAGAAAATATTTATTGAAAAAATAAATGGATACATAAATGTTTAAGCACAGTTCATAATTTTATAAATTTCTAAAGAATGAATACCACATCCTGAAAGAAACTACCATTTACTTCTAGTTTCCTTTTTTAATAAAAATATATATGGAAAGATTCAAAATTAGTCGTCAGTTTTACATACTTCTCCCACAATGAACAACATCACCAACCAAAAAAAGGCACTGAATCATTGTTGAAATCATTGTTGATTTTAATTACTTTGATCCAAAAAAAAGGTGAACTTGGGTATGTTATTCTATGTTCTTATTTGAAGTCCTTAATTTTAACATCTATTGTATAAAACATTCCAATTGAAAACATATAAATAGTAAATGGAAAAAATCTTACATGTATGCAGCATAAATAGTACTAGCTCACTTTTTGATTCATTTATTCATTCAATCAAATATTTAAAGTGTGTAATGTGCTTAGAGAAGATCAAGTCATGGAGGGGAAGAATATTGACTGACTGCAGTTTAAACTTATGATCACTAATTTGAATTGAGTCTTAATGCCGCCTAGCTATCCTACTATATTCTACTCAATTCACCCCTACTACATGACCACAGAACACCTCCCCTCTCTACAAATCTTCAATGTCTTCAGCCCCTCTTCAATCTCAGCTGATGCTCTTGCTTCTTGTTTCAATTTTCCCCTTTCTACTAGATTGTTTTCATCAGCCCCTAAACATATTATAATGTATCCTATCTTAAAAATACAATAAAATACAATTAAAAGTTGATTCAGCCTCATCCTCTAACAGCCTAATTGCCCTGCTTCAAAGAAAAACTCATCTAAAAAATTATCTATTCCGTGCCATTCTCAATAGGAGTGATATCACTCCAAAAGGTTAAAAATTAATTCTTGCAGGCAAAAATTGCTTACTCTTTTTATATGTAAGGCATAGATATATATACAATACATTACAGAAGTATACCTGTGATACTGGAATTTCATGGAGAGGGGAGGATTAGAAAAAAAAGTCTAAGAAAGCTCCTTAAGGAGGTGATCATGAAAAAGTGAGAAACACTGGTCTAAACATACTGTCTCAGTGTCCTCCCTTCCCATTTGTTTCTTGAGCCTTCTCCAATCTGGCTTTCATTCCCCAGCATCCTACACAAACTGCTATTGTCAATGTCACCTTTATCCCCTGACATGATTTCGATGTTTGTGCCCTCCAAATGTCATGTTGAAATGTGATCCTCAGTGTTGAAGATGGGCCTAGTGGGAGATGTTTTGTCATGGGGGCGGATCTCTCATGAGTGGCTCGGTGCCTTCCCTATGTAATGAGTTCACATGAGAGCTGGTTGTTTAAAATAACCTGGCATCTCTCTCTTGTTCCCTCTCTCATCATGTGATGCTCCTGTTCCCCCTTTGCCCTTCACCATGACTAAAAGCTTCCTGAAACCTCACCAGAAGCTGAGCAGCTGCTGTTGCCATGCTTGTATAGCCCACAGAACTGTGAGCCAAAATAAACCTCTTTTTTAAATAAATTACCCAGCCTCAAGTATTTCTTTATAGCAGCGTGAAATGGACTAACACACCCTCCACATTGCAAAATCCAATGGGCAACTCTTAGAAGAAACTATAGTCAGTATTTGGCATAGCTGATGACTTCCTCCTCCTTCAAACACTTTCTTGGCCTATGGGACAACATACATGTTTGGTTTTCCCCTCACTCATTGGCATCTCCTTCTCAGTCTTTCTTGGGGTTCCTCTTAATCTTCTAGTTTCCAAACGTTGCAGTTTCTCTGGGTTCAATCTTGGACCTCATCCAGTTTCATGGCTTTAAATACCATTTATCTACTGATGATTTTCAAATATATATCTCCAGCTCAGACATTGCTCCTGAAACCTTCTATATTCAACTGCCTGAGTATTCCCACTTGAATCTCTACTCAGCATCTCAAACCCGATCCAAGACCAAATTCCTATTCTTGATTCCCAGTGCATTACCTGCCTCACAAACCTACTTCTCACTCAGTTTTTTCCCTTTGGTAGAAGACAACTCTGTTTCTGCAATTATTCAGTCCCAAAACAGTGATTTCACTCTTGAAACCACTGTCACAGTCCATATCTAATCCATCAGCAAATCCTGGCAGAAATACTTTTGAAATCAAGTATCTGTAGCAACCTGAACCCTTTAGAATTTATGCAAAAATGAGGGATCCTTGTACATCTGGATTGCACCTACTGCTCAACATACCACCAGTACTGCTGTATTCCATGCCACCATCACTTCTGGTCTCTGCATTCACAACATCCGTTTATCTGGTCATCCCAGCCCTCTTACAGTCTAACTTCCAAACAATAGCAAGGTAAGCTCATAATCCCTAAATCTAAGTCACATCATGTCTTTCTGAAATGGCTTCCCATCTGATGGAGAGTAAAATCCAATGTCTCCATCACAGCCCACAAAGTCCTATGTAATTGAGCCTCCTGCTTCCTCTCTGCTCTCATCTTCTATCACTGTCCCTTTAGTATACACTGCATGCCAGCCACACTGGCTGCCTTATAAAACTGCTCACTGCTTGGGGACTTCCTACTTATTCCAAAGAACTCCTGTTTGGATATCCCCCCCACTGAGATTCTCTTGGCTCACACTTTCACTACCTTCAGGTGTCTACTGGTTAAAAATCACCTTGTCACAGAACTGCTCACACTATATACAAGAGTAGTCCTTGTCATTTTCTATTTCTCATATCTCGTTTTCTCTTCCCCCAGCATGTACCATCATTTCACATATTTACTTATTTCTCCTCCACCCCCTGCATCAAATACTATAAAATATTATGCCTCCTTCCACTATAATAGAAGTTTCTTGGAGCTTTTAATGTTTGGTTCACTACTGTACCCAGGGTGTCTAGAACAATGTCTAGCACATAGTAGATGTTCAATAAATATCTGTAAAATAAAAAAATGAATTTGACATCTGAATAAAAGATGACAAGTGCCATTTAAAAATAAAACTGAATTTTAATTTCTCTTCTTGGAGTAAAATCTCATATTTTCATATGCTTTTGGCAAGTAAAATTATAAGATGCAAAAAGTATCTAAAAAGTCACAGAAATAGAAAGCAAATTCTGCTTTGGATACGATGATTTTCCTTTGGCTATTTCATGTAGCAAATTTTAGGAGAGATCAACATTTAAATATCTTACTCAAACCAACAGAGACTTCTAGACTAGTAAATATTACAAAAGTGTTGTGTGCTGGCTACTCAAATACATTTTAGATTTTCTCTCATTGTTTTCTAGACATAAACATTCGAGTCAGAATGAAAAAATGTCAGACTCTGGAAACAGGACTTTAGAAGAATGGTGGTCAGAAACGTCCAATCAGTGAATGAACATGTCTCATAAATCTGAGGCAATATAATACAAAACTACTTACATAAGATACATTTGTGAGGAAAAAAAACAAATGTGGACTAAAGCTTATCCAGTGAAGAATGCTGGTATTCCTCCAATTCTTTTTTTTATCCTTCCCTTCCTCTCTTTTCACTAATGTTTAGAATTCCCTACTTTAAAATTAGTAGTTGATTGTGGTAATACTTTCTCATTTGGATTTAGCACATTATATTTGAATCTTCAGAGATTTCTGCCAGAAAGCTAAAATCTTAGTTCTCAAATTTCTTCTTTCTTGAAAATGCCTTTGCCAGCTCAGATGGGGAAAAGTTTAATTCAATTCGGTTGATGACTCAGTTGGTGATAATGACGCAGTTCCATAAATTATAGCTCTCTGCTCTTTCATCTCATCCCCATCTCTAGTATGGACATTTCTTTTTAAAGCTTTTCTGTTATCGAAGAACTCTAAATGAAAAATAGGGCTCCAAGTTCTAAAAGAAGCACACAGTCAGAAAGGCAGCATTAAGGAGGAATCTTTCCTTCTGTTAGGGTAGCAACCTGGTGGCCTAGTTTAAAACATCACATATCTACTGACAGCATGTGTATGAGAACAAAAATGTGAAAATATTTACATCATGATGCATTTATATCAAGCATGGAGAGATCACACACACTGGTAAAGGATAAACTGCTAGGAGAGGGGCAAAAAGGTATACTGCTCCAATTACTGAAGCTTGGAGAAGATTTGGATTCCATAATTGGTTCTACTACTCAACAGCTATGGAGCCTTAAGCAAATTAACATAATTTCTTGGAACCTCACTTTCCTGCTCTATAAAATGGGAATAATAATATTTCTCATGAGGTGGTTGTGAAGGGTAAAAATTATAATTTAGGAAAGTGCTTAACATAAGTATTCACAAAATGGTGTTGATATTGGAGTTATCATCATCTTCCAGCTAGTCTCAACTTTATGTTGTTGTTTTCTTTCCTGACACAACTAATTAGTTCCCCAGAGGGACACAAGTAGGTAAACTCCCTCTGTCCTGCCAGGAGCAGAAGTGAGTAATAAGTGTAATAACAGAAGAGCCAGATCACCCTAAACTCCAAGATGATGGGAGTCTCCGCTGTTTCCACTGACGTCCCCATTTGTGGAAGGTGGCAGAGAGGTGAAAATTAGGTTGGGCTGCCTCTCAGGCACTTAGAGAAAGAAAGATTAAGTAGAACAGACTCTCAATCTGCCATTTAGCAAATAATAAATTTAAAAAGACAAGAGAATTTGGAAACAATAAATATAAAAAGACAAGAAGATGAGAAAATAGCAAAGGTGACAATATTTAATTAATATATTAAAAATTTAATGCTAATAATTGTTTTTTCTAAAATTAAGATCCCAGTTTATAAGTTTATATGGCTGCAGGCAGCCCAACAGACCAGCTCATGTCAGAAGTTTGGAAACTGAATATTTCCCCCTCCTATGGAGATGGTCTGCTGAAAAATGCAATGAAGCATACTATTTGATAAATACAGGACTTTCGTTCTTTATGCTTTTAATAAAACTCTTTTCAGTAAAATGTCAAGGAAAAATCAAGAATTTTAACTTCTTTTAGTAAAAGTATTTCTCTTTTTTCCATCAAGAGTGATGGAAAATTCTAGAATTTACAGAAAGGAAGTTGAAGGTATTCATTATGGGTAGTAATTTATCATTACATTCTACAGTGCACAATAAGTTTTGCATCTTTGTAGTATAACTTATTCATGTTTTAAGTGTCTGTTTAAGCATATGTTAAACTTAACAGCCTTTAGAACAAGGCTTGAGAGTGTTTTCTTTCTTCCAATCTAATTAGGTAAAGTTATTTACTACCTCAATGTATGCAGTCAGGTTTTGAAAGGTAGATTCAGTATTTCTGATGAACTAAGACCCCTGTCATTTGTTCAACAGATGTTCACCTTCAAGGCTCACCACAATCTGCCCCACATCCATATCTCTAGTTTTATCTCCTAAAATTCCGCACCATAAAGCCTAGCTCCTACCAAGTCAATCCATTTTCAGTCTGCCAAATATAGAATGAACATTTCTATTTCCAACTTTATGCTAAGACCATTTTTCTCTCTAAAGCACTTTCTCCCTTTCCCACTGAATGTCCTTCAAGACGTATTTCAGACTGTTTCATTCATTCATTCATTCAATACAGACTAAGAGCCTACATATATGAGGCACTCACAAACGAATCCTGGGAAAACACGAACAGGAAAGTCAAAGTAAGTACCTACTTGAGTGGACTCTATATTCCACCAGAAAAGACACACATTGCACAATGGATTAAACTGTTAATTAATTACAGTTGTGATAAGTGTTAAAAATATGAGTCACCAAAAACTACGAATACATGTAATGGGAAAAATGGCCTGGTCTTGGGGTTCAGAAAGACTTTCTTATTTTCTTATTTTTTTATTAATATATCATAGTTTTACATATTTTTGGAGTACATGTGATATTTTGATACATGTATAAGTGTGTAATGATCAAATCAGGATAACTGGAATATCTATCACTTCAAATATTTATCTTTTCTTTGTGTTGGTTACATTATAATTCTTCTCTTCTATTAGGAAGACTTCCTTGAGGAAGTGGTTGTGAGCTGAGCTTGAAGGACAAAAAAAGGGCCTAAAGTAGGACAGAGGGAGGTCAATAAACAAACCTTCTTGATGGTTATTATAAAATTATGATATATTAGTAAAGATATAGTAAGGAAATTCTTGCCTTCCAGGCATTAAAACTTATTGCAACAGTGTTTCTCCCAATTATTCTTGCTTTCTGTAAAGCTGGGGACGAAAAAAAAAAAAAAAAAACGATAATGATCTTACATTTAAAGTTTAAGAAGCCACTAGGAAAAGGTGCTAGCCAACAGCCCTCGAAAGATCTGGGAAATGACCAGTCAAAACTGACCCCACTACCCTGAGCCCCACAATCCAGGCAATATAGGCAAAATATTCAAACGGATGTGAAAGCTTGGTCCTACAGAGAGTGCCATGTTTCTGGAGAGAAGTTTTATCTTCCAAACTCTGTAAGCAGAGACTAGTAGCTCTTCCTCAGGCGCTTAATGGAGAATGATTCAGAAGTAAACTCTGGGAAGGAGCTCCCAGAAGGAGTAACAGAGACCTAGTTCCCTGGCTACGTACTTGCTGAACTGTTGAACCCACGGGGCCTAGGGCAAAGCTCTGCTGGTAGGGCTGCCTATAAGGAGAGGACTGTTAACAGTAACAGAAAGTTTCATAGGAGGCTAAACACTACCTGGCCAAGGAAACACACCACACATACGGTCTACATATAGCCCATCATGGAGGAACAGGCGAGAGGAGCCAATTCCCCCTACCTACCACCAAGAAGTCAGTCTTAGAGGCAATCAATGGTTCTGTAAGCTTATAGTTTGTAGATGTTCAGAGACATACACACACACACACACACACACACACACACACAGAGACCCCCATAATCCACTCTGCCACAATTCCCTAGCACCACAGGTGCCACAGACAGGTCTAGCTGGAATTTAGGGTAGAGAGACCGAGCTCCAAACTGAGACTGAAGTTTAAACATAAACACAACGAGTCTTTAAAACCAAAGTGAGACGGTTCTAACAACCAAAAGTGACTAGAAAGTTGTAGTAAAGGACCAAGATGTCATTAAGGAATTCTCTCTAGATAGACATGGAGTTCAACATAGAGACGTTGAGGGCAGTTCTGGGAAAAAATAAAGTTGTCTCATGTTTACAGCTCAAATAGTTCAGACTCCTTAAAAATGACTTAAAACCACAAATTGACTATAATGAAAACAACGACAGTATTGCCACATGAATAAAGGGAACAGAATAGATATCCAGAGACAGACTCAAGTATATATGGAATTTAACATATGACAAATGAGGAAATTCAATTTAGTGGGGAAAAAAAGAATCTCTTATTAAATAAATGGTGCTGATATAATAGATACCACTCTGGAAAGACAAAAAAACAAAGCTAGACACCTTTCTCATATTTTATATAAACATATATTCCATGTAAAGATTTTAATGTAAAGGATAAAAATTTAAAATATCAGGAATATAATTCAGAATACTTATATGACTTTAGAGAGAGGGAGATAATCCTTAGCAATCAGGAAATCAAGTATCTATTAAAGAAAAAGACACATTTGACTAAATAAAAATCTTAAGAAATTACTATGGCAAAAGAAATAATAAACAAAAGCAAAAGATAAATAAATGCCAGTCTGGGAAATATTTGTAGTACTATATTACAAATATTGATATCCTTCATTTATGAAATGCTCATAAAAAACAAATAATCCACTAGAAAAGTAAGCATAAGAAATGACTGGGACATTTCATAGAAGAGGAACTCTAAATGACCAATAAGCTTACGAAAATAGGCTCAGTTTTACTTTTAGTCAAGGGAAATGCAAATTAATGCAAGAGCAGTTAACCTGTTTTTACTTATCACTTTGGCAGAAATTTTAAGATTGATAAAAATTTAAAATATCCGGTGCTGATAAGTATATAGGCAAACAGGCATTGTCAAATGTTAAGAATGAGAATCACGACAAACTTTTTGGAAGGTAATACGGCAATACCTATTAAAACATACAGGTTTTTTGAGCCAGAAATTTCACTTTGGGGATCTTATCACCCAATATAGCATTAAGAGCACCAGTATTTAAGAATACGTAAACAAGGATGTTTATCAAGGCATAGCATTTAATAGAGAAAAAACTGGAAACCACATGAAAGTCCATCAATAAACAAGAGATGAAAGACAAAATTCCAGTACTCCCAAACTGAAAAATGTTATGCAGCTGTTTAATAAAAATAAATCAGATGTGCTTATCTGAAAGAATGTTGAGTAAATAAGCAAAGTGCAAAACAATAATTTTAGAAGGCACCCATAGTCATCCAAAGCTTTATATGATTGGAACAAAGTGTGGCAGGGCACTCACTAAACTGTTAACATCAGTTAGCTCTGCAGAATTGGAAGGAGGGTAGGGCCAGGAATAAATTATTAGTTCATCTTTGGATTGCTTCATTTGTTATTCAATTACATATCAGCTTTGAAAAGTAATAAAAAATTATTTGGGGAAGGGAGGGAAACAACTAATTTTTTTAACCTACCGAACAGCATCTAAGACGGTTAGCATTCAATAAATATTTGTGAATTGAGGGAGAAAAGGAAAGGAAGAAGTCAAAGTAAGTTATAAACAGGTTTGTAAGGAATAAGAAGAGAACCATGAATGAAATGACAATTTGTTGGACATTCTATGAATAGACTGTGTGGGAAGGAATAAAGAGATACTTGATAAAATCAGCAAAAATTAAAAAATGGAAAAAAGTAATGTAAATAGTAGGCACCAATGAAAAGGATAAAAACAACACAGTAGTTACCCCAATAAATGTAAAAGGGTTGAACTCACCTATCAAAAGAAAAAAATAAATAGTAGATACCAATGGAAAAGATAAAAACAACAGAGCAGTTACCTCAATGAATATAAAAGGGTTAAACTCTCCTATCAAAAGAAAGAGATTTTTCATGTTGGATTTAAAAACTCAGCTAGGTATATTGTTCTCTGGAAACATCTAAAACCAAGTAACCATAAATCAACAAAAGTGATCATATTCACGATCTCCATAAATATCATAAAATATTTCTTAACATGCCTAATAACTAATGTGTAAGATCTTATGACAAAAGCTATAAAATTTTACTGAGGACATTAAAATACCTAAATAAGTGGAAAGATGTTCCATTTTCTTAGATGAGAAGATAATCTGTTATAAAGATGCCAATTCTTCCTAAATTAATGCTTAAATTGAGTGTAATTCAAATCAATATTCCAACAGGAGTTTTTAATGAAACCTGATTCTAAAGTACACTCAGAGAAATAAAACAGATTAGCTAAGAAAAAACAGGACAAAAATCAAGAGGGCTTTATTCTACTCTACATCAACATAACTGTTTCCATAGGGAAAAGAGTTTAGTGAAAAGAATCTGTATTTCATATTGGCAGTATTAAAGTGACACTTTGTAAAACTGGAATTCTCCTAAATGCCCATCAACTGGTTTACTACATTAAGATAAATAAAAAGATGAGAGCACTACCCAGTAAAAATAATGATGCACATGAATATTCATTGGCACTGAAAAGATATTCTTAAGATACTGTAATATAGTTTTGAAAAATCCACTAAACAATTTCACTTACCTTAAGTATAGCATTAAGGTCCAAGTTGATGACTGGATAGCTGATGCCAGAGAATGGAGCCAGAGGTTGGAAAGAACAGAGTGACAGGAGGGTGTGAGAAGTTTTGTTTTGCTTACAAGAGCGTTAAGTGAGGAAAGGAGTGGGATGGTATACAGGTCACCACTGAGAAAGCAGTTATTGACCAGAGAATCCCTGGAAAGTTAGAAAGGTACCCCCAAGATCTTTATTTTAATAGTTCATTTAAAAACCTAGCATCAATAAATGTACTGGAACTTTCAAAAACTATTATACTGGATGAACAAGTGCTATAATTTTTAAATGTCAGCAAAATTATTCGATCAAATAAATAATGTCTTACGAATTGAAAACTTCTCTACATTGAAATAAAGTATCATTTCCTTAATCTTTGTGTTGTATTTTAGAATTTTAAAAACAATTCCATTTTCTCCTAAATTATAATTAAACATATATATGCTTATCTGTTCTATATCTGCATCTATTGCCATCATAGATCTGTGAAGGGCTATATTTCTAGACAGATAAATTTTACTTCTGTTATTCATATATTCATATATGGATGTGATCCTTTGGTTATTAGAGTTTGCCTTCTTGAGATCTTCTCTGCTTTTATTATATCTTTGCTATCACACAGAAACTAGAAATTAAAGAATTTACCAGGATAAATTATTTAGGGAAAACAAACTCCTTTCCCCATCCTCCAATCTAGGAAAGAGAAGCTCAACATTGTGTTTTGAAAGGTTGGAATGGCTGCAAATACGCGCGCGTGCGCGCACACACACACACACACACACACACGCAAGAAAGTAAAGCATCTTTCTCTTGCAGGATTAAACTGGTGAATCCCTGAAAATCAGAGGGTCAGGGGTTGGAGATGAGTGCTATAACTAGAAGCAAAACTAGGAGGAGAGATTAGGATTCCTGAATCTATTGTTTAAGGGTCAGGGGTTTGAGGAATTTCTGTGCATGGTAGAGAGGAAGATCAAGTACACATGGAAGAGCTATGCATACCAGTGGTTACAGTACAAGCTCTGGAGTCATTTTACTGAGGTTCACATCTCAGTTTCACTAAGAATAGAGACAATAATAATGCCTATGATTACTTTGAGGATTGAGTGATATAATCTTTGTAATATGAATATAGAGAAAGTAGCACTATTATAGAACCAGAAAGTAAATCATAAGAGGGTCATAATAAGATACATGAGGTTTCTGTATTCTCCCAGCTGGGAGAAAGTTTAATAAATGTAATAAATAATTGCCAAAAGAAAAAACAATTACATCTGTTTCTTCCATAAGAAGCAAACTAGAGAAAGAGTTAGATGACAGAAAACAGATCACTCTATAATGGAAAGGGAATTCTTTCACGTAAGATATGATACTTATGTTAATCCTAAAGGCTACATATGATTAGAAAGAGAGAGAAAGAGAATGAGAATGAGAAGAAAAACACATAAAGTTATGGATAAGGGGCTGTTCATAAGTCTGTACAAATGTGAGTCATGTAGCACATTCCTAGTTCTGTCACTCATTAATTAAGCGCTTTTTGGTAAGTTATTTAATTCTAATGGGCCTAAATTTATTCCCTGTGATATGCAGTTTTGTGAATTATATTATAGTTACAGTGTTATTCTGTGTTTCTGTCATTTTCACAGTCCTCTCTAGTTTAGATTCCAAGGGGGAACTATAATATATATTTCACACACTAGATGGCAATATATGGCTTTGTAAATGGATGTCTTTTTCATAGAAGTTTAAGATGTCTAATAATCAAATAAGAGCTGATTTTTCTCCAGAAAACACAGAGAGAAGGGTAGACATTGACCAATTCTTCATACTAAGGTCATTACTGAGATTTATAAAGTAAACAGAAAGCACGTGTTTTAATCCCTTTGATTTGACCCATAGATGTTAAAGGATCTTGTGGGATATTCTCGTTTAAGTCTTTAGTGCCAGCAAGAGTTATTTCATAATAATGAAATAAACACAAAATGATTTCCATGGGGGTCCAATTCTGAATTGAGTCAGTTCAATACAACATCCAAAGACCCTCATCCTCAGTCAAATATACGAAGTCAATTATTCTTAAACTTTTTCATCATAAAGAGCCTACATATGCCACAATACTCCTCCATTAGAAAAAAGAAGATCTATTTCTTTTCAGCATGATACAGTTTTTAAAAGTGTCAATGTTATCTTTCTTTTCTTTTTTTAAAATTAACTAATTAATTAATTAATTAATTTTGAGATGGAGTCTTGCTCTGTCACCCAGGCTGGAGTGCAGTGGCGCAATCTCGGCTCACTGCAACCTCTGCCTCCTGGGTTCATACCATTCTCCTGCCTCAGCCTCCCGAGTAGCTGGGACTACAGGCGCATGCCACCACACCCAGCTAATTTTTGTATTTTTAGTAGAGATGGCTTTCACCATGTTGGCCAGGATGGTGTCGATCTTTTGACATCGTGATCCGCCCACCTCAGCCTCCCAAAGTGCTGGGATTACAGGCATGAGCCACTGCACATGTTCAATATCATTTTTTATAATAAGAATAAACTATTCGTATTTTTAAAGTTATGATTATTCAAAAAATTGTAAGGAAGAAAATGAAAATCATATCTGAGCAATAGCCAATGTTAATGTTTGTCAAATTATTTTTGATAGATGAAAAAATATACACGTACATATTGTAATGTTTTTTCCAAGTTAAAAATATTTACAAATCTTTCTGTTAATAAATAAATTATTATATTAGTGGTCACTACCATTCTATTTTTCGCAGGTACATATTTACAAAATGTACACAGGAAGTGTTCTGAGAACACACATCTTAATTGAAAAGCCTGGTCTTGCCCCACAACACTATTTTTCACAGAATTGACAGAATTGGTCCCATTTAAAGATGAGTAATGATTAACAATGGACCTATGCAGACAAAAGGAGAAAGACAATAGAACAGAACCTAAGAAATGAGCTGATGAAAAATACATATTAGAAAAATTTTGCCAGGAAGCAAATTAGTTCAACAAACTCTCGGGCATTAGTTCATAACAGTAAAAGAATACATGACTTCTTTGAAACAATACCTCAAGGAAGGGGCCAAAAGGAACTCTTGAAAATTACATGGATGACATGGAGAAAAGGCTAGAAAAAAAGTAATGCAAAGATCAAAGTTGAAAGTGAGTTAAGAGAAAACAGAAGCTTTGAGAGGGAGATACTTTAAGCTTTTGTAGATATTCTGAGATCACAATAATGAAACAGAAATAAATCCTCAAATAAGTATTAGAAGGAAACTTACCTAAATAAGAGAAAAGCTGAATGTTCAAGGCAAAAGTGGACAACATAGCCCATGAAAAATGAACACAAAACTAGTCACAATAAGATACTTACGAAATTACTGGGCTCAAAGATAAAAAATATAAAAGAGATGGTTCTAAAGTAAAATATCCCTGAACAGTTTAGAGGAAAAAGCATACAACAGAAAAATGAAAATAAAAGAAAGAACATTTCATTTATAAAAGTTCATTGGAAAGCAAAATAAAATTAAAATGAGACTAGAGAACTTAAGTCAAAGGATATAATTTTAATGAAGGTTTAGTATGAATCAAATAAAATCATAAAGCAAAAATTGCCACAAAAAACCCCAGGAAAGACAGAAAGAAAAGCAATAATAGTAGGTGAGTTAAGTTATCTTTCTCAGCCAAACACAGCTCAAGTACACACACAAAATACAAGATGTAAAAAGATTTAAATAAAATTATTAATTAGCAGGCCCTTAAACACATTTAGGAGTCAGTCTATGACATGGTGTTGCTTTAGATGTCACTAATACAAATATTGAGAAATACTTTCAAAATGTAATGTTAAAGGATCTCTCTTGATATACAAAACTATGCATCTTTTAAATATTGGAATATGTAATTTACAGCACAAATGAATGTTCTGACTGATGGCTATACTGTATTTTTATAAAATGTTATAGTATGTTATTAAAACAATCTAAAAATCAATCCAGTTATTGCCAACCTCCATGGCAATAAATTATCCTACTTTAAATGTCTTTGGCAACAAACTAGAAGTAGATTCATAGAGAGATCATTCAAATTAGTCTCCCACTTTGCCTATAGGCATCTAATAAATTTTCCAATTTCTTCTATATTATTATCAAACACTGTACTAGCAAATAAGCTATATTATTTCTGCATAGTAGAACTGATACTCAAGGAAAATTTGCTTTCAAAATTCAACAGCAGCTATGCCCTTCCTCAGAAAACAATTTCTTCTATAGTTCTAATTCTAAGATCTATAAAACATATTTATCACCAGTTTTCTATTAGTGGCATAAGAAGCCATTTCTCTATCAAATCCAATGTCAATGTTAGCTGTGCAACAAAGTAAAAAGCTACAGGCATGTCAACACCCACGGCCATCCTACAGCCCTGAAGCCTTGTCCACCATCACCAGACTCTGTCATAACTCATAGGCTTCAGGAAAGATGAGGTACCCTCTACATTCAATGACCTGATGGGCCAGGGTCAGTGAGACATGATGAAAGCAGGAGAAAATAAGTGAAATCTGTGCAGATAGTGGCAAAACAGAGCCACAAAAAAGTAAGAACATGGCTTATTTAGTTTTCTGCTCCTGCATTAATTTGCTAAGGCTGAGGGCCTCCAGCTCCATCATGAGCTTTTATCTGGAATCCAGGTAATAGGGAAATCTATAGAGACAGATAGTACATTAATGATTGCTTAGGGCTGGGGGCAGGGATGGGGATGGAGGGATGGGGGTGATAGCTAAAGGGGACAGAATTTCTTTTTGAGGTGACAAAAATATTCCAAAATTTACTAATTATAGGCATTGATAATGGTTGTCTGTATCAGTTATTATACTAAAAACCACTGAATTATACATTTTAAATAGGTGAACTGTATGGTATGTGACATATCTTAAAGCTACTTTGTGTGTGTGTGTGCTGCTGTTGTGTTGTTTTGTTTTGTTTTGTATTAAGAGGTGTGTCTTAGGGGTTGGGGAAGAAGTCAGGGAAGAGGTGAGCCAAGAAGTCCCAAGCAGGGAAGAGCATAAGACAGAGACTCAAGAGTAATCCAAGATGGGTTCATATAATCAATACATGCAAGGCAAAGGTGCAAATGTGAGGAAAAGAGATACAAATTGTTTGGACAGGCTGATGCTTTATGACAGCAGTTCTCAACCCTGGTTGCACAATAGCATCACTTGTTTACAAGGCGAGTCACTTTTTGAAGATACATCAGTTGCTCTGTTCCAGAAACAAGTAGATTTGCTAAGGCAAGGTATTAATAATAATTCTTACAGTGTGGCTTTACACCGAATCTTCAGTATCACCTAGAAACTTGTAAAAAGTGCAAATTGTCCATGCATACCTCCATACAACCAGAAACTCAAACTGTGGCCCAGTAATCTGTGTTTTAACAAGTCTTCCAGGTGATTTGGATGCATGCATAAAAACAAACCAAAAAAATGGCAACAAAAATCCACCAGAGACAGGGTGAACATTCTGCACCCAGACCCTTGATGTGAACATAATATGGTGTACCCTTCTAGTTCTTTTTGTCAGGCCTGGGAATAGCTATTACCAAGCAATTTTTCTAAGAAACGTTTGTTTTAACCTTTGTTAAGGAAAGCAAAACCCAGCTTTTAGTTATATTGTTCAGAGACCTGAAAAGGAACTGAAACAGATGTTTTAGATATTTAAGGTTTTAACAGGAAAGTATTCCAATTTAAAAACCAAGATATCACCTTTTTTTTTTTTTTTTTTTTTTTTTTTTTTTTTGTAACAGCGAAGTTATGAGAAATCTGAAGTTCTCTCAAAGATTTAAATTTCAATTCTAGGGCATATAGATATTAGATTGGACTTCCCAGACACAATGGATGAAGGAGAGAGAGAGCAGCTGGAGTACCAAAAAGGATGTCAATTCATACTCCTGGCCTGATTCAGGACACCCTTCTTACCTGGTAAATAGAACTTTATATAGAGCAACATACTATTTGAAAATAAGTAAATTGATAAAAAGTAAATGAATTAAAATGAACATATAGAACGAATTAAATTAATGAAAGTCAAAGGAATATGTAAATACAATTTTCAGATCTGAACTTAAGCATAAACAACTAGTATTTTTAAAAATAAGGTCTACTGCAAAAACAAGCAATGGGGAAAAGACTCCCTATTTCATAAGTGGCGTTGGGATAAGTGGCGAGCCGTATGAACAAGACTGACACATGTTCACCTATGTAACAAACCTTCACATGTACCCCCAAACCTAAAATAAAAGCTAAAAAAAAATTTAAAAAAGATTATATCATGGTATTCTAGCACCTTGAGAGAAAACAGAATAAACAAAGAAATCTGAATAGATTCCTTTAAGAAATGGAATCTAATTTAAAATTTTACCACAAAGAAAACTCTAGGCCTAAATGGTGTTACTAGTGAATTCTTCTAAACATTTAGGAAAGAAATAACACCAAACTTGTATAAAAATGCTTCCCCCAAACAGAAACAGGAAACATTGCCCAAATAATTATATGAGACCTACATACCTCCATGTCGAACAACTGGAGAAATTAATACAAGAAAAAACACTACAGCTCAATCATTCTCATGGACATGAATGCAAAAATCCTAAACAACATATTAGCAAGCCAAATTCAGATTTACATAAAAAGCATTAAAACATAAGGCCCCTGTCAATATAGAGTTTTTCTTTCCTTCTTCATACAAATCCACATTTAATGAAAAGAGAATATGAAAAGAATAAGAAAAAAGTCTATTATGGGATTCTATTAATGAGAATTTTACAGAGAAGGTGAAGAAGTAATACGGACCAGTGAAGTTTTTCCTAAGATCTTTTGGAAACATGTTTCTGGTGGCAGTGCACCAGGAACCCTCAGGAATCATGAAGAAAATCTTAGGTATCTACCTAAGAAAACCTTAGCTATACCACCTCCCCATTCCCACTTCTGAGAGTAAATAGCTGCTGTCAACTAGGAAAGATATAAGCAGGTAAATGACATTTCTAAATTGGTAGTTGTAGGTTAGCGTCTACTTTGGGGAAAGATAGGAAATCAGACCCTCTGCACATACTTTCACCACCACATTTTATATCAAAAAGAAATTAAACAAAGGTTACTATCTAAGATAAAGTGAATAATGCTAAACCAATTGCAGTATCCAAAGACTTAGCAAGGATAAAAATTTTCTTTGAATTTTAGTTGCTTTATTAAAATTTGGCTCTTCTGGCATAATTTTAGCTTCTTCAGCATAAATTACTCATCCCCTCTCACCCATTCCTTCTCATGCCTCTCATTCACAAAAGGGCTAGGCAACTGCCTCAAACAGAAGTAAATACAATTAGAGAGCAACCCAGAGAACAAGAACATAGGAAATGAGGCGATCCAAGCAAGCACTTGTACATAAAAACCGTTTCTTAAAAATGGCCATAAACACTGCTCTCCCTTTAGGCGAAATCATTGCATATCCATCAATAATACTGACTTGTTGAAGACATGGGCAATAAGAAGAGTGTTCAACTTTTAACCAGTTAAAAAAAATCCTATGGGTTTCATTTTGGCCTACACTAATATCACAAAGAGGGCCATAAGTATCAGTGTTAAAGACAGAGAGAGTCTATCACTTGTCCTTTGCTAAGAGAGTTAAACCAAATTCATGCTTTATCAAAGAAATCCCATTCCCGGAGGCAGGTAAATGGCAAACACAGACTCACAGTTGGTGATGTCACCTTGAAGCTGCAGAATCTGAGGAACTGGCATTGTGAGAACAATAAGATCAAACTGCTCGGGGGGGCCTGTTTGTTTGGATACTTCCCATTTGTCATTTCTTAGATTGATCTGTGTCACACGATGTCGGAAGTATACTTCTGCACCTGTTCCAAAAGCAAAATCATGTCCCCATTATCAGAATTTCATATATGAATGAGGGGGATATGAGTAGTCACAAACTGAATCCATTCAAGTGAACAAAATGGCCAAGACTGTCTTCCATAGTACTCAAACTCTCTTCCTTTACTATCTTTCTAATTTAGTGGGAATTCATCCCTACCTGGCATCCTTGGACCTCCCATCAGTGCCTGCTCTGAATCAAAAACTGCTCCTACAATTAATGATAAAAATAAAAACAATAACTATAGCTACTTCTCATTAAGCAGCTACTATATGCCAGCTGCTTGGTACACATTATACTAATTCATCTCACAGACAAAGAAATAGATTGAGAAATAGCATGCCATGATTTAAAACTATACCCATCTGACTCTACAGCTCATCATTTTTGCAGAACAAGTATACATTTCAGTAAACATGTGTGTTAGCAATGAAACAAGAAGAGCAATATTCCCTATTAAAGGAATTAATATTTCCTATTAAAGGACCTGAAAAAAGTTCTCTGTAAGGGAAATGCCAGTTCTCATCAATAGATCAATTGTCTTCATTAAGAAGAATCAGAATTTAGAAACATACTCTAGAGTACCCTCCCATAACTTTTTCCTTGTTAGCACTTAACACAAGTATATTTTAACAATTATTTCTTTAATATTGTCTCCCCTTTTAATCTGTAAACCCCATGAGCTACAAATTACACCTGTTTTGCTTCTATGTATAGCATATAGTATACATAGCGTAGAATTTATTAGGTATGTATTTATTTAAAATAATGAATTATGAGGCCAGGCACAGTGGCTCACACCTATAATCCCAGCACTTTGGGAGGCTGAGGTGGGTGGATCACTTGAGGTCAGGAGTTCGAGACCAGCCTGACTAACATGGTGAAATCCTGTCTCTACTAAAAATACAAAAACTAGCTGGGTGTGGTAGTGCATGCCTCTAATCCCAGCTACTCAAGAGGCTGAGACACGAGAATCACTTGAACTCGGGAGGCAGAGGTTGCAGTGAGCTGAAATTGCATCACTACCCTCCAGCCTAGGCAACACAACAAGACTCTGTCTCAAAAAAATTAAAATAAAAAGAATGAATTATGAACCATAAACTGAAAGAAAGTACAATTAGGTCATTAAGTCTTCTTAGTAAACTAGTAACTTCCAGTTTTCAAAAAAATTTGATTTACAAGTAAATCTACTTTTATTCAGCTTTGTGTATAGAAAAAGAAAGAAATGAAGATGTAATGAGGGAGGAAAAAAGCACACTGAAAGATTCTATTCATCATCTTTACCTGGGTAATCTCATGTTCCCAGTCACTAAAAATCCAGCTAAAGTTCATCCCAAAGCTTCCTTTCCATAGCCACTCCAGCTCAGTGTGATCCTTCCTCTCTATGATATTCTTCAACCATCACTGCTTTACTACTCATTTTGACATTGATTCAAAATATCTGCATGCTTTAGTTGTATCTTATCTATGTAATAATACTCAAGGCTCCTTCATGTCACATCTTCAGATCTCATACACCTTTATCTCTTTCATTGACCCTTAAATAATGCTACACCCTAGTAAGCACTCCAATTTTTAAAAAATCAAATGTAAATGTTAGAAGAAACATAGTTCTAGCTAGCCCAAGGGATCAGTCTCTGTTCAAGGCAGTGTGCATCATTCTGTTCAAAGATTAGAGCAAGGGGCTTGTAAACAGTACTCCATCTTGCCTGAGGGCTTTTCTAAGGCCCCTGCTTGGGGAAGGTGCAAATAATCTGCACTTTCAACACATATCCACCATCTCCTTTATTCCAACAAGGGTAGCTCTGCTTCACTCTCTTTTTATTTATTTAGGATGTCTCACCCTACTTGCCTCACTTAGTTCGTGGCCCTGTCCCAGACCTCAGCTAAGTCAACTGATTCTATGTTTTCTCATAATATTCCTTTGAAAAGAACAATATGCTGTTGTTGTTGCTGGCATGAGTGTGTGTTTAAGGGGACTTAAGTTCACAGTCCTAGAAAATTCTTCATGCCCCAGATGAATGCCTTGAAAATGTATCCCAATGGCCACAAGGTGTTCTGCAAGGTATAGGTATATATATATATGTGTGTGTGTGTGTGTGTGTCTGTGTATGTCAGTGGTTCTCTAAGTACGGACCCCAGACCAGCAGCACCTATGTACTAGAAAATGCACATTCCTGGGCCCCAACCCAACCATACAGAATAAGAAACTCTAGGAATTAAGCCTAGCAATCTGTATTTAACAAGTTCCCTTAGTCTTGTCATCATGCGCACTAAAGTATGAGAACCACTGGGGTAGGTGGACAGGCCCAAATCAAACACCACTGGCAAAACCGCCCAAAAAGTAGCATTTATCAAGAGGTAGAGGAAATAGTATAGCCTCTCTTATTAACCAGAAACGTTTCCTTTCCAACTGCTCAGAGCAAAATTTTTGGGAAAGTGGCATTTCCTTGTGAAAGTAATTAATAACTTTCATAAAGACGATGTGTTTAAATCTATAAGTTCTGGAAAACTCAATTTTAAAATAGATAAATTGTCTCAAGAGTTACTTCTGAGCTTAGTAAATTTGACCATGTCCCTCCCTTGCACAAAACCCTTCAATGGCTTCCCATTGCACTTAGAGTATAAAATCTTTAACAATGCTTACAGAACCCCGTATAATCTGGCCCTGCCTTAGTCTTCAGCATCATCTTTTACCACTTTCTCCCTCACTCACTACCTTCCAGTCACAATGACCTTTTATTCTTGAATGCACTAACCTCCTCCTACTACTTCAGAACAGTTCCAATTTGATGTGCCCACTGCATGGAACTCTCGTCATTCAGCTCTCAGCCTAATTCCCTCTTGCTCACCTTTCAGGTACCCGTGAAAATATCAGTTCTTCAGGGATGCTTTCCCTAACACATCTCCCCCATCACTCCTCTATAACCTACTGGGCTAGGTCCTTTTATTGTAAGCTCTCTCATAATGTTCTCTTTCTTCTTAACATTTATCATGCATCTTTTCTTTGTATAATTAGTTTAATGTATTTTCTTCCCACTATACTCTACATTAACAGAGGCCAGGATCATGTCTCTTATTGACTCTTGTTTCCTCAGCACATAATATTTAATTAGAATAAAATGATCTTCAGATAGCTATAAAGACATCAGAAGTCTAAGAAGGTTTAAACATTTTACAAAGGCAAATGTGTTTCTGTTATATATTTATTCAATTTTATCCCTGGCCCTCCTCCGTTTTAAGGAGAAAATCCAAGTTTGTGTTTCTCCTATGATTTCCCACAAATAAGTTTTAGTGAGCAGCAGTCAGAACTGCTCAGATGGGACCCGAAGTGATGTGAACCATGTCTACCTGACTATACAGCTTGAAGTAAATAGAAGAATGCTTAACCTGGTTTTCATGCCATCCTCTAGCTTCTCTAAAAAGGACATCGTTACGGATGAGTGCCAAGATCACCCGCTGGGAGAAATTCTGAGACAGAACCACCCAGACTCACTTCCCTTCTATCAATTTTAGAAAGACAATAGGCACAAAAATAAAAAGAGAGAGAATAATAAAAGTAAATATTACCATACAGAAGCCATCCTAGCTAATGGTATCTGCCACCTAAACCATTTTTTCTAATAAATTGATCCTGTCTACTTTGACAGGTTACATTGCACATGTTGACTTTCCAGATCGCTAGCCAATGTCCTTTTTAGGTAGATGATAAAATAAAAACAAATAAATGCAGCAACAGTCCTCCCTGTTGGTAGGAAAAGCTAAATAAAAGCTTCTCACTCTGTGTCCTGGAGGCTAAATTCATCTTTTTATGAATAACTTAATAACATGGGACCTTATTCAAAAGCAAAAGGACCTGGTCCATCATTTTCCAAATGTCATATGCAGGAACCATCAGGTGACCAATTTTCCAGGTTGCACAAAGAACTAAGGTGGTATTACTTTTTAATATCCACTTCCCCCTATGTCAGGAATTAACTGATGAAAGAAGGAAACTAGGGGCACAGGGAACTATGAGGTTGTTCTATTGAACCATGTGTCTACTGACACGTAGCACCAGGTGCAATGGGTGCAATCTTTCTACTGTAGGAAAATAATCAGTAAGGAAAGAGAAAGCTCTACAAAATAGATGTTAAATTGGAGAGTATGAGCACCTCTCATTGCCCTCCATGAGAGACCTAATAGAGAAAAACAACATGATTAATTGCAAGGGCGCTCCGGTTCTGTTACCAACTAGCCAAGCCACCTTAGACAAAGTACCTGAGTCTTATTCTCTGCATTAATAAATAGGGATGATGATTAACTCCCTTGAAAATTTACTGTGAGAATTAGAAATTACATATGTCAAGTACCTAAGGTAGTGTCAGATAAATAGTTAGCACTTAATAACTGATAGCTAGAATCACTTTTGCTATTGTCATTTCTCACCCCAGCATAATGACAACTATTATAAAAAAAAAAAAAAAAAGAAAATCATGTTTCACTCACTCAAGAAGATTGTATTAATGGAGAAGGCAGGCAGTCAGTGAAACTCATGCCAATAAATACAGTTTTATCTGCAATGAGGTTAATGTGAACACATCAGACAACAAATTAAAATAGAACATAAGGTCAAGAATAAAGTATCTATTTCCCTTACCCTTTACTGTTTGTTCTGGGAAATTGGTCTAGTTAAATATTGGCTTTAAAGGTTTGAACCTATTCTAAAGCATGTCTGATTAGGCATATCCCAGACAAATAATTTCCCCGAGAGTCTGGTCCCAATCTGAATGACCACTAGTTGGTCCATCAGATTGTGGGGTTTTAAACTCAACTAGATTCCAAAATATAGAGTATTTTTGAAAATAGTTGGCAATTTGATGTCTTAAAGTGAGGAATATGTGAAGGTCAGCTTCATTCAAGTAGAATATTTTTTAAACTAACATTTATCAAGAGATTACTATGTGACTGTCTTACTATTTGCTTGAATTTGAGTGCATTATATCATTAATTCCTCACAACTCTTTGTAGTAAGAACTTCCATTACAACATTCTGTAGTAAGTACCCTATTTTTTTCATTTCATTACCCTCATTTTTTTCAGTGAAAGAACTGAGGTACAGATTTTAAACTCTCCTAATATTACATGGACAGAAAGTGATGGTAGGACATTAACTGGAATCCAGGTCATTCTGATATCAGGGACTGTCTTAGCTTACTGTGTGGACAAACCAAATGTTTTTGTGGACCATTTATAGAATAGAAAGCTTTAAATGGACTTAAAGAATGTTTAAAAGTGATATAATTATAAAATTAAAAATATTATAGGTAGTCCAACAAATCCTATAATAATAGATTGGGGTAGAGGAGAAAAAGAATCTTGAAGTATTACAAAAATAACATTAAAAAACGAAAGAAAAATTTATATAAACTCAAGTTAAATAGACCATGAACTCGATGTAAAATAAATTTTTAACATTTATATCACTCTACCTACTAGGTACAAGGTACTATTAGGCTCTGAGTGAGCTACAAGGAATTAAAAATAATCTCTTCCTCAAAAGCTTAAAAAGCAAAATTGGAAGTTAAAACATATGTATTCTCCCAAACACCTAAAAAAATAAGGAGACAGACGCAATGTATTTAAGGATGTTTCTCTGCCAGGACATCAACTCCATGAAGGCAAGGACATTGGTTCTTGCATCATTAGTACCTAGAACAATGTTTGGCATTATAGTAAGTATTCAATAAATGTTTATTGAAGAAAAGGATATATGTATGTATGTATGTATGCATGCATGCAGGTGTAGGGGTGAAAGTTCAATAAAAATCAACCGAAAAAAGGCATATTAATATGAGAAAAAGCATACAAATTTATTTAATCATAGTTTTTCATGACACTGTGGTGGGAGCAAGCCCCCCAAAATCTGGCCAGAAACTGGCCCCAAAACTGGCCATAAACAAAATCTCTGCAGCACTGTAACATGTTCATAATGGCCCTAATGCCCAAGCTGGAAGGTTGTGGGTTTACGAGAATGAGGGCAAGGAACACCTGGCCTGTCCAGGGCAGAAAACCGCTTAAAGGTATTCCTTTCTTTTTTTTTTTTTTTTTTTTTTTGGTGAGGTTTTATTCATTTATTTATTTTATTATACTTTAAGTTCTAGGGCATTCTTAAGCCACAAACAATAGCATGAGTGATTTATGCCTTAAGGGCATGTTCCTGCTGCAGTTAACTAGCCCAACCTATTCCTTTAATTCGGCCCATCCCTCCGTTTCCCATAAGGGATATACTTTTAGCTATTTTAATACCTATAGAAACAATGCTAATGACTGGTTTGCTGTTAATAAACATGTGAGTAAATCTCTGTTTAGGGCTCTCAGCTCTGAAGGCTGGGAGACTCCTGATTTCCCACTTCACACCTCCATATTTCTGTGTGTGTGTCTTTAATTCCTCTAGCGCTGCTTGTTAGGGTCTCCCCAACCGAGCTGGTCTTGGCACACTGAAACCTTCAGACTGAAGACCCAAAGATACAGGAGTCAACTTTTTTTGCTGAGATTCAACAAAGTATGGACAGCTGTGCAGCAGTATGATTGGACAAAGGGTTATATCTATGGCTAATAAACTGGTGAAACCCATCAAGGTTTGTCTGTCTAGATTCTTCTTGACCTCTCTATGCAGCATTCTTTCTTTACGGTTATGGGTCATGACCCTCTCTGGAACTGTTATGAGCTACAATCAAACATGGTAGGTTTGATAATTTCTTTATGACCAGTTTTTACAAAGGAAGGCACGGGAAAGCTACAGTGATAGTCTTAGGCTTTATGGCTGGTTTGCGGGGAAAGGGAGTTCTTATTTCTATGACCTGCCTTGGGAAAAGAGATTCTATTTTCTAGGGCTAGCCTCAGGGATGAATGCAAGGCCAGAGAAAGGAGGGCAGGAGAAGGTCAAAGAGAACAACTTCTGAGGGCTTCATTTTGGGATATCATTTTCTAAACTCCTGCACATGCATGCATGAATATCGGATAATAAGTACCTGATGATTTCAATAAGTATACTCACCCAACCTGGGTCAAGGGAAAATCATGGTGGAAACGAGATTTTTTAAAGTGATATGGCCACACTATATAAAGCTGATAGTAACATTCTATAAAACGTTCAATAGTGTCACCATCTGTGATGGTCAATTTTATGTGTCGACTTGGCCATAGGGTGCCTACATATTTGGTCAAACATTATTCTGGGTGTTTCTATGAGCATGTTTTTAGACGAGATTCACATTTATTATCAGTAGATCAAATAATGCAGATTGCCCTCCCTAATGTGGGTGGGCCTCATTCAATCAGTTGAAGGCCTAAATAGGACAAATGCATTGATCCTCTTTCACATAAAGGAGAATTCTTCCTGCCTGAAAGCCTTTGAACTGGCTCATCAGCTTTTTTCCAGCCTTCAGAGTAGAACTGAAACACTGGCTCTTCCTGAGTCTTGAGCCTGCCAGCCCTTGGACTAGAACTATACCACTAGCTTTCCTGGGTGTCTACCTTGCTGAATCATCCTGCAAATCTTGGGCCTTGCCAGCCTCCTTAATTATGTGAGCCAATTCCTTATAATAAATCTCTATCTTTATCCATACACACATACACACACGCATGCACACACACATATACATATATACCCTATTGGTTCTGTTTCTCTGGAGTAGTCTAATAAATCATCATATACTGAATCTCAAATGGAGAAATAGTTTAAGCCAGAATGGTATTTATTATGTTCTCATGTTGTTTATTCAATCTCACTAACCTCTCTGATGCCCAGTATCAAGGATTCTTGAGGTTCTCAATAAGTAATATTTGATGATAAAGACCAAAACAGTAATTATGCTGGAAATGGCTTATAAAAAAATTCTTAGCCTACATCCTTTCTCAGTTATCTTGACTCGGGTACTTAACTAAATTATGATTCATCAAGAAGCTTCATTCTGTTTTAAAAAAAAATCATCAATTATCTAAGAAAAATTCTATTTTCTTTTTTAAAAGGTCCATTTTCAAAACACTCATAAAACATATAAGGAACAAATGAAAATCCTAATAGAAAATGGGCAAAGGTTATGAATAAGATATTCACAGAAGAAAACTGCAAAGAGCTGGCTAACAAAACAAAAAAATGCATAAACTCACTTGTAATTAAAGAAATGCAAAATAAAACCACAAAGAGATCCAATTTTTAACCTATTACACTGGCAAAAATTAAAAATTTCCATTATATCCAGATGTGGGGAAAGAAACATTCTCATCACTATTGGTGAGATGTTCTCTAAGATGAATACACAGCACAACCTAGCTAAGTTAAAAATGCACATATCGTTTGGCATAGCTATTCTTCTGTGAGGAACTGATCCTAAATAAAGGTATGCTTCCAAAAGCATGTCAACAGTAGACATGCAGCAATGTTTGTATTAGCAAAAACCAAAACAATCTTCCAACCCCATACAGCCTAAATATTTACCAGAAAGCTAATAGTTAAATAAATGATGATACACATATGTCATAAATACTAGACAATCATTAAAGAAAATGGATTACACTAAATTTGCTGATATGAAAATAGATCCAAGATATGAGTCAAACAAGGTATAGAATCATTTATGTAAAATTATCCCCTTTGAGTATATTTTTAAAAGAATATAAAGAAATATATATGTGTATATATACACACATCTATAATATCTATATTATAGATAAATAGAGACAGCCATGTAGCTCAATAGAGAGATGCATAAACATTGTTCTGGAAATATACAATGGAAACTTATCAATGATTACTTTGGGGAAGGACTAGCTATTGATCAGCAAATAGAGCACCTAATTTTTATAACTTCCTGTGTAGTATTAATATGTAACTATGTGTGTAACTTATTTTTAAATGCTAATTTTAAAATTTAGGCAGAGAAAATCTTACTCCTACCTGATTCTTTCAAGTAATGCTTAATAATTGAAGAAATTCCTTGAGGTGCCACAAAGTTGCAGTCTCCTTCTTTCATCACCATTCCTTCAATAGGCGAGGTTAAAGGCCTCAAAATGCCATGGGCTAACAGTTCATCATAAAAACTGAAATAAATCAATATGTATATTTAATGTAATTATATACCATGAATACCTCTAAAAGACTATATTTTCTTTCAATAATTCTCAAAGGTTATAATTCAAAATCATAGATATCTTCCTATGAATATTTTGTATTAAGTAAAATGTATATTTTGTGTTAAAACTTGTAATACAGGTGAAGAAGAGAAATGTTTTGAGAATCCATAGGTTTTTTGCTGACATTAGTCAAAGGCCTATTTCTCTGTAAGTAAACAAATGTATTTAGTATATCAATTTTAAATTTGGTTCAGAAGATTGACCCCCATCACAGCTAGTTGCCTTCTTCCATAACACCAACATAGTAATTGCTATTTATTGAGCCCTTACTATGTTCCATTTATCAGCTAATCTAACCTTCACAATAACCCTATGACATCATACAAGTGCTAAGATTGATTCCACTTCTCGCAACTAACTCACCGTTGGTGCTTTTTGGCATAATGAGGAGTGCAGGTGATGTACTGAGCACCCAAGTCAGCTGTGCACCGAGGATTATGAGGACTGCTGGCTGTAGTCATTCTTCCACCTTGAATTAATCCACAGGAAAATGTCTTACTGCATTAGAATGAGCCTTAGCAATTAATTCAATGCACCTGAGGTTACCCCAAACAGATTACTTCAAAAATATCTTAAGAAACTCTTTTAACTTGAAGTATTTGATAGATTGTGAGATTTTAGAAGAAAAGGAGTCATGAACAATGTAACAGTCTCCAGCACCATTATAGCGCACATATTTAGTAATAGGAGTCAGCGAATGGATAAAACTAAAAATGATGAATGAAATGTCAGAATAAATGAGTCAGCTAATGCGCTTTCATTCATGCAGTCAATCTTCATCAGAATGACAGGATTCTGCAAACTAGATCTTCAGAAAGTCTTGGTCTGTGATCACTTTGGGAGTCTCATAATCTGCAGAAAGCTGCAAAGCCAACAGACAGACCAAGGCAAAAATATATTTATTAGGGACAGCAGTAGGCCCAAGCTTTGCAAACTCGGGTCCGGGCCCCTCCCACGCCGGTCTCTCAGGTCTCCCTCTGTAGAGCTCGGAGTACTCCTGCCCCGCCCCCACCCTCGCCCCTTCTTGGGCCTTTTCCCGGGCGGCGGAAGTCCCCGATCACGTGACGAAGCGCGCAGCTGAGCGCATGGGCCGGGCTACACAGCCTCTCAGGGAGCTGAGGATCCAGCGTTGTCGCCTTAGACTTTCTCGGATGCAGGCCCACACCACCTCCGCAGCCCGGCCGGCTGGCCTCTTTTCCCAGGTTTCGGCGTTTAGACAACTCACCTGAGTCCTCAGCCTTGTCCCACACAGCAAGGTACAAGGGACGGGACGTCTGCCTCTTCAGCAGCGCAGCGCACAAGCTGCCTGTCACCCCGGCGCCCACGATCAGCACCCGCGCCATGGCGGTAGGGAGCCGCGATCCGTGCTGAGTCTCCGCGGCGGGGCGGACCGGCCCGGGCTTTGTGGAAAGATGGCCGGACCGGCGCTAGCGCTCTTTTGTTCCGTGCTCCCTTCGCCGACCTGGGCCCTGAGCTGTCCCTCCGGCCGGCCTGCAGGGGGCGGAGAGGAGGCGGTCGGAGCTGAGAGGCCCCTCGGTCCTTGACGAGTAAACCTGGGGCTGCGGAGAATCCGGGCTGTCTTGTCTCCTCGCTTTGGGGGCCGGGCGCACCCAGAGAAGTTCCGCACTCCGGGCTGCCCGTCGCCGAGAAAAGCCTGGAAATGGTGTGGACTATTGTTGGGAGAACCCGCGTCGCCACAGAGCTGACGTTGACCACAGCAGAGAACCAACCTACCCTATCTACTATGATAACTCTCATGCCCGTTGGGATTTTTGTTATTTTACTATTCTAGATTTGAAAGTGGGAAGAAGAAACACCAGCGATACCACGGGCAACCTGTCCCCTAATGCTTGAATGGCCACTATTAGCAAAATAAACACATCTTTTGGAATCTGGGAGACATTTTTCTTAGACCCGGGACTTTGTGTAACCTTCCTGAACCTCAATTTCTCCATCTGGGAAATGGGAACAATGACGTATACCTTTCAAACTTGTGAAGATTAAAGACAACGGTTGATTCATCAGAAAATTCCAAATTACTCTTCAATAAGTTCTATGTCAGAACGCATTCCGTATGTTCTAAGGAATATAAAGATGAACAAGAGAAGGATTGGTGCCATTCCCATTGTTTTTTTCCCCCTCCTAACATTGTACTGGAAGTTCTCAATGAAACAACAAAAGGCAATGAGAATACTGAGCTATTAAAAAATAAATAATTAAGTTACACCGACTTGCAGATAAATGATTACCTGGAAAACTAAGAAACTGAACAAGTATCAGAATCAATAAGAAAATTGACAGTGGTAGCCAATTATAATGGAAACATTTAAAAATCAGAATATTTACTTCATGTCCCCATGATGAAAAAAAAAAATACCATGCATCAAATGGGTGATGAATTAATACTAGATATATCTAATGAAAGAACTAGAAGAAAATGTAGGCGGGCATATATGACTAAGAAGACATTGTTAAGCATAAAAATGAAAGATGGAACTGAACAGAAAAACAATACATAATCATTTACAACTTGTGTGTTACAAAATACACAAAATAAAATACGAATAGTAAATTTCTGAAAGGTGTTGAAGTTAATATTATTTAAAAACATTGTTCAAAGTCTTAAATACACAAATGACAAAAGCCAAAAGGAAAACGTGTATATATTGGATAGAGTTCTTGAATAAAAAGAAATACATAAGTCCAATAAGCATGTGTTTAATTTTTTATATTCAAATACAAATTAAAATGTGGTACTATTTTTCATTTGTTGGGTTTTTTTGTTTTTTCTTTCTTGAGACAGCGTCTTGTGTCATCCAGGCAAGAGTGCAGTGGCATGATCAGGGCTCACTGCAGCCTTGACCTCTTAGGCTCAAGCGATTCTCCTGCCTCAGCCACCTGAGTAGCTGGGACTACAGGTGCCCACCACCACGCCTGGCTAATTGTGTGTGTGTGTGTGTGTGTGTGTGTGTGTACTTTATGTAGAGATAAGGTTTTGCTATGTCCCCCAGGTTAGGAATTACTTTTGATAATGTAAAAATGTATTTTCAGGGATACAGCAAAATACACAATGGTATATTACTGATGGAAGTATTCCAGACAAATTTTTCATAATACAGTCTGTTACTGTGTCAAAAGCCTTAAAAATATGCAGTTTAAAGCAACATTTATCTTGCAAAAATAGTGTACAGTTACACATTCAAGTTTATAATTTTTCGGAAATTAAAAGTTCAGATTTCTCTGAAATTAAAAGCTTAGTGTGATCACAGCCATAGCCCTAAAATCTCAAAATCGTCAATCTGGAAAGGACATTTGCAGTAATCTATTTCAACTGCCCTCTGCACCATTTTATACATGTTAATACAAACAATAAGTTCAAGTGAGTTTGCCCAAGGTTACCTATCATCTCAATGGTGAAGCAAGGGCAGGCCTTCATGGTCTTCTGAGTCTGCTCTCCTGCTCTTTTCCATCCTTTCCAGCTTCCTCATTTCTATTAATAATTTGATCATCATGGACAACAAGACTTGAAACTTCATAATTATCTTCAATAGTTTCTTTTTTCTCATCCTTGATACCTATCAGTCCTCAGGTCTTTTTGACCATTTCTCTATTGTCTCTCGAATCATCCAGTCACATCAGATTGTACAACAGAAAAGTTACTCAAATTCCATTTCCACCAGCAATGGTGGAAAACAGTGAACAGAATATAGTCAAGTCAGAACAACTTCTTCACTGCACTCTGCCCACTGTGAACATTTAACATTTCAAAGAGTAATTGCCAAAAAATGAATTCACTACTTCAGTTCAAGCCATCAGGTTTTTTCTTTTTTTTTTTTAAGCCAGTCAAATTTAGCAGTGGAGGGTTGTATACCAACTTTAGTGACACTAATGTTAATAAATTCTGATAACCCACTACCATCAGACCAGTTCAAGCCATCAGTTCTTACTTGAATTATTACTGTAGCTTTCTAACTAGTCTTCCTACTTCCCAGTTCTGCACCCAGCTTCTAGAAAAGTCATTACCATCCTCAAAAACTTCCTGTAGCTCTCAGTTTCATACAGAATTAAGTTCCACTGCATTAACTTGGCATAAAAAATATTCAATATATTATTCTCATCCTACAGTTATCACTTACTTTTGTACCTTCATTTGTTCTGCGCTATGGCTAAAGTGAATTTCTTTCTTTTCCTTGAACACATCCTCAGATTTTCCACTTATCTATGGCAGAAGAAAACCTTTACTTACGCTGTTCTCTGTATATACAGCATCCTTTTTGACTTGCATCTCCTGTAGTTGTGAATTCTCATTAATACTTCACTGTCTTTTTGCTTTCTCCCTATGATCATACGCTCTTTCAAAAACAGTTATCCAGAATTTTGGATTGCTATGGTCGTCAAATGGAAGTAGCCATAGCGGTCTGCAATTTCTCATTACGCCCCAACCTCCAGAATGGGTTACACCTGATTTCACAGTTAAGCGAGTAATGGGTCCTTGGTTGACTGCTTAGCAGTAGTACAGCTTTCTGGAAAGGTAAGAATGACTAGATGACCTAGAGAAAATTAGGATTGCAAGATAGGTGAGACAGTCCCCATGTCTAATATTTATTTTTCCTAATCACCATGACCTTTTCCCTTGACTTTTTTCCTATTCCTGATATTTTCAAGGCTGACTCCTTGAATGACTTCATTCAAATCAGCTTAAAAGTCACCTAAAAGAGGTGTTCTCTAACCACCTGACCTGAAATAGCCACCCAGTGACTCCCTATTCCGTTACATGATGGAAAAATGAATGCTTTATTTTCTTCATCTCAATCCCTTTTAGAAGTAATCTCACTTTTTTACCTGTTCACTTATTTATTATTTATTGTTTTTCTCTTACTAGAATTTAAGCACCAAGAGGATAGAAATTTTGTCATATTCAATACAGTTTCCCTGGCAACTAGAATCAAATTTAGAATTCTCAGAGACTATGAGAGTTCACTGTCTGTTCGCTAGAAGATATACAAGACTTTTGAGGATAATACTTAAATCAAGATAGGCCATATGGTAATTCAGTTGGATAATGATCAGTGACGTTGAGCTTTTTTTCATATGTTCGTTGGCCACGCAAATGTCTTCTTTTGAGACCTAACAATACTTTTAAGACTTGATTCTATATTTGAACTCCTTTAAGTCATTATAGACTGCATAGTCACTACTTGCTACTGTTATTACAATAACTGCCAGACAGAAAAATAAATCTACTTCAGACGTTTAGGGAAGTTTCATATCTTAATAATTTTAATTGCTTTTTAATGGACACTAGCGGGAAACTATCACAACTTCTGTAGTGGTTTTCTCATTTTTGTCAAGATGTGAATGTATTTGGATTAATGTATGGGAAAGAGGCTTGAAAAAAATAGGAAGCTGAATTTAATATTGTCTTGAGCTAAATGTTCTCTCTATTTATTTTGTTTTTTAGTATAATATGCTTCTTCTTAGCTTTCCTATGACTCTACTTAGCAACTTTTGCTAAAAGAAACAATATATGATTGACTACTTTGAAGACACATACATTGGACACTTAAAATCAACAAAAGCAGAGAGGTATGATATAATACTTTCCATTGTTGTGTGTTGTACCTAGAGTCAAACTAATCATTTTAATGGCAGAAGCTAAAGAAACATAATTCTCAAGTCATCTTTTAGGAAATTCTATTTAATATTACAGATATTTGATATCTTCATATTTTGTTTAAGTACTTTTGCTAAATGGGTGACAGCTTTTAAAAATCATTATTTAAAGTTCTGGAAACCTCCAGTTTTAGTGCTGTGGTACAAAACTGCACTTTTTTACTCACTTTCATCTTTGCCTTATGAAAGTTTGCCGCTCAGCAGAGCAAAGCACCAGTGATTTGCTCCATGGAATAGTATCTCACCAGGTAGCCAGCATGGATGGAAAATTATGGCAAGTAACTTAAAGTGAAGTAATAATGATTACCTGTTCCATTAGGTACAAGGTTTACAGGCCAAGGTAATATTTTAATCTAGTAGTGGTGATTACTTCTATGATACCTTGCATGAACTTAATAAATAGCAAACCATTTTATCCAAATTATTATTTCAACATGTAAGTATTAGAAAAATTATTGTTGAGATGGTTTACATTATCTTTTTTTGTAAACCTTCAAAACCCAGAGTGTATTTTACATGTATAAAAGATCTTAATTCTGAAGCTAAATTTGTATTAGACACACTTGAAGTGTTTTTGGATTTCATAAAATTTACACCTACAACAGTAGTTTCACATACCTAAATTGTTTGAAACATATTTAAAAGTTTCAGTAACTGAATTGACTGTCAATAAATCATTTTCTCTTATATTTGCATGTATTATGACAAAATTATTTATCTTTTTTAGAAAAATTGAGTAGACTTTGAAGTAAAAACGTATCAACTTAAAAACTCTATTTCTCCAAGTTAAGTATATTTAAATAGCTCATGTCAACTTAAAATTATTAATATCAATTTCAAGTTTGAGTTGCAAAGCAACTCTAAATTTATTAATATCAACTATTTTTCTTGTAGTTTTGTAGCCAATTTATATAAATGCTGCTGTTTAGAATTAAAATCTGCATATTGATTCATGTTAGAATAATGTGTAAATCATTATTATTGAATTGCATTATGGAAAGTTTTCATTTCAACATAAAGTCTGGTAGCTGTTTATTAAGGTAATAAATGAGCTTTTCCATTCAGCATGATATGGATGAAAAAACATGTCATCCTGCCATTTTCTTGTTTTCAGTTATGGGATATTTGACAAGTATTGCTTTTGTTTCAAGATAATCTTGAATTGGGATTAACAATACAGAAAATCTTATACAAATTTAAAGTTGGGTTTAACAGAAAAATATTTTACACTGCTTAAGCTTTCATATTAAAATTAATTTAACTAAAATAAAATATTTAGTTTCTCACTGGCCACATTTCAAGTGCTCAATGGCCACATTCTAGACTTTAGTGAACTTTTTCACTAGTTGCTTTCTATGGTTGATGAGTCATTGCAAATAATAAGGTTAATTTCATTCAGTTAATTTCATTTCATTTCCCATTGGTGGTTATTAGGAGTACCACAACTATATGTCAAAGGCTTATACTTCTGTGTTTCCTTTGTGTAAAAATATTAAAATTTGGGTAAATATTTGAGGCTATAAATTGGGCAGTCATAACCTACATGCCTGGAACAGTCCAGAGTATGCCTATTTTCCCAAGATAATTATCAATAGAATTTTATTTTAAAAGCTATCTTGTTTCAGATGATAGTCTATACATTCCTTCTAGATATAATGCAAAGCATTTTAAAACCTCAGCTAGGAAGCAAGCGGTGTGTAGTAATACATGTAGTTAATACATGCACAGACAGAGCACGTATTCCTTCCCAAGCTATTTCCATATACTTATCTGAGACAGCCCATGAGGACAGAGGACTGAGTAGACTTGCTGCCTGCTGAGCACTTTTCCAAGAATACAACCAAATAGAAATATCTAAATGTGATTCCAAATGTTATAAAGTTTTTCCACGTGTAGTTAAATTAGCAGCTCTTGCTCTTCTCTTTGGTAGAAGATATTGGTAATGCTGTTTTAAACTTTGCTGTTGCCTTCAATGAAAACCACAGATATTATACCAAATATAAATATTTGGACCAAAGGAGAGAAGTGCAACTTCTGTAAATTAAAGTTTTAAGTTAGAAAGTGTTTTTTAAAAAATGAATACACTTTAAAACTTTCAGAGCTACATATTTTTTTTTAAAGTTATCAGTGCCCTGGAAACTGGACTAATAAATATATAAGAAAGACATATCAATTATGTGCATGTAAATTATGTCCCTAAATTGCTTGTAATTTGTTCTCTTGAATAAGGAGGATTGTTACATATTAATGTCAGCTATATGACAGGTATTACACTGATACATCATATCACATTGATCAGATTTAAGTTTTATAACAATCCTGAGAAGTAGATATTAGTTGCATTTTGTAGGCAGGGAAACTGATGATCAGAGAGGTTAAGTAATCTGCTTTAAGTCATCTAGCTAGTGAGTGGCGAAGGTAGGGGTCTTATAATCCTTGGATTATGTCCTTCTGGATATAGTGGTTGGCTTATTATACAAGGCTCATAAGATTAGTAAGTCATGCTTTTTGGGGGAGAATCTGGATGGCAGCCTCTGTGGGTCCCTGGTTTATTGTTTTAAGAAAACACTTAAGAGTTCTGCCTTCGTAGAATTTAGGAGATTCAAAAATCACCTATCTGTAAAAAAAATAAAATGAGTTGCTGAATGAAAGTTATCCAAGCTTCCAAATCTACCCTTTCTTTTAATTTGTAATACATGATAAAGCTCTCAGAATTGGGCTGAGCAATACTATAATGGAGACTTCTAAGAGGGAATTTATCCACAAAATGGGGTAGCCAGAAAAGCATGGACTTTGAAATTAAGCAGTCCTGAATCTGAATTCTGACTGCCAGTTATACATTATATGGTTTTAGCCAAGTTATTTAATTCTTCGAAGCCTCTGTTTTCTCACCTGAAAACAGTAATATTTCCTACCTCACAGAATTATTTGCTGCAGTTTTATAAATGGTATAATTTGCTGCAATTTTAACTGTATAAACATCTTCCTTTTATATATAGGTCCCAAATGTGGTATCTTTTCACAATGATGTATTTTATCCGAATTCTTGGAATTACCTATGGTGTCTTTCAAAATCAAAGATCTGCAAACCCTGAAGCAGATATGAATATTGTAAGTTATTAGAAAATAAATCTGTACTGCCGAAATAACAGAGAATGCTACTCTTCAAATTTGGAGTTTTAATTTAACAGATTTACAGTCAAATGTACATATCTATATTCACATTCTATATGTTAATGTTTCTCATCTGCTATTCTATAGCTTAGTTTCTCCTTCAGCCTTATTCTATCTTTGTAATGAAAAATGTGTAAATATATTCATACCTTCACATATTTGAAATATATATTCATATATACGAGGGTATGAATATATACCTCCTCTATATATTTACATATATACAAATTTCAGATATAAGATTAGATATACACATAGACATGCAAACATTTATGGATGCATGTATATTTTTAAATTGTGTATAGGTGGGTAGGTAAAAGTATGAGAGACTAGTAGTTAAAAAAGAAAATGTTCTTGAGATATCTCTTTGAGGGTGGGGGTTTGTTTGTTTATTTATTTATTTTATTCTTTCAATCCCTAGTATATAAAACTGCTGCTCAGTAGGTGTTTAAAAATATTTATTAACTGAATGAATCAGCAAATTAATGAAAATAAAAATAGATAGGCCTGAGGTTGAGAGAGAACACCAAGGTTCATTATCACATAATGCATTAGAAATGGCAAACCATTCAACTTTATTCTATAACAATTTTATGCTAAAGGATTTGCTTTTTCTTTATCTAGAGCCAGATTATTTCCTACTGGGGCTACCCTGATGAAGAATATGATATTGTAACCGAAGATGGTTATATCCTTGGCCTTTATAGAATTCCTTATGGGAGGACAGACAATAATAAAAATCTAGGTAATATTCAATTGAAGAAGGATTGGTGACCATCTAGGGCCTGAAGTTCTTAATTGTTCTAATTGATGGAGAATGTAGGACAAGAAAAGCACCTTAAGATTAAGTGAATACTTAACTTCCCATGTGTCTTCCCACATGCCACAAGAAGAGACATGCAAGAAGATACATTGGCCTTCTGGTCACAGAGAGGTTGTGATGGAACACAAGCTGTTCTTCCCAGGTTTCTTTTGTGGATCACTTGGCTCTTACATGTTGATTCTGTAGAATTTTCTTTTTCTGATGAGAAATTAGAAATGCTGTGAAACACAATAACATTATTATGCTCTAGGTTTTGAAGAAAGGCTGGTGCAAATTTCCTTCTTCGTCTTTTGTCATTCTCTCCGCTAGAAACAGCAGAGAGATGAGGTTGGTAGCAGGCTCAGGGCTCTTTATTCCAACAGTAAGTACATTTGAATCATTAGAGTGTGGTGAAAAATGCACTGGAATTTGTTAGGAGATCTGGGGTATAATCTGGGGTATAATCTGCCACTCACTAGTAGAATATGTAATGGATTACTTTTGCTTATTCATATAATTGCCCAAATAAAAGCCAAGTATTTTCTTTTCTCCTTAGCTTTTCTTCCTGAAAGTGTTTCTTTCAGAAGGAAACAGAATGTGAAAAAAATAGAATGTTTTTTATATTATAGGGCATCCTCTCAAGTTATTTTGAACATTAAAGTACACTTCAGAGAGGATATTAATTTGAAATGACCTTAATTAACATAATTTTGCATATTCATAAAGGTTACACCCAGTAGCAGAAAATCTTAACATAGATTTTATATAATAATAGTATTTATCCCCCAAGCTAAGACCTCATTTTGCAAGTACTGTATTAAAGATTTAAAGATAATTTTAAAACACAGCAAGTGCCTTAGAGTGCTCTAAAGGCAGAGTCTGAGAGGGGTTCAGGTACTTGTGACTGATTGGTGAAATACTGTCAGGAGGCAGTAACATGGAAATTAGGATAAGGTAGGGTAAGGAGTTAAGGAGTAATATAATATGACTCAGCTTGGGGCTAGCTAAAAAATGATCTCAGAGAAGTTCAAGGTTCCCATAAAAATTACACTACAGAGGTGGTTCCACCTTGAGATTAGAGAGCCAGCTTTTTGTGTTCCTATGTCAGTTAATCATTGCCTGAAGGCTACCCCTAGAAGGAGGTGTGATCTCTTAGGTGAGGCAGTTCCAATTTGGCCGAGAAAGGAGCAATAGTAAGCCCTTCAAAAGCAATACTAGGGCCATAACTAGTATTCATAAATGTCCTCCTCCACCATCCATTCTAGGTTTCTCTACCTCTTAGCTAGCTTGCCTGATGAGCAATAGGAAACCCTTAAAAAGCAACCGAAGGCCGTAACTTGTACTCATAAATGTCCTCATCCACAATCTATTCTAGCTTTCTCTACCTCTCAGCTAGCCTGCCTGATAGGGTAAGCTAGGCCCTCATCCCTAGGGGCTAACATATTCATATCAGATGATGGTTGTACTTGTTCGTGTACAGTTAAAACTGGGCATAGAAGTAGGAAAAGATGACCCAGTGGATCACCTGAAGAGCAAATGTATTTCTCCCTTTCCTCATTTTGTATCAGCAGACCTACTTTCTTATGATGATAAGGGTCAACGAACTTCCTGGTCTTCAGTAATGAAGAGCCCACAGTGACCAGGCAGTGGTCATAACTTTAAGTTTGTTAGGATGCTTACAGTGCCTTGGTGGTAGCATTTTCTCTCTGGAGACCAGGGCCTCTAGAGATGTAGAGGCTGAAACTGTGAGAACAGATTCCTAAGTGGGTTCCTAGGAGTGATGGCAAGCTCTTGTTCCTCAGACTCCTGTGTTCTACTTATTGGGTTATCACAAATATATTCTCACCATTTTTAAAAGATGTACAATAATTCCTGAAGGATAGTGCCCATGCTTACAGGATGTCATCTCTCAGCTGGATTTTTCCTGGCTGGCTTTTACTGAGCATTCAAGGGCTTGTTTCATTTTCTATCAGGTTGGCAGCCTCTTGATGGGAGTTATATGGTAGGACCAGTGAATACCATGGCCATGTGCCAATGGATATGTCAACTTTGCTATGTAATTGATCCCTTACTTAAAATGTGTTACTTAAAATGTGTATGAGTGCTCGAATTACTATAAAATGTTTGATTATTCTCTCTCACTAAAATGTATATATTTAAGTGTGATGTGACCTAATTGCTCACTTGGTTATTTGAAAGACAACCGTCAGTGAACCGTATTAAACGGCTCTGTCATACAATGGGATTAAATCTTAGTAACTTACCCTACTTATGAAAAGAATTTTTAAAAACTTTCAACTGTCATGTACTAAAAGTTTGAATTTCATATAAGAGATTTTCATATAGATAACCACAAAATTTATAAAGAATTTTCTACATTTTTTTTTTCAGCTCAGAGGGTTGTTGTATACTTGCAACATGGTTTGCTTACATCTGCCAGCAGCTGGATTTCCAATCTTCCCAACAATAGTCTGGGCTTCATTCTGGCAGATGCTGGTTATGATGTGTGGATGGGAAATAGCAGAGGAAATACCTGGTCCAGGAAACACTTGTACCTGGAAACGAATTCCAAAGAATTCTGGGCTTTCAGGTACAAAAAAATGAAGTAACATTTCATTTTGTAAGTGTATACAAATTTTTCATTTTGAATGAAATAAAATAAAATTTAGGTTTTACTCTTTTCACAGTTTAGGACTTTCCATAGACCATTAAAATTTATGTGAATTTTGGCTTGAAAGTTAAAGAGTACTTGTGTGATTTTGAGTTTGTTACTTATGTTTCAGCAATAATCTTTATTTCTTTCTTAGTACCTTATTGACCAACCCTATCCTTCCTTTGACTACTCTTCTACTCTATAACTCATATATTTTGTCTACCCTATTCTATTTTTCATATACAAACACCCTCTTTATAAGACTGCCTTGTGATTTTATTTCCTTGACTTTGAGTTCCCACAGAAGTCTCTATTTAGAAGATAATTCTACCATATAACTTCTTGATTAATAACAAAAGACAGTAGAAAATTGCCTTTATTCATTTACCTATTCATTATTTTCAAATATTAACATAACATTAGTAGAAAGTGCTATTTTTATTTTCCTCTTTCTTTTGTAGTTTTGACGAGATGGCAAAATATGACCTTCCAGCCTCCATTGATTTCATTGTGAAGCAAACCAGACAAGAGGAAATATTTTATGTAGGCCATTCACAGGGTACTACTATTGGTATGCCAAGAAAGATTATTGCTAATATCCCTTAATTTCTTTGTTAAGGTTATGCATATACTTGTTAAAGTTGTAGATAAGCTTCTAGACCTGTAAGTAAAACAAAAACTGTGAGACAAACATAGTATAGCAGAATGCCCTGGAATCTTACATGCTGCTTTGATCCCACATGGAGCCTTCTCTAGTCACAAGGAATTCATTGTAAAGACAAGGTTGGTTGTGGTTTTGTTTGTTTCAAATTGTATAAAAGTTGGATATCTATGTTATTTAAGATCAAAGTGAGATTGCTATTATTATGTGTTCTACAAATAGAACTTTCACATTATTTTTCCTTTCAAAAATGTAGCATAGGATTTTATGAGTGGAAAAGATGAAAACTTATGTATGTTTTTGCATTTAGGACTGATCAAACTTAAGAAATGCACAAAAATCAGGGAATTCTTTCTATATTTAAAAATGACTAGAAAAGAACTTTAATCAGAACTCTAATGCCTGTCTAATATATAACAACTTTACTTTCAGAAATAAATTACCTATGACCTAACATAATTCTCTTGCATGGTACTATAAACCTCTTTACTCATGTTATTCTACTTTACAGGGAGAAAAAGCCATCTTATAATAGAAGCTAATTAATATTAAGTAAATCGTTTCTAAGCTGAAGACTGTAATTTTCTTATAGAAATAATCCACTTCCTACTACAAAAAGCATGTTGAGTAACAATCTAATCCCATTTTCTACAGATCTTTTCTCTGACATGTATTAACCATATATGTGACTTTTAGTCCAAATTCTCATCAACTATTCAATTATCTAAAACCAGGAATGCCTGAAAATGTAGAAATAAGAAAAAAAAATGAGTAATGAGTGTCAGAGCTTGTTGACTTATCACATGATATATAATTCTTTGGTTGTTTGGCTTCTCAGAACCTGACCTAAATAAATAAATAATAAATAAATAAATAAATAATCAGTCAGAATATTGATGTGTAAGTAGATAGCTTGATAAGACGGCAAAGGGAAAAATGACTATTTTCACATTAATGCCTCAAAACTACCAATAAAATAAGATGCTTAGTATCCTCTGTATAAGATGATAAGCAGTTTTAAAATATATTGAAGATAAATGTTAAAACAATGGGACATTTATTGAGCCTGTCACCTAAAGTGTAAAATTCACCTGTCTGAAAATTCACATATTTCGTTTTCACCATTGCAAGTTATAAAAAATGTTCAATATTGCTCCTGATTTTTAAACTATGGTGTTACATGTCTGATTTATTGTTAAAATATCATTCTTTATGGTCTATACATTGTAGAAACCCGAATTATCAGCATTATATTATGACCAATATATTACAATATACTGGGTGATTTAAAAATGTTTGATAGGTGAATTAAGAAATAGTTAATTGTTCAGAAACTATTTTTGAACTTTCTCTTATTCTCCTTGGTGTCATCTCTTACATGCTAGTAATTGCTTAAGAATAGCTTACTAATTTATATCTTATTTTATTTTAGGTTTCATAACATTTTCTACTATACCAAAGATAGCTGAAAGAATCAAAATATTTTTTGCTTTAGCACCAGTTTTTTCCACAAAGTACTTAAAAAGTCCTTTAGTTAGAATGACATATAAATGGAAGTCAATAGTCAAGGTATGTTCTACCTTTATTTTATGTCGTTGATAACCCAAAGTGATAATGTATGCTTTCAAATAAGAGATCTTGACTATATTTAGACAACCACAAGTATGAATTGAAATTTTTGGTTTCATTTACACTAGATTCTTGCCTTTGTTTCTACAAAGGAATACAATTTTACTTATTATAACTTTACAACCTCACTGTGAGAGGAAATCCAGTGGCAAAACCACCCTGCTTCCAAGTTTTTTCCTTTATTTGAAATTTTCAAACTACTGTGAGATAATTTGTTTGGTTTTATACATAGTGAATTATGACAACATTTCTTTAGTACTTATTGTGGTCATCCAAATGTAGATAAAATAAATTTATTTTACAGGCTTTTTCTGGCAACAAAGACTTCTTGCCTAAAACCTCATTTAAAAAATTCATTGGTTCAAAGCTGTGTCCACTACAGATTTTTGATAAGATTTGCCTCAACATCTTGTTTATGATGTTTGGATATGACTCAAAAAACTTAAATATGGTAAGAATAAGTTGACTTTGAAATATGTATATTTTCCAATATTTGAAAAGCACAATAATAATAGTGCTTGTGTTATACTTTGTGTCATTTTGTGTTTCATCCACATACACTAGTAGTCAGATTCTTAGCCTATCTGATTTTATGACTATACCAATATTGTACAACTAACTTGCATTAACATGCTAGGATTGTTTTACTTGCATATTTGTCTTGCTTTCTGTAAATATGTGAGAGCAGCTGATGTGATGGGTATCTTTATTGACCTTTGCTACTGGGTATTAGTTTCCTGAGACTTCTAAGACTTAGGTCCTCTTCTATTCAGTTGTTTCCGGTAACTCTGTAACTCCTCCTGCTGGTTCCTAATACTCCTTCCCATCCTTGTTGATCCTTCCATAATTAGAATTAGTGCCTGCCAATTATCTTTAAGTTTCTAGCTTTTATCAATACTCTTGGAGTGGGAAACCACTGTGGTACTCAAGGTACTATTACCAAAACCTTTGGATTGATTGTGGATAGGTTCTCTTAAGGATATAGGCATTCATTCTAAGCGTTTCTCAACACATTATTTAAAGATGCAGATTTGGCAGAAGCAAATGTGCCATTTGGACTAGAGGTTAGTTCTTGTACCTGGACCTTTTAAGAGCTTCTCAAAGAGAGCCAATATAGACATTCAAAGAAAGAGAGGTATTCTATTAATTCCCAAACACACTTTTATGCCACAAGGACATGTTTGTTGGCTTTGTTGATTTTGTTCAACCTTACCTTATTTTCAGAATGGTATAAGAAACTCAATTCCCATCTTTTCCACCCATTAAGATATGAGCAATGTACCTTCTGCCAGAGAAGGCAAAAAGGATTACTTCCATATTCCCTCTTTTTCATATTTTTTTGTTCATCTAGTGCTAAGCACCTACTATGGGAGGCCTAGAAGAATCATAAATACAATATTTATTTTTACTTATCCATTCATTCTATGTTTTAGGTAGTATATTTGGCCAATCCTATATTTTTTTGTAATTATAATGTGATGTCTCTGAGAACTCTTTTTTTGTGCTTAAATTATTAGAAAAGCTTATACTCTGGTTTTCTAGCCTTCAAAACTGTGGCATTTCTTCTGCAACAGAAATTGACAGTGTTGTAGATTATAATATGACTGTGTCTTAATTTAACTGGAATTGTAGGAAGTTGGAAGTAGAAAATTTTCACGCACAGTGTGTTTGGAAATAGTTAATTGTGAAACTGTGGTTCAGCTTGAATCAGTCTCTTGAGCCTAGCAAGATCTGTGGAGGAAGTAGGGTCTGGCTTAAAATTGTTTGCTTAGAGCCAGTATGAAAAACCAAAAAAGAATCTGGTAGTTTGTGAAAAGGCAGTGAGTGGAATCTGACCGATATCACTCAGATGTGGAAAACCAACCAGAGAATTGAAAGCAAGTGGTGAGAACTGAAAGCAAGTCATGATACAAGGAAAAACAGATGACAAAAATGCTCACAATGTGACTTGGAAAATGTATCCTCAAACAACCAAAGTTTTGACCTTGTTCAGGTGTTATGATTTTTTGATGATGATTTACAGAAAGAAATTCTAACTCTTATGAAGGGAAATGAGCCTGAGATATCTGAGTACAGCTGTCAAGGGTATGTGGTTATTATTTAGGCCCCTTTCAGGGAATGGATTCCTTCTCATCTTTCTGATAAAGGTGAAGTAGAGACTCTGGTAAACATTTCAGATTGCTCACAGATAGGCCTGACAGGTGTTTATGAAAGCTACTGTGCACTTCTTCATATGGAAGGATGAACAGAACAATGCAATTTAGGTTGTATAAGCCTCTGACCTACATTAAGGTAAACAATAGTGACCCATGATGGAAGAAATATCTGGAGTCTACCAGAAAACTAAGCATTATATTGGAGCTTATTTCAAACACAGAGAATAATTATAATTAGAGGACATAATAAATATCTGAGTTTTAATTATAGAATGTTTCTGTTAAAAATTTCTGTACAGGCTATTTAACATTGTTCAGTCAGAACTTTATTTTTGACAGTTTCAAGTAGCCTGAATGGCAATGAAAACAAAAGACATTTTCTCTTTTTTTTTTGAGGTACAATTGACAAATAAATACATTGTGAAATAATTGCCACAATCAAGTTGTTAACACATCTGTCACCTCACATAGTCACATTTTTGGTGAGAATGCTTAAGATCTATTCTCTCAGCATATTTCAAGCATATAGTACAGTATTATTAACTAGTCACCATGCTGTACATTAGGTCCTCAAAATGTATTTACTATATAACTGAAAGTTTATACTCTTTGACCACCATGTCCCCATTTTTCCCACCTGCCAGACCCTAGCAACCATCATTTTACTCTGTTTCTATGAGTTCATCCTTTTATTTATATATTTAATATTCTACATAGAGTGATACCATAGAGTATTTGTCTCTCTCTATTTGGCTTATTTAACTTACTAATGCCCTCCAGGTTCATCTATGCTGTCACAAATGGCAGAATTTTTTTTTCTATGGTTGATTAATATTCTACGTGTATATATGTGTATATGTACACACATATGTGTGTATATGTGTACACATACATATATACACACATATATGTGTGTATATGTGTACACATACATATATACACATATATACATATATGTACATATATACATATATATGTGTATTAACAATATTTTCAAATCCATTTTGACAGTCTTTGCCTTTTAATTGGATTATGGTATTTAGTAAATTTGTTTTTATATAATTATTAAGATTAGATTTATGGCTATCATCTTGCTATATGCTTTTGATTTGTCCTATCTGGTGTTCTTTTTATTTCACATTTCTTGACTACTTTTGTGTTTCTGAAATACTTTTTAATATTTTATTTTATCTTATTTTGTTACAGCTTTAAAAATATTCTTTATTATTCTCTTAGAAATTATAAAATGTATCATGTATTATTACTTACATTAAATTTGTGTTTATATCCACATCCTAAATAATGCAAACACTTTATACCAGTTTAACTGGGATTCACCATTTGGGATACAGTGAGCTTCTTTCATCAAATTTAAACATTCTCAGCCATTAGTATTTCAATTATTTTTTTCTTTCAAGATATTGGACCACCTGACAGTGACCAACATCTTTCCTTGTTCTATTTGTGTGTGTGTGTGTGTGTGCTTAAGTTTGAATATTTTATATAGGTTTGAATTTGAGTTCAAAAATCCTGTCTTTTGCTGTGTATAGTCTGCTTTTAAATCCATCTAATAAATTTTAACATTTATATATTTTATTTTTATTTTGAGTGTCCATTTGACTATAAAATAAATTCTAATTATCTGTTAAAATATTCTTCCTTTATGACCATTTTAAACTTTAAAAAATATTTTATTTAACATATTAATCATACTTTATTTTAAAGCTTTTGCTAACTCCAATGTTTGCAGCATCTCTGCATCTGCTTTTGCTGATTATTTTATGTCCTTATTGTTGGCTGTGTTTTCCTGTTTCACTCTGTGACTAGGATTGAATGCAGGGTACTGGGAATAGTATGCTGCACATTCTCTTGGTTAAATTACTGTCTTAGTGCATTTTGTGTTGCTATAATAGAATATCCAAGACTGGGTTATTTATAATGAACAGAAATGTATTGGTTCACACTTCTGGAGGCTGGGAAGTCCAAGATCAAGGCACTGACATCTGGCAATGACCTTCTTGCTGTGCCACCACATGATGAAAGATGTAGGGCAAAGAAGCAACAATGAAGCAAAAGGGAACCAAACTCACCCTTTTATTTTATTTTATTTTTTATTTTTTTTTGAGATGGAGTTTCACTCTGTCACCCAAGCTGGAGTGCAGTGGTGCGATCTCAGCTCACTGCAACTTCTGTCTCCCGGGTTCAAGCAATTCTCCTGTCTCAGCCTCCTGAGTAGCTGGGACTTCCGATGCATGCCACCATGCCCAGCTAATTTTTGTATTTTTAGTAGAGATGGGGTTCACCATATTGGTCAGGCTGGTCTCAAACTCCTGACATCAGGTGATCCACCCACCTCGGCTTCCCAAACTGCTGGGATTACAGGTGTGAGCCACTATCCCCAGCCTCAAACACACCCTTTTATAATGGCATTAATCCCATCCATGAGGGCAGAGCCTTTATGGCTCAATCACCTCCCAAAGATCCCACCACCTAACACCACCACAATGGCAACCAGCAGGAGTTTAGGAGGGAGCAAACATTCAAACCATGGCAGTTACCCTCTCAAGAGTTTTGGCTCATTTAGCTAATTGTCAGTGCCCATTTTTAGACTTTTTAGGGTTGGCCTTATTTTATTCACTTTTCGTTAATTCAGGAGACTACTTCTCCTGGCAATCTATGGCCTTTAGTCCAACTCCATAGCACCCACATAGATCGATTTCTGTTTCTTCTGCCCAGCAAGGCTGCCATACTCTGTTTGGCTCTAATTCCCTGCACCGTATTGGAAAATCCACAGGATGAAGGTTGGGATTAATGAAAGGTTTGCTTCTTGTATTTTTATTCTCTTCAGGTTCCTGTCCTCTGGTGGTTGCTTTACACTTTCTGTAAACCTGAACAATTGTTTTATAGTTTGCATCCGATATCATAAAAAATATTTGTGAGGTTTTTTAAAATAATTTTTTTCATTTTTGCTTGTTCTTACATGATACCTCTCTCTTCATATACTCGCTTTTCTTTGACTGAGTAGAGTTAACTGATTTTGAGAAATTTTTACCAAGAATTAGAAGAGTAAGACAGGCCTTTTCTTCTTGTGGAAATAAATCTTGCTTGCTTTTTCAAGGCACCTGAGGTCACTTTGAGATCAGTGCTCTACATGTCTGGTTCACTGAAGTTCCCAGGGACTATCTAGGCAATGCAAATATAGATTGCAGATTAACATCATGGCTTTACCTTGAGCACTGTAGAATTTGAGGCCCTTATGGAGAGTGTTTCTTTTAAAATCTTTCAACTTTGACAGGCCTTAGACTTTGATTTTTTGTTTTTTTCAGCAAGCTAAGGTCTCAAAATGAAACTTCACATTCTCTGTGACTGACAACCTTAAACAAAGTGACTTTGGTTCTTTGTTTGTCTTTGGGGGTTCTTTATTTCTCTCCTCAATTTATTTTAGTAATTTACTTCTATCTTGTTAGTTCTTTCATGCTTTCAAAAGGTGTTTGTGTATATGTGTGTATAGGCCTGTGTCAGTCACATTTGATTGTTTTCAGCAGGGTGAGTGACAGACCAAATAACTTAGAAATTCAAAAATAGTGTCTATATTAACGTAAAAATTGTACAATTGAATAAGTACATTTGTATATTTAATTAAAATATAATTTGATGATTTGTTTATTAATATTAATTTAAAAATAACCTAATTTTCTTGAAATAATTTAGTTCAATAAATATTAAGAGATTATGCTTTCTATGATTCAACTAACATAAAAATGCTTTTTTTTTCTGATCCCTCAGAGTCGTTTGGATGTGTATTTTTCACACAACCCAGCAGGAACATCTGTTCAAAATATGCTCCATTGGAGTCAGGTAAAACTGCTAAAGTGCATTTCAATACAATTTAATTTACGCTACTCATGGTTTACCTCATTATTCTAGGGATCATACCATGGCCATAGAGTAATAAATTTATAAGGATAAAATAAAATTATTATATATTTCTATAATTCCTTATAGTTTATAAAATATTGAGGCCAGGTGCAATGGCTCATGCCTATAATCCCAGCACTTTAGGAGGCCGAGGTAGATGGATCACCTGAGGTCAGGAGTTTGAGACTAACCTGGCCAACATGGTGAAACCCTGTCTCTACTAAATACGAAAATTAGCCATGTATGGTGGCACATGCCTGTAATTCCAGTTACCTGGGAGGCTGAGACAGGAGAATCGCTGGAACCCACAAGGTAGAGGTTGCAATGAGCCAATATTGTACTGCTGCACAGAGTAAGACTCTGTCTCAAAAATAAAGAAATACATAAATAAAAATAAAATGTTAGTATCATAATTTAATAAATCCTCTAAACCTAAGTAATATTACAGCAATATAAACATCAGTTTTACAAATGAGAAAATGTTACAAAAGCAGACTAGGGATTATCTAGGCCATGTCCCACAATTGACTTGCCCAATGCTTGAAAACTATTCCATTTTTGAAAATCTGACTGGAACACAGTTAATTATCCTGATGCCTACTCTGAAACGCTTCCACTAGACTGCACTTTCTCCTCTGTTAAATTGTTAACTCCTGAGGACCATGAGAAGTTTGTTCACTTTTGTATTTCCAAGGCCAACAGTTCTTAGCATATAGTAGATACTCAACTAATATTTGTTCAATTAATGATATTGATTTAAAAAAACCACTGTGAATGCAATCTTAATGTTGAAAACCAGGAGAACATAGTAGAAAGAACACTTTTCTCAGATCAAAAGACCAGAAATTAAGACCTTTCTCTGGACCTTAGTGGCAGGGTGACATTGAGCATCTCATTTAATCTTCCTGAATCAGTTTCCTTTATTTTTAAAGTGAAATTAATAATTATCTGATTTAACTAAGAAAAATATTGTAAGAATTGAAAAAGCTAATGATTATAAATGTTCACTAAAGTTAATAAACACTAGGTAACTTTAAAGTATGGTTAAGATATTGGGTAAGACTTTTTCATTTACAAAAAGTTTAAATCTGTAATGTAATTGATTTGATATAACTTACTGAAAACATTTATTGTAACTTTTATTTAGGTAAGATAAGCTATACTTTATTCTCTGGTGATGGCTAGACTAGAAAAATCTAAACAAACTTTGCAATTATTTATCCATTGTAACAATATTTATTGCACACCTACTACGTGTCTATACTATTCTGTGTTCATGGGCTACATCAGTGAACAAAACAAGAACTCCTGTCATCCTCAAGCTTACATATTATTAGTAGGTATACAGATAATAAACAGTAACCATGTCAACTTTGAAAACTATTATAATGTGTTAGAAGGGAATAGAACTATGGAGAAATTGGGATAAAAGAGTAGGGAAAAGGTATGAGGCATGCTGAAAAGTGGGTTGTACTTTTGAATAGAAAGGTTAGGCCAGGGTTTAGTGAGATGGTGACATTTGGAACATGGAAACTTAGCGAAAGGAGGCAAAAATAATGAGTAAGACAGGGATCTGCACGTCATTGTAAGGACTTTGGCATTCACTCTGTGTGAAGTGAGTAGGCACTGCATGATTTTGAGCAGGGAAGTGATATGACATAGTTTACAGTTTTAAAAGGAACACATTGGCTGCTATGTTGAGTAGACTATAGTAGGACAAGAGTGAAAGCAGTGAGAGAGTTAGAAAATTACTGCAATAATCCAAATGGGAATGACAATTGTTTGGACTGATGTGTTGACAGCAGAGATGGTGAAAGTGAAAGGAGTCTGAATAAACATATGTATATCATGAACATGCAGGCAACAAAGTTTAATGAAGGACCCTATAAGAGGTGAGAGAGAAAGAGAGTCTTGGATGATTCTAAAGTTTCTGACTTACATAAGGAAAAGGTAATATTGCCATTAAAGGAGATAGGGAGGTTTGATGATGAAGGTTATGGAGGAAAGGTAAAATAAGTTTTAAATATTTAAGTGATGACGTTGAGTAAGCAGTTGAATATAGGAGCCTAGAATTTAGGAAAGACTTACAAAAGAAGGTAAACGTTTTGAATATAAATGACATGTAAAGCCAAGAGAGTGAGAATATGAAAAGCCAGGGGTGAGAATGCAAATGAAGTGAGTATAGACAGAAAAGCAAGATCCTTTTGAGAAAGGATTGGGTACTGAGATGGGAAAAGATTAACAGGTCAGGTGGCAGAAACTAAATTGGCTAAACAAAGCTGAAAAGGAACAGCAAGTAAAAATGAAAATCAAAAAATTGTGGTATTCTAGGAGCTAGGTAAAGGAAAGATCTCAAGGATGAGGGAATGAACAACTATGTCAAATGCTGCCAACAGATAACATGAGAAAATTCCTCAGAATTGATCAAAGTGTTAGAAATATCAAGGTCATAAGTAACCTTGGCCAGAAAGTGGTGGTGAGGCTGTGAGTGTGAAGGGGTAAAGAAAAAAGTGACTTCTGGGACAAACTCTTGAGCCCCATTGTTTGAAGCAAAGTGTTTTAGGTGGGTGTTATCTTAGTCTTAGTGCAAGACACTCAGTGTTGACCTCTGTTGATGAAGCTGAAGATTTGAGGGAGCCTGATGTTACTTCTCCCAAAAGAGGCCCCCCTCTGGGTAGAAAAAAGCCTTGGGTATATGTACATTTATATAAAGACAATGGAATTATTTCTTTAGATTCCCCTGCTCCAATCTCCAACCCCTTCCATTTATTTCTCTACTCAAAGGAAAAGAAGAACAAAGAAGCCCACCTGCATAAATACCAGCAGACCCAGTACAACGGGGGTATATATTGCATTGCATGCTTAACTTGCTCAGCTGCCACTGTAATGAACAAATGATATGGTCTTATTTTTTTGTTTCTCTTTCAGCTTTTAAATTCTACTCATTTGAAAGCTTATGACTGGGGCAGTCCTGATCTGAACTTGGTTCATTATAATCAGGTACATAATTCTCTATAAAAACTCTCTCCCTTCCTGATTTTTTAGATAACTTTTCTATAGATCAAGGATCAACTGTAAATCCCCAGAGTACAATAACACACTGATAAGGACCAGCAGATGAAGATAATATTTATTTGGATACATATTGTCACATCCAACCAAAGTGACTTTTCTATGTTTTCTACGTATTTTAACAACAAATATCCTGGATAAGTCTAGAAAAGTTGACAGGCAGTAGAAGAAGTCAAAGTCTCTCAAGAGGAAAAATACTGTGTTTTTTTTATATCCATAGCTTTACACTTGGTTAAATGAGAAATAAAAGGCATAATATATTTATTGACCCTAAAACCAGTTATTCTATTTGAAAAGATGAGAAAACATATATAATAATTAGGAAAAATTCAAAGTCAATGAGATGTGGTAAAAATTGTATAATGACAAAATTATTGAAGTACTAGAACCCAAGTCTGTCTGACTTCAAAGTTTATGCTTTTCCTCCATACTTTTCTGCCTCAGCTAAACTCCAGGCTGATGTGATCTGTTCATATAAAAGTCTGATCTTCATATAAAATTTGAAGATCAAATTCAAAGAGATCAGAGTTGACATGGACTGCCAATACTTATAATTTATTGACAAATATATTGACAGTAGTACCGCCACAGAAAAGTGACTTAAAATCTTTCATATTTTATAAATAGTACTAAAATTCTCTGTGAAGTGTTTGAATATTTTGAATTGGAACAAACTGTCTAGTTTAGATTTATGTATAACTTATTTTCAACTAAAACTTGTAATGCCTATTCATACTTTCATACCTTTGTTTCAACAGGTCCATTAAGTTGAATCCATTTTATTTTAAAACAGTATTTAAACTCATCATTTTAAACAATTAGTAATTAAAACCTTCTAATGTATCATCTCCTATGAAAACTGTTTTTTCATTCATTTATTTTTAGACAACATCTCCATTCTACAACGTGACAAACATGAATGTGGCAACTGCAATTTGGAATGGTGAAAGTGACTTGTTGGCTGACCCTGAAGACGTTAAAATTTTACATTCTGAAATCACAAACCACATTTACTATAAAACTATTTCTTACTACAATCATATAGACTTTTTGTTTGGATTAGATGTGTATGATCAAGTTTACCATGAAATCATTGACATTATCCAAGACAATCTATAAAGAACCATGGCGCTGTGTGTTTAAAGATCTATATCATTCCTAATGAAATCCAATTCTTATTTTTTTAACTGTGTATGTTCTTTCATTTTTAAAACTAAAATATGTAGCTTTTCCGTCTATATTCTCATTGACCTTAGGCCCTCCAGTCATTAAATCAGTGTCATTTATCATCTCAGTGGCAATGGCAGATTATAAATCAATCTAAGAAGCCTGTTGAGTTTCAAAATACAATTTACATAACTTATATCAAAAATAATAATCTTTAACATTTTCAATTGCAATAGATAACTTTTTAAGAAAGTTTTTTTCAAAAGTACATGGGCTTACATATATTATAAAAAATAGAGTTTTGAGAAATACTTGATGAAATGAAAGCTAATGTTCCTCTATGCTAAATGAAGAGTAAAAACACTTTTCAAGTTTTATAAAGGAGTTTGGGAAGAAAAGAAAAAGAAAGAGAGCCTGGATGCCAATGCAATCTTGCTGACTTGTGATCATTTCAGGCAAAGTCCCAGATGTAGGGAGATCATAGAAACTGTAGAGGGGCTGTGCCTCACTTCCCAGAGTGTATAGCTTGAGAAGAGGAAAGTTGCCTTTCCAGCCTATTGTGTGTTAAGAGCAGCAATGGTTGAGTTATATTCCTAGGTAACTAGATCTGAGGCTGGACTCATAAAATATTATGCACTGTAGCTTTGTGCATATAAGATCCAAGAATTTCTTATCTATGAAATGTATAGATATATTCAAGAGAGTACTAGAAGATGGAAAGAGAAATAAGATTTGGAATGAAAGGATACTGTCAATAAATGCAACACATAATAGGAAGCACGGACTGTGGCAAGACAATGGGCATCACCAGGACATGTACGCTAAAACCTCTCTCAAAATTGCATGCAGACTTCCTGTTTCGGTTTATCACATAAGAAGATTGGAAGTCACCACTCAGTCCAAACAACAAATAAAAGTGCAGTAGACTGAAAAATCAGTAATTCTTTTTGTCAGTCTTTTTGACACTTAACACACTTTTGTAAGTTTTACCTTTAGGAGCTTGATCAGATTCTCACAGTAAATATTAGAGAAAAATTCTCTTGTGCTCTAGCAGAGAGAGAATAGAAACCATTTTGAAGTAGGTGACAACACTCTGCTCTTAACAAGACCTGTCCTCAGAAGAAACTAGTTAACCAGAGCCTAACCTGCAGGGTTTTATCAAAACCTAATGAATCTGAAGAAAAGATCATACCCAACTCCTGCTTACTCTAGCTATCTCCTCAAAGTGGAACTGAGAAGCACTTCTGAAGTTCACAGTCCAGTGGCACAGGTACACTAAAGATGAGACTATAGAACACTTCCCCTCCCTCATATCTCACCACTATGTTCCCACCTACTCTGCTGAAGGATGTTGTTAATGAGGAAGGCTATGTATGTGCGGGGGCAGGAAATATATGGGAAATCTTTGTACCTTCCTCACAATTTTGCTGTGAATCTCAAATTAGTCTAAAAAATAAATCCTTAAAAAATTGCATGCAAGGATATATGAAACAGGGGAAGATAAACTTTTCTTTGTTCCATTTCCTGAATAATGCATAACTTCTTGGGACATTTGTAGTCCCTGGGGAGACCAAGATGCTAAGAAGAAAGTCTAGAATTGAGTGTGAATTTACCACGTAAAGACTAACAAAAACAGTCCATAATTTGCTGAATTGGAGAATTAAGTTTTCTGCATTAAGCAAAACAGGAGTTGAAAGGCAAGTTCAGCTAGTTTTGCGGTTGCTAAATTTGTAGTTAACACATGCTTATGAACATCTGAAATTATTATATAAATGAGATAGGAAAATTGGGTCCGGAGGCAGGGAACCTAAGGACTTCCTATAACTAAATCAAATGGAAAAAAAAAAAAAAGCCAGCTCTATAGAGCAAGAAAATAACTTGGTAAGTGTACTTCAGCTATGTCAGGAAACATCCTCTTCATTTGCATAGGGTGTACACCAAGTCAATAAGTTTGTAACTTCACTTCATCCTCTCCAATTACACAGGGCTTATACCAAGTAACCAATAGGAAACCTCTAGAGGATATTTAAATCCCAGAAAATTCTGTAACCAAGATTTTGAGCCGCTCGTTCAGGCCTGCTCCCACCCTGTGGAGTATACTTTTGTTTTCAATAAATCTCTGCTTTTGCTGCTTCATTCTTTCCGTTCTTTGTGCATTTTGTCCAATTCTTTGTTCAAAATGCCAAGAACCTGGACACCCTCCACCAGTAACACAAATACAAATTAAACATATAGATAGAGAAATAAAATATGTGTATAGGTTATTATGAATGCAGCTAGGGAAGGTAAATAATAACTTGCAAAATTGTAGTTAAGGCTATGAAGAAGTCCTTGTTTTCTCTGGTAAACCTTGGCACTAAAATAGTAGAGTACTGAGATTAGATACATCTTTAGATACATCTTTTTAAAGAGCTCCGGAATGTTAACATGGCTTAAACGTTACTTCACTGGTTTCAAACGATCCTTCAAAGAAGACAAATATGATGGGATAAAAATTCAGAAGAATTACTCAAATTATTTAAATAATTACTCAATTATTTAAATAATAAATTGGAAGTCTCTGATAATGGTGGACTAAATAACTTAGATCTGGAAAAAGCATAAAAAGTATCTGATTGAAGACAATGGAAAGCTAAAAGCACAATGAAGAATTGCAGTCAAGAAAAGGAAACCTGGCCAGGTGCCTATTGCCTAGGCACATAGTCATCAAGTTATCTAAAGTCAAGACAAAGGAGAGAATCTTAAGAGCTGTGAGGCAAAAGCATCACATAACCTATAAAGGAAAACCTACTAGATTAACAGCAGGTTTCTCGCAGAAATCTTACAAGCTAGAAAGGATTGGAGACCTATTTTTAGCCTCATTAAACAAAACAGTTATCACCTAAGAATTTTGTATCCAGCAAAACTAAACTTCATAAATGAAGGAAAGATACAGTCTTTTCCAGACAAATGCTGAGAGAATTTGTCACTACCAAGCCAGCACTACAAGAACTGCTAAAAGGAGCTCTAAATCTTGAAACAAATCCTTTGAGTACACCAAAATAGAACCTCCTTAAAGCATAAATCTCACAGGACCTGTATAATAATAACACAATGAATAAAAAACAAGGTATTCATTTACATTCATAACATTGAATGTAAATGGCCTGAATGCTCCACTTAAAAGATACAGAATGGCAGAATGGGTAAGAACTCAATAACCAAATTTCTCCTGTCTTCAGGGGACCCACCTAACACATAAGGTCTCACAAAAACTTAAGGTAAAGTGGTGGAAAAAGATATTCCATGCAAATGGACACCAAAAGCAAGCAGGAGTAGGATTCTTACATCAGACAAAACAAACTTTAAAGCAACAGCAGTTAAAAAAGACAAAGAGAGACATTATATAATGATAAAAGCCCCATTCCAACAGGACAATATCACAATTCTAAATATATACACACCTTGCACTGGAGATCCCAAATTTATAAAACAATTACGACTAAACCTAAGAAATGAGAGAGATGGCAAACAATAACAATGGGGAACTTTAATACTCCACTGACAGCACTAGACAAGTCATCAAAACAGAAAGTCAGCAAAGAAACAACGGGCCTAAACTATACCCTACAACAAATGTATTTAACAGATATTTACAGAACATTCTACCCAACAACTGAATAATATACACTCTATTCATCAGCACATGGAACATTCTTCAAGATAACCATATGATAGGCCACAAAAAAGTCTCCGTAAATGTAAGAAAACTGAAATTATATCAAGTACTCTCTCAGACCACAGTGGAATATTCAATATTTATGTGGTAATCATAATTGGATGTTTTTAGAAGCTAGCGTAGTTGCAGGGTGGTGGAGGGGCGGTGGGCAGAGCATTTAGCTGTAGAGAAAAAGACCTGGTTTATTTGGGGCAGTAGCAGGCATCATTCCACAAAAAACTTAGCATGTTTTCTAGTTTTCTAAGAGAACTACAGGAGAGAAAGGGAAGAATAGGGGCCTAGGTGAAATATAAATGTCTTCTCCAGGTGGGAAGTGTTGTAACTATTCCTGAAGATAAATAAGCATAACATATGACTACCAGTTCTTGTGTCAGATCACAGGTTTACCTAGTGAATGCTAAGTGGTTGTAGAGAACAGAAGGTAGCATAAATTAGAGAGAGATGTGGGGAATGAAAAAAGGTAAAAGGCGATTGAGTTATTTTTCACTGGTTGTATACATGATTTGATGGAGAGTGTATAGGGAAGATGGTAATGAGGGTGCAATGGAATCTCACTTAGCAATGAAAGAGAATGCACAATTGATAAACACAATCAACTGATGAATCTCTAAGATTCTATTTATATGACATTCTCAGAAAGAGAACACGACAGTGATAGAAAACAGATTAATGATTACCAGGGAGTAGGAAAAGAAGTATGACTGGGATAGCATAAGGGAGATCTTTCTGGTGATGAAACTAAAGCCATCCTGATTGTGGTGGTAGTAACATGAACATGAATATATATATATAAAAAACATATATAATATTATATATATTCCATATATAATATTATATATAATATTACATATGTAATATATTATATATGGAATATATATAATATATATGTAATATATTATATATGGAATATATATAATATATATGTAATATATTATATATGTAATATATAATATATATGTAATATATATGTAATATATATAATATTATATATATTACATATATAATATATTACATATATTATATATTACATATATTATATATGTAATAATATATGTAATATATTACATATATATGTAAAATTATGTTGAAATATGTAAAAATGCATAAACTGTACATCAAAATTTTTAAAGTCAGTTTTACTGTGTTATGTTTTTAGTTTAAAAATTAGAAAAAACATAAAGAGGAAAAGGCATCAATGGATTAAATTTTTTAAGAGGCAACAAAAGGCAACATGTGACTCTTATTTGGATCTTAAGCACAAAACTATGGGAGAGAAAAGCATAAGGTAGTTTAAAAATTTTGAACAATAATTGGTTATTTGATATTAAATGTTAAAAATATTTTAGTAATACTCTTTTAAAAGTATAGTTGTGTTGTTTTAAGAAGTCCTTTTAGAGATGTACAGTGAAATATTTATAAAAGAAAATATATATTTTAGATTTGCTTCAAAATAATTCAGTGCAGGGGGGAAATTTGAGGTATAGATTAAACAAAATTAGCCATGAGTTGATGACTGCTGAAGGTAGCTGATAAGTCGGTTGGGATTCATTGTATTATTTTTCTCTACTTTGTACATCTGTTAAATTTTCCATAATCAAAAGTTAAAGAATAAACATTTTAAAAAATTAAAAACATATTTACAGTAGCATCAAAAATATGAAATACCTGAAATAAATCTAGCAAAAAATGTGTCAAACCTGTGTATTAAATATTATTGTAAAACATTAAAACAATCAAAATGTGAAGAGAACTATAGATGTTCATCATTGAAGACTTAGTATTGTTGATACCAATTTTACCCAAATTAAATTGTACAGTTAATACAATCCCAGTTAAAATCCTTTTTTGTAAAAAGTTATAAGTTGAATCTAAATTTTACAAAGAATTGCTCGTGGTAAAAAACAGTGAAGAAAATGTTTTCAAAAGTATTTAATATTGGAGGATTTACACTATTAAATATCAAGAATTATAAAATTACAGTACTTAAGACAGTGAAAGATTTATGCAAGGATAGAAAAATATGCTAATGAAATAAACTAGAAAGTCTAGAAACAGAGTCATACATGTATGGTCATCTGATTTGATAAAATGACAGTGCCATATAGGGAAAACTTTGGGGTTTACAATAAAACAACTGGAGATTACATACATTATGTATATCTTATATCCTGTTTTGTATACTATAACAATAATTCAGGTGAAGTGCAGATCTTAATGTAAAAGGCAAAACAATAAAGCTTCTAGAGGAAAACATAACATTTTCAAGACCTTAGAGTAAGCAAAGATTTCTTAAACAGAGCACACAAAGCATGATCCTGAAGGAAAAGGTGGTAAATTGAATTATATTAAAATTAGGAACTTCAAAGGGATTGTAATATATAAAGAATTTCTACAAATTAATTTTAAAAGTATAGACAATCAAATTTAGAAATGGGCAAAAGACTTGAATAGTACTTCGCAAGAGAAGAAATTCAAATCTCTGATAAACAGAAAAAGATGTTCAACCTCATTAGCCATCAGGGAACATAGAAATACCCTAACAGAACCCCGTCTCTACTAAAAATACAAAAAATTAGCCGGGCGTGGAAATAAACCAAATGTTATCAACAATAAAATGGAAGCCTGGCCCCATGGCTCAGGCTTGTAACCCAAACACTTTGGGAAGCCATGGTGGGAGGATCACTTGAGGCTATAAATTGGAGACCAGCTTGGGCAAGATAGCAAGACCCCATCTCTACAAAAAAAGAAGCAAAACCAGTAAAATGGATACATAAGTTTTGGTGTGTTCTCACAATGGAATACTCTTGTAGAATAATGACAGTGATTAAACATAGACAAATCTCCAGCCACAAATAAAACTGGTATGTTATTTCCATTTGTCTATTTTCCCCTGGGAAAACATTGTTTCCCTTCAGAGAACTTTCCTGTTAGTGACCCTGCTGGGTAAGCCTCCTAGGCTGAAGGCACCTCACCTATCTCAGCAGTTAGAACAAGCCCTTCAGTGTCCTCATAAAAGTCCCCGGAGACCTGCATCAGGAAGAGGCTGATCCCCCAGGGCCTACTGGAGTCTGAGATCAGACCGTTAGGAAGCAGGCTCAAAGCATGAGATCCTCGGTGAGCCGGCTGTGCAAACGCCAGGTAGATCTTAGTTGGCGCTGAGCGCCGTAACAGCATCTAGAAGCCGGACCTGCTGAGGCCCTCCAAGCAGGAGCTGAGGTGGGGGATCCACAGGCGGCACTGAGGACAAGGAGGACTTCCACGGGATTATGGCTGCCTACAGAAGAAGTGGATGCCCACCAGTAAAGATCAACCCTGGAAGACTCTGAAGGAGCACTAGAGCATCCTGAAGTTGCTGGATGGGTATCCTGCAACCCCTGCCTCAGGCTGCCTGCTCTCTGGCCTGGAGAAGGGGAGATGAAGAGAGGAGGCAAGCCTGCTTCTTGGGGCTTTGCTAGAAGCCACAGGCTGCAGCTGCTCTATCAAATGGTTACAGTCTCTAGAGGACTGAGATCCTTCTCTAAGGACTTTTGGCCTGGCTCTGTGAAAACAGGACATGCAGGCCCTGCTGAGCTGGTGTTCAGTCTGTGCTTAGTCCCCAGTGTGTGAGTGGCTTCTTTTCTGGGCCTTTCTCTTCCTCCTCTTCACCATCCCCTAATCCCATAGCCCCACCACAATCTTCCCTTCATGGAGTTCTGCTTTGTAATTTTGTAAAACAAAACAAAACAACAACAACAAAAAACCACCTAAGATTTAAGCTAAATTAAAAACAAAACAAACAAACAAAAAATAGCCTGCTGAAGGAGGGGATCTTGGTGATGCCAAATATGCTCCCGGAAACAAGACAGATCAGTGATTGGAAGCCCGGCTGAGCCACGACAGAGTAAGAAACATGGAGGCCTTCAACAGGTGTCTCAGAAACACTTACGGCAGTCACTAGAAATTAGATACCTGAAGTTAGGTGAGATAGGACTAGACAATTATAATTTGAGAAGTCAATAAATATGAAGCTTTAAAAATTCTTTAAAAATTCAGAGGAAACAGTAAATCTGCCTACATAATAATTATTATATCAAAGACATTTAAAAGAAAGTAAATACCAGGAGTACGTCTCCTACTTCCCATGTATTCCCTTGACTGCATTATTTGTTCATTCTGCAATGGTCCAGAAATATGAATTTTTGTCATTGAGCATAAGAAGGAAGAAAACAGAGAGGAGGGAAGGAGAAGAAGAGCTCATTAGTGAAGAGGAGAGAATGCATCAGGGAAATGATGAAGAAAGGGGAAAGCTATGACTGTACAGAGAGAAAACAGGAATTAAGGATGCTAAGTGCACAGCTTCCCTTCACCTGAGTGAACTAGTTGGTACTATTGAACATATATCTGGTACCTCATTCTTTGCAAGAGGTTCTGGAAGCTTCAGAAAGCTCCTCTAAAGGCAGTGTAAGAAAGGAGTGAGGGGCTGGAAATAAAGGAAGAAATGGAAACAGCTTTAAAAATCATAGCAGTTTCCAAGTCATATCAAATAATTTTTTAAGCAACAAAAATTACTCTCTCAACTAGTAGATTGAATCAAATGAAAGCTACTTTGGAATAAATTTGATGTTGATCAATGGAGTATTGTTAACTCCAGAGATAACAGCACTCTCCCTAGATGATCTTACACTTTTCATGCTTCAGTTGTCACATATGAGAAAAAGTTGAGTTTGTCATAATACTTTCAGGTCTGGAAACCTCTTAAGCCAGATCAACCTCAATAATTAAGTCAGCATCACCCAATCTGCATGCACAATCTGCATGTGGATATTTTTTTCAAGCTGATACATATTTTTTTCAATTTGAAAGGAGTCACTGTCTATTAACTGACCAGATTACAACAATAATCATGGTAGATACCTTAGTTCATCTTTCTAATAAGCCTATTGATCTAGCCTTCCCTGTTGCTAGCATTTTCACCTACAAATGGGTGATCTTTTTCTTTATTCTGTAGAAAAGATAACTTGAAGGGCATAAGAAATTACTTGCTTCTTTGAAATATTTTCCAGCTGTAGAGATCTCATGAATCAGATACTCTATGCAGATGATACCAGATTTATCAAGAGATCAAGAAATCAAAGTGTTATCTATCAAGGCAATTCGCTTCTTACTGATTTTGCCATAACCATGCTTATATGTTAGTTTATTTTCTGACTTCAGGCTCCGGTACCCCCATGCAATATGTGGTTCTAAAGCCTCAGCATATTCATTGAAGCCTTGAGCTTAACAAAGTTTCTATTGAAAATCTGGCAATGGCAAAAGAGTTGCAACGCCTTTTGGACTCACACCATTGATACCTCTGACCCTGATGACAAATGCCAATTTGGGTTATGTCAGTACATAGCAGTTGCCAGCTTTTCTTGCCAGCCTAGCCATTTGAATCTCAGTTATGGGCATCTGCCTATAGTCCTTGTGATAGTGCTTAGCTTTTTCATAGATAAGCTTCCTCCTTGCCTTTTGAAGCATATTTTTTTCCTTAGGCATTTTGATCTTCAGCTCTGTGAAATTCTTTTGCTCTTTCTTGAAAGTTTCTGGCACAACAGAAACCTTCTTTTTCTTCTCTTCAGCACCCTTCAGGGTTCCAGTCAGAAAAGACATCGAACTGTTTTGTACCTCAGGATTTTAATTTATTTTTGTTAATTATGCTTACATATCAGGAAGAAGAAAATAATTGCCTTTGCTGATACTTGCTTTCTGTTGGTACTAGTATTCTGTGGTATGATAGGAAGTACACAGATTTATGAACTGATTGGCATATATTAAAGATATAACCCGGGCAACGTGCTCAGGTCCCCTTCCACGCTGTGGAAGCTTTGTTCTTTCACTCGTCACAATAAACCTTTCTATCACTCAAAAACAAAAACAAAACAAGACAAAAAGGTGTAACCCACACAATAACCAGCTGCATGGTCTGGGCAAGTCACTTCGCATCACCTAGACTCCATTTACTTTTCTATAATATTAATCCATTGGTATAGATAGTATCTAAAGTTTTTTTTCTTCCAATTCATACATATAAAAGTTTTGATTTTATAATTGCCAAATAATAGCAAAAATCATTGCTAAAAATTGATGTTTATGCAGTAGAAAAATCCCCCTCTTGCCACACACACACACACACACACACACACACACTCACATACACACACACACACATATCCCTTTTGTCTGGTTGCTGGCAAGCTTTGATCCATAAGAATTGGATATGGGCTTGGCCTCATGGCCTACAGCAGGAACAGAGAAGGAGTAAGGGTTGATGACTGTCTTGTCCATGAGTAAGTGTTAAATTCATTATTCATATTGGGTTTTTTTTCCTATGTCTGGGGTCCTTAAAATCTTTCCTCTTGAATTCTAGAAAGAATATATATGTAATATCAATTTTGGAATGTGTTAAAATAAACTTTGATACATACACCACACAAACATGAAGGACTGTGGAGCCAAAAATCTAAATGTAAACTGCAAAGCATAAAACTTCTAGAGAAAATATAGGAGAAAATCTTTGTGATCTTGAGTCAGGCAAAGATTATTTAGATAAGATACAAAAAGAATGATCTAGGAAAGAAAAGGAAGGATAAATTGTATTTAAGAAAAATTTAAAACTTCAGCATTTTGAAGACACTAAAAAAAAAAAAATTTAAAAAAGCAACAAACTGGGAGAAATATTTGCAAAATTTCTCAATAAAAGACCCCCAAACCTCAGTAATTTAAAGAAACAAACAACTAATTTAAAATGAGACATTCTTTAACAAATGCATAACCTCATTTGAATTATAGGAAATTTTTTTTTGTTAAATTGAGGGACCTTCTGCAGAATAACTGAAGTGTTATTTAAAACTGTGAAAATTATGAAAAACAAGGAAAGAACGAGGAGCTATTACATACTGAAAAATACTAAAGAGAAAAAACAATTAAATGCAATGTGGAATCCAAAATAGGATTCTGGAACAGATAAACAACGTTCTAATAGGAAGATTAGAAAAGTTCAAATAAGGACTATAGCTTAGTTAATGATCCTGTACTAATGACGATTTCTTGTTCTAGATAATTATATTATTATGATTATGAAAGATGTTAATAGATGTGAGATCAAAGATAACAGAAAACTCTACTTTTGCAACTTTTCTGTGGCTCAAAATTAAAATTTTAAATTCTAAGAATGGGAAAAATTTAACCAAATATTTTACTAAAGAAGATATATAGATGGGAAAGGACTACACAAAAAGATGCTCAACATCATTAGTCATGTGGGGAAGGACCTCACCAATATTACCACACACCTGTTAGAATGGCTGAAAAAAAAATAACGTCACAATACCAAGTGTTAGTGAGAATGCATAGCAGCTGGAGCTCTCCTACATTCCTGGTTTGGATGACCAAATAGTACAGGTTCTTTGGAAAACTGTTGAGCAGTTTCTTATCCTATATCTTAGTTGGCTCAGGCTGCAATAAAAGGATACTATAAACTGAGAGGCTTAAACAGTAGAATTTATTTCTCACAGTTCTAGAGGCTGGGAAGTCCAAGATCCAGGCTCTGGCAGATCCAGTGTCTGGTGTCAGCCCACTTCATGGTTTCCTTTTGGGCATTTTCTTACTGTGTCCTCGGAAGGTGGGGAGCAGAAAGAGACCATTTCTTTCATGTCTCTTCTTAATGGGCGGTAATCCATTCCTGAAGATTCTACTCTCATGACCTAATTACCTTACAAAGGCCCCACATCCAAATAGTGTCACATTGAGGATTCAGGCTTCAACTTATGAATTTTGGGGGAATGCAAACATTTAATTCATAGCACCATATGATGCAACAATCATATATGCACATGAAAAAAATGAAAATTTAAATTTATGCAAACTCCTGTAGGCAAATGTTTATAGCAGCTTTATTCATAATTGCCAAAACTGGAGGGGGTGGGTGAGAAGAACCTAATACATTTCAACTGGTGGGTGATAAACAAAGTATGGTATATCCATACAATGAAATACTAACCGATAAAAGGGAATGGAGTCTGGACAGATGCAATAATATGGGCAAATCTCAAATGCATTATGTTGAGTGAAAAGAGCTAGACTCAAGGGGCTACATACTGCGTGATTCCATTTATATAACATTCTGAAAAAGGCAAAATGATAGAACAGAAAAAAGATCAATTGTTACCAGAAGCTAGAGATAAGAAGAGATCTGGTTGAAAATGGGCAAAAGAGAATATCTTGTGGCAAAGTAACTTATATTTTTTGACTTTGTTAATAATTTACACAATTGTACATTTGTAAAACCTTATAGAACTGTACCCTTAGACAATTAGTAAATTTTACCATATGAATTTTATTCATCAATAAGCCTGACCTAAAAAAAAAGTATTAGGAGGAGAACAGGGTGTTGCTGTTTTAGATAGGGTGGTAAGAGATGGCCTCATTAACACAATGATGTTTGACCTAAAGAAAAGTCAATGTCCCGCTATTCTCTTTTGAATATGGTTTCTGGAGAGAGCAGAGGTAAACATGTGTGCTCCACTATATTTCAGCCTTGATTCTTGTTTCTTAGTCAGAAAGAATTATCACTGCTTAAAGGTAACCATTATCTTATGAGTAATTAAGAAGAATCCAAGTAAGAGAGAGTCAGGGATGCATCTGGATATAGTACTACCCATTGATTGGTGCCCTGCTCAGACCCAGTTTAACAGGTTGGTACAGCCAACTTTCACCAGCTTCGAGTGTTGACTGCTAAGAAATCATAGCTGTATGCTCCTCCGGAACTCACCGTTGGCTGATAGAAAGTACTTCACCTCTGTAATGTCTGACAGTTTATTCTCTTCTCACAGGGCAGCTCACAATAGTTGACTGACTGATTTTGGAGTACAAAAACTGCATTTCTTATCTCCAGGTGGAACACTCATGCTTCAGAGTTCCCTGCGGGATTCCACTAAGACTTAGCTTCTTCCCCTTCTTTATCCTTCTCCCTTGTCTCCTTACAGATTTTACCCGTGAGCACTTCCTCAGCAAATCAGTTAGTAAGAACCCCTGTCTCAAGCTCTGTTTTCTAAAGAACCCAACCTAAGGTACAGAGGGAAAATATTTTAAGCAGAGGAAACAAGGCAATTCTGAAACTTTAGCCTGCATCACAGTTATCTGGAGAGCTTGATAAACAGAGATTTCCAGACCCCATCCACAAAGTAACTAATTCAGTAGATCTCAGGTGGGCTCGAGATTTTGCATTTCTAATAAGTTCCCAGATGATTCTGACAGTACTGACCCAAGGACCAGACTTTGAAAAGGCTTAAGTGGGACAAAGCACTGAGGGGAGGATGCTAAGTCACCAGTGTGGCTCTAGAAGCCTGACTAAGGAGGGAGGAGTCAGAGGTGAGATCAGAGAGGCAACTAGAGGCAACATAGTGCAGGATAATTCAGGTTATTAGAAAGCACTATGGACTTTACTCTGTGTGAGGTGGAGAGCTTAGAGCAAAGAGGGACATGAAATGGCTACATTTTTAACATGGTCACTCTGATGGCTGCATTGACAGAGAAAAATGGTAGAAACAAAGAGATCTGTTAAGAGGTCATTTTGTACTAATTCAGATGAGAACTGATGGTGGCTTAGATCATGATTCAAATTTTTAAATTATGGAAATATGTAGCTTCGATAAAAATTAAAAGAATATTGAGAAGATATCAACAATTCTCTTTAACTTTTCAGATACAGTCCATCTACATTGGAAGCCATTCTATACCTCTAAGTGTCCAATGTGGCTCTTCAGCAAATCCTGGCCAATTATAAAGCAATCTATATCTTTTCTGACTAGTCTGATTTAGTTGTTGGAGGCACTGAAATAATTAAAAGTAAAATACATTTTTTACATTCTTGAGAAAAATATATTTAGATATTTGCAATACATCAAGTTACTGAATTTCCCGTCCCCAAATTTCATCAACCACCCTGCTACATGGGCATGTGATAATAAGTGGAAGCAGAGGTGAAATGTGCTGACATTTGACTTTCTCACCAGCTGAGTGTCCTGTCAGCTCATGGGTTACTGAGCACATTTCCCGCTTTCAAGTTTATGCCTTTGTACATATTCAAGTGTATTGGAGAGTCACTATAAATTGGTGAAACTATAATAACATCTAAATTTCAAAATTTGACTATAATAGAATATGAATCATGTAGTTTAGTCCCAGAGAGGTCTTCCAATTAAAAGAAGACCCAACGCAGATTTCAAATTAATAACATCCTTTACTTGTATTTTCCCAAACACCATGAGGGAAAAATAAGTCTCCCACAAAATGCTTTTTACCTGTTTTGTGCCGTCCTCTTCTTGATCTAATGGCTATGTAGCACAGTCGTTCTTTTCAAAAGCATTTACAAACTACTCCTGGGATTCTTTTTTGTTCATTTTTTCCTTGTCATTTTCTCTAAATCTTCATTATAATACAAACCTTTTGTCCCAGGATAGTAAAGCAGTGCCCCTTATCCTGAAAATAGATTGAATTGTCTCTATAATTTGGTAGAAAGAGCAGGAGGGATGGTAACATTCTTGAATTAATTATCTTATAAAATTAGTTACTCAGTTATTTAAAGACAAGTTGGGATGTGTTGTGAAAACACGTGATCACTTAGTAAGTAATTTCACTAAATCCCAACTTGAAACAAATGTGTTTATACATGTCCACTATCTTATCTATGTCATCAAGAGACCTACTTAAGAGCCACATGTTTAAAAATAAATTTCATTTATGCCTAATAACACCTTGACTTTCAGTGTGTGTGTAAGTCATAAAACTACCCTTCTCCCATGCTCCCATCATGTACCTCACAAAGAGATAACACAGGCCTGCCTTGGCCAGAGAATTTCTAGGATGTCTGGTACGGAGTAATAAGGGGAACACAGTAGAATGTGGAAGTCAGGTAGTAGCAGGAGGTCAGGTGGCACGGGGCCTCATATTGTTAGAATTTAAATCTTTATATGAAGTAAAATGAGGAGTCATTGCAGTGATTGTAGCAGAGAGGGACATGGCCTGACTAATAATGCCTTAAAAAGAATGAGATATGTTGCATTAGAATGGACTGGAGGAGAAACAAGTGAGAGCAGAGAGACCAATTAAGAGAATGTTATGATGGTAATCTACAGGAGACATGGTACGGGAGGCCAAGGTCATAGCAATGAAGGTATAAAATATAGATGGTTGGCAGATATATTATTAATGCAATGCCCATATGATTTCCTGACTGAAAATAGGATGTGAGAGCAAAAGTAAAGTACAACTCCAAAGTTTCTTTCCTGAGGGACAGAAAGGAAGATTTCATAGAGGAAATGACAATTTCAAGCCTAGGGAGAAGCAGGAGCTCATTAAAGAGGTGAGAAAGAGCCCAATGCTCTGAGGTGTGATTAGTTCAGGAGAACCTGATAATGAGAACTTCTTAAATGGAGGTGCTAATATCCCCTAAATCACACTGACAGGAAGGAGGAAGTATCTGAAGTCACTGGATAAACAGAGATCTTCCTTGTACATCCATTTTACTTAAATGGTAAATTATTAAAATTTTTATTTTATTGTGCACTTTTATGAACTACAATACAAGTCATATAAGTGTTAAAGTTAAATCAAGAGACTCCAAACAGCTTCTCAAATGAGATGTCCCATCTGAGTGTGTCAGGGTTAAGAAAGCATTCTCCCATGAATAATGCTTGAAGCAATCTGAAGGACAAGAATTACCTTTTAAGCCCTTAGGTTAATATTAAAACTGTCAGAGAGGTTTTTAGTCAAGTAGTTTGGAACTAAACTCAAGAATCATTTAGGAGTTTGAAAATAGATTTCCTGCTAGCCTCTTACATCCTTCTTTCTCAGTTGATAGTCATATGCTAGTTTCTTGTGAAATAGAGAATAAAAATGTCAAGTTAAGGAGAGTAAGAACATGAAAATGTCAGGTTAAGGTGATTAACTATAGTGTGTGCTCCTCTTCACTGATACTTAGAGATTCATGAATCAGATAACTCTTTGGGGGCTTTGTAACTTCAGATTAGAGGCCCTGGATACTTTTTCCCCATTGTCCATTTATCTCAGAAACACCAATTCTCTCCTCCACGGTGGCTTTTCCCCTTAAAACAGATGAATATATAGAGAATTCCTTGCTCACATTAGAGGGAGATCTCAACACAGGTATAAGTGACATCTCTGGACATTTCATAAGGTTAGCATATTTTGTTAGTTTTATGTAAATAGTATTTCCATAAATACTAAAAAAGTGAAATAAATAATTATGTAAACATTTATGTCCCACATTTCCTGACTTTGTTATATGTCATTCTGTTTTAGTGACAAAAAATTCTTCTAAAAATCATGTAGAATTTATGTGTTAGTGAAATGAATATATAGATGCAAAATGAAGAATGTATAATTTTCCAGCAATCTCCAGTTATTTTGAAAGAGGCAGCTGAATACAGTAAGAAGGGCAATAGCCTGAGTCAGGAAAATTAGTTTTAGTCCTGTGCAAGTAACTAGGTTTCTTCTGTTTTCTGATGAATTATCTATTCCTAGGACTATAGAAACCATGATCTTTATTTAGTACTGTATTTTGTTACCCAAGTTCTCTATATTTTAGTCTCAGTCTGATACTCTAATTAGAGGCTAGAGTGTATGTCAAAACAAATATTTTATGAGTCATTGATGGAGCTGTATAGGGGCTCGTGGACATATTCATTGAAGTAGCATTTGTTGTGTGTCTTGTATTTCTAGAACAATTCAAACACTTTTGAGGAAGACATGAATTTTCTTGAAACAATGCCTTTTTTGGAGCAATATAATTTAAGAAAACACAGTAAACAACTGATATATTTTATAATCAGCGGCTTTTTCTAAATCAGAGTGGTAAAATTTGTATGATGTAATCAATTATATTTGTTAACATGACTATCTCTTATAAGGATATGTACTCCTTAGAACAGAAAGTATCTCACCTAAGATGTTCTGAAACTGAGAATCAGAGGAAAACACAGAAAAAAAGGAATAAATAAATAAAAATAAAATATGCATGGTGTTAGTTATCTATTAATTATCATCATCATCATTATCTATACCATCCTACATACTTACCTATCTATATACCTATCTTTGGCTAACACTTGATGTTAAATGATCCCATTTCCTCCACCATACACTTATCCCAAATTCCAATATTTACCTCTCTCTAGATTTAATTCATTTTATTGTGTTTGTATTGGATATATTCAATATTATAAAGAATAAGTAAGCCGGGTGTGGTGGCTCGTGCCTGTAATCCCAGCACTTTGGGAGGCCAAGGCAGGCGGATCTCTTGAGGTCAGGAGTTTGGGAGCAGCCTGGCCAACATGATGAAATCCCGTCTCTACTAAAAAAATACAAAAAAAATTAGCTGGGCATGGTGGCACACACCTGTAATCCCAGCTACTAGAGAGACTGAGGCATGAGAATGGCTTGTACCCAGGAGACAAAGGTTACAATAAGCTGATACAGTGCCACTGCACTCCAGCCTAGGCGACGGAGTGAGACTCCATTGCAAAAAATAATAATAATAATAATTAATATATAAGAATAATTGTATAAACTGAATGCATGTACCTTACATTCAAAGTAAAAATTCAGTAGTTTAAAAAAGATGAGCCTTTCATACTATAATATCCAAAACATATTTTATATGCAGAAAATAATCAAAAATAAATAAAAATCCCATTTATGTATTAAAAAGTAAACGTATATATGAATGCATATTTAAAAAGCAAGGAAGGATACATAAGTTATAAACATTGATTGCCTCTAGAAAGGGAACAAGGCTTCCTCTCACTATAGAAATTTTGTGTGTGTTTTGTAAGAACACTTAGCACGAGATCTATCCTTTAAAATTTTTAAGTACACATCATGTTTCTGTTAACTACAGGCACTATGTTGTACAGCTGATCTCTAGAGCTTATTCATCTTACATAATTGGAACTTTATACCCATTGAACAGCAACTCCTATTTCTCCCTCCCTTTAGCAACCATCTTTCTACTCTGTTTCTGTCAGATTGACTATTTGATATGTATCTTATATATGTGGAATCATGCAATAGTTGTTCCTCTGTAACTGGCTTATTTCTCTTAGCATAATGTCCTCCAGGTTACTCATGTTGTCACGTATGGCAGATTTCCTTGATTTTTGAGGCTGAACAATATTCCACTGTTATGTACGTATCACATTTTCTTTATCAGTTCATATGTCAATGGACATTTAGGTTGTTTCTATATTTTGGTTATTGTAAATAATGCAGCAGTGACCATAGGGAGTGCATATATCTCTGAGATCCTGAATTCAATTATTTTGGATATACAGGTTGAGTATCCTTTTTGCAAAATATGTGGGACATGAAGTGTTTTGAATTTCTAATTTTTTCAGACTTTGAAGTATTTGCATTATGCTTACTGGTTCTACATCCCTAATCCCAAAATTCAAAATCCAAAATGCCCCAGTAAGCATTTCCTTTGAGTGTCATGTTGGTACTCAAAAAGTTTCAGATTTGGAGCATTTCAGATTTTGAATTTTTGGATTAGGAATACTCAATCTGTACCAAAAATTGATATATCCAGTTTTTAAAAGAATTTTTGGAAATACCAAAATTAATATTGCTGGATCATGTGGTAATTCTATTTTCAGTTTTTTTGAGGAACCACCAAACTGCTTTCTATAGTGGTTTAACATTCCCATTTTACATCCCCATCAACAGCCTCACTGTAGAATTTGAGAGCAATATTTTTTGTTTAAAAATATAATTCATATTGTGGTTGTATAATCTCCCTTAATTTTTGTATTTTTTAATGAATTCTTGAAAATAATATGTCTGGTAATTACGGGTACAAGTTGTATGATCATTCTTGCAAATGTTTTGCTCCAAACTCCTACATTGCTATTGATCATTTTTATTGTTAGATTGATGCACACATTTATGAAGCAGCTGGATTTAAATGTCTTATAAGCTACATATGCCAAGGATATGATATCTCTAATGGCCTAATAGTCTCTGAAGTTTTAAGTGTGAGTTTAATTTGGTGAAATTTGTTAAGATAATTGAAATAATTCTATTGCTACTGCCTTCTTTTTTTTTCACCAAAAAATTGTTTTATTCACCAGAATTGTCTTTGTTATATTTTTCTTTTTATTGGATTCTGTAGAATTGAAAACCTTTCTAGTTTATTTGTTTTGTCCTCTACTGTCTTGAGAATTACAAACGCAATTTTCTTTTTTTAAGGATACCCCTTAAAATGTCTAAAACAATTTACTTACTCATCCATTTTCCTCATGTACTTTTAAGTTACTCAATATCATTAGTGTCCTCCTAACCTAGAAAAGAAATATGCTCTAATTAATCTCTCTTTTTGAAAATTTTTACTTTAAGTTCCAGGATACATGTACAGAATGTGCAGATTTGTTACATAGATATACGTGTGCCATGGTGGTTTGCTGTACCTATTAACCCATCATCTAAATTCTAAGCCCAGCATGCATTAGCTATCTGTCCTAGTGCTCTCCCTCCCTTTGTGCTCTACCCCCCGACAGGCCTGGGTTTATGTTGTTCCACTCCTTGTCTCTATGTGTTCCCATAGTTCAACTCCCACTTATGAGTGAGAACATGTGGTGTTTGTTTTCTTGTTCCTGTGTTAGCTTGCTGAGGATGATGGCTTCCAGCTTCATCCATGTCCCTGAAAAGGATATGATCTCATTTTTTTTTATGGCTGCATAGTATTCCATGGTGTATATGTACTAAATTTTCTTTATCCAGTCTATCATTGATGGGCATTTGGGTTGGTTCCTATCTTCATGATGCTATCTAGTTGGTTTGCATACTAGTTGTTGCATAGTGTCATTGGTCTTTATATTTTGTTGTGTTTTTGCAATGACTGGTACTGGTTTCTCCTTTCCATATTTAGTGCTTCCCTCAGGAGCTCTTGCAAAGCAGGCCTGTTGGTGACAAAATTCCTCGGGATTTGCTTGTCTGGAAAGGATTTTATTTTGTCTTCACTTATGAAGCTTAGTTTGGCTGGATATGAAATTCTAGGTTGAAAATTCTTTTCTTTAGAATGTTGAATATTGGCCCCCACTCTCTCCTGGCTTGTAGGGTTTCTGCTGAGAGGTCTGCTGTTAGTCTGAGGGGCTTCCCTTGTTTTTCTCTCTAGCTGCTGTTAACATTTTTTTCCTTCATTTCGACCTTGGAGAATCTGATGATTATGGGTCTTGGGGTTGAATTTCTCATGGAATATCTTAGTGGTGTTCTCTATATTTCCTGAATTTGCATATTGGCCTGTCTTGGTAGGTTGGGGAAGTTCTCCTGGATAATATCCTGAAGTATGTTTTCCAGCTTGTTACCTTTCTCCCTGTCTCCTTTAGGTACTCCAGTCATAGGTTCAGTTTTTTTACGTAGCCCCATATTTCTTGGAGGCTTTGTTCGTTCCTTTTCATTCTTTTTTCTCTAATCTTGTCTGCATGCCTATTTCAGCAAGATGGTGTTCAAACTCTGATATCCTTTCTTCCACTTGGTAGATTTGGCTATTGATACTTTTGTATGCTTCATGAAGTTCATGTGCTGTGTTTCTCTGCTCTGCTCAGGTCATTTATGTTCCTCTCTAAACCGGTTATTCTAGTTAGCAGCTCCCCTAACCTGTTATCAAAGTTCTTAGCTTCTTTGCGTTGGGTTAGAACATGCTGTTTTAGCTCAGCAGAGTTTTTTATTATCCATCTTCTGAAGCCTACTTCTGTCAATTCATCCATCTCATCCTCTGTCCAACTCTGCACACTTGCTGGAGAGGCATTGCAATTGTTTGGAAGAGAAGAGGCACTCTGGCCTTTTGGGTTTTCAGCATTTTGTTGTTGTTGTTGATTCTTTCTCAGCTTCATGAGTTTGTCCAGTTTCAATCTTTGAGCCTGCTGACCCTTGGGTGGGGCTCTTGTGGGGAATTTTTGTTGTTGTTGATGATTTTTTGCTGTTTTTTTTTTTTTTCTTTCAATGGTCAGGTCCCTCTTCTGTAGGGCTGCTGCGGTTTGCTTGGGGTTCACTTCATGCCCTATTCCTCGGATTCACTCCCACACCTGGAGATGTCACTCAAGGAGGCTGCAGAACAGCAAAGATGGGTGCTGGCTCTTTCTTCTGGGATCTCTGGCCTTGAGGGGCACCAACCTGATAGGGTGTCTGACAACTCCTTCTATTTGCATCAGTTTCCTTGCTTACAACATGGGAACAAGATCACCTTTGAGGGCTGCCTATATTGCTGAATAATCAGTAATTTGACTCTGGATTCCTAGGAAGGTAATTTCTATCTTCTTTCTTTCTTCAAGTTAAGGTCACACCGCACAGGGCGTGGAGCCAAAGCTCCTGGCAGCACAAGTGCGGAACTCCTCACAACGGACCCCTGCTATCCCGGCCACAGACTCAAGATTTTCAATTTACTTTGTTGAGGAAAGTAGTGATCCCATGTGGGTAATAATTATCTGTGGCAGCAAAGGCCTTCTGAAATGCATTTTTAAAATAATTGGATTTGAAAGTTAAAATTACTTCTTGATACATGGACTGCAGAATAGATATTATGGTAGCAGGCATGAAAAACAAATTAATCTCATTGAACATCTCCACCAGAGCTTTTGGGGGACCAGGTGCATTGTCAAGAAGCAGTAATATTTTGAAAGATATTTTTTTCTCTGAGCAGTAGATCTCAATGGCAGGCTTAAAATATTCAGTAAATCATGCTGTAAATAGATATGCTGGCATCCAAGCTTTATTGTTTCTTTCGCAGAGTTAAGCAGAGCAGATTTAGTGTACCTGTTAAGGGCCCTGGGATATTCAAAATGGTTAGTGAGCATTGGTTTCAACCTAAAGTCGCCAGCTGCATTACCCCCTAACAAAGCCTGTCCTTTGAAGCTTTGAAGCCACACATTGGCTTCTTTTCTTTAGCTCTGAAAGTCCTAGATGGCACTTTCTTCCAATAGAAGGCTACTTTGTCTACATTGAAAATCTTGTGTAGTGTAGCCACCTTCATTAGTTATCTTAACTAGATCTTCTGAATAATTTGTTGCAGCTTTTACAGCAGGACTTGCTGCTTCACGTTGCACTTTTATATTAATACATAATGGATGTACATATTTTGGGGGTACATGTGATAATTTGATATATTAATATAATATGTAAAGATCAACTCAGGGTAACTGTGATATCCCTCACCTTAAATATTTATCTTTTATTGATGTTAGAAACATTCAAATTATTCTTTTCTATTTTGAAATGTACATTAGATTATTGTTAACTATAGTCTATTTGATAGATGATCTATCAAACACTAGGCCTTGTTTCTTTTATATAACTCTATACTTGTACCCATTAAGCAACCTCTCTTCATCACCTTCTCTAACCTACCCTTCCTGGGCTCTGATAACTATCAGTCTACTCTCTGTCTTCACAAAGTGTACTTTTTTAGCTTCCACGTATGTGTGAGAACACACTATATTTGTCCTTCTGAACCTTCAACTTTTGTGTTACGGAGATAGCTTCCTACTTTTAACCTCATGAACAAATTTGTACTAGCTTCGGCCTTTTCTTCTGCAGCTTTCTCACCTCTCTTAGACTTCATAGAATGGAAAAGAATTAAAGCCTTGCTCTGGATTAGAATTTGGCTTAAGGGAATATTGTGGCTGGTGTGATGTTTTACCCAGACCACTAAAACTTTCTCCATATAGCCATAAATCTATTTCCCTTTCTTATCATTCATGTGTTCACTAGAGTAACACTTTTAATTTCCTTCAAAACCTTTTCCTTTGCATTCACCCCTTGGCTGTTTGTCACAAGAAGCCTAGCTTTTGGCCTATCTCAGCTTTTGACATACTTTCTTCACTAAGTTTATCACTTCTAGCTTTTTATTTAAAATGAAACTTTTCCTTTCACTTGAACAGCTTAGAGGCTATTGTAGGGTTGTTAACTGGCCTGCTTTCAATATTGTTCCCTTCCAGGAGAGGGAGCAAAATAGGGGAGCAGCTGCTTTCATAGCCTATGGTTTTCCAACCTCTTATCCAGACCCAGATTGCTGGTTAAAGTGAAAACAATAATTCTGATTAAATTTTGAGATCTATAAATCTTCCCTAAGGAGTCCCCAAATCCTTCCTTCATAAGGTTCTCTAGGTATTACTTCTGAATTTGTGTACATGTATTCATAGGAAAGAGAAAGGAGAAGGAAAAGGAAGAGAAGACAGGGGTTATGGAAGACAGGAAAGGGAAAAAGCAGCGGAATTGAGGACTGCTGAGAAAATAATCTGAGCACAGCCTTTGCACATCTTAGGAAACTATTTGTATTTTATTTCTACCATTTGCATAAATGTCCTCAAGATAATTCAGAATGTTCTTTCGGGTGTTACTAATGTTAGTTCACACTAAAATAAAAAGTAGTATTAAAAATCACACAGAGAACAAAAGGTATTAAAACGTCTACCTATTCAAAAAGTCCAAACAATAAGTCTTTTATTTTCTTCTTTGTGCCTACTTTTATTTACCCAGCAAGTAAAATGTAGTTAATTTCAAAGATAAAATTTCCTACATAAGATTATCTTATCTTCATCCTCCAGTCAATAGCCCTCCGAAGTGCATGCTGGTTTTTTACTTTAAGCTTGAGGGAAAGTCTAAGGTTATGTTAACTGTACGAAGTTGACATTCTCCATATTGTACGCTTGGGGAACTGTATGTTTTCAAACTATTGCTCATTGTTCTCCTTTCAGCAATTTTTGAACATCAAGCAAAAACTTATAATGCTTTATGTTTGGTGATCTTACAGTCATCCTGAGTTATGCATTGTAACAGAAAGTTCACAGTACTATATTCTAGTTGCAGTCCTGCTATTAGCCAGCTATATGTGCCTTTTGGAAAAATCACCTCACCTCTCTGTCTCCGCTTAACCCTTTGAAACAAGAGGTTTGGGCTAGATGAGTCTAAGGGTACTTTAATTTCTGTCCTAAAATATTTATGATAGGCCAATACCATTAAAATTAAATCTGATTTTTCAAGGTGAAATTGACAAACTGAAAAACATACAGGGAGACCCAAGCCCTACTTTTCTGGGTGCTAGAAAGCTTCATTTCAAGGGTATGTGTGGGTACTCCTTGCACATAGCAAAACAACAGCAGGAGAGTTGATATATAACTAAATAAATTATTATCTTCTCTATGAAGCACCTGTGCTTTCTGCTTCTTGGTCTCGGAGGTGGAATCATTATCTAATAAGCATTAGGAGTCTTTTTATTTATTTATTTATGTATTTTTTCCTTTTTAACCTTTTCAGTGGCCCTCTGGTGGATACAAGGGAATTGTGAATAACAGAGGGCAGCATTAAGAGAAACAGGGAGGAGAAATAGTTATTTTTCAACTTAATCTTTCAGTAAATGTTTATACCCTTATGATCTACCTCACCCCTCAGAATATTACTTGTGTATATGGTGTTTCTTATTTCCTATGCTCTTCAAATACGAGAGATAATATAGTTGGATCCTGGTACCCAAGAGCAAGCAATAAACTTGAGACAAGAGTGGAACTTTCCTTTCATTTATAGAGCTCATGCCTATAATTGCAACACTTTGGGAGGCCGAGGTGGGCAGATCACTTGAAGTCAGGAGCTCGATAACAGCCTGGCCAACATGCCAAAACCTTGTCTGTACTAAAAACACAAAAATTAGCCAGGCGTGGTGGCACGTGCCTGTAATCCCAGCTAATCAGGAGGCTGAGGCAGAAGAATCGTTTGAACTGAGAGGCAGAGGTTACAGTGAGCTGAGATCACACCACTGCACTCCAGCCTGGGCGGTAGAGCAAGACTTCGTCTAAAAAAAAAAATAAATAAAGTAATTGTTCTGGGGGTCCCTACATAGCCTGGAATGTGAGGGAGTGAAAGCAGACTTCGTCTTCATGGACACTTCAAGTGATCCATGCTTTCTACTTACAGAGCCAGGAAGCAAGAAACAGATTAACCTTGATGTCTGAGCTAAAGTCAAGATGGAGTTGACCAAGGTGATCAAAGCTATGGGTAGGATTTTCTGTAGCTTGGTACAATGGTGTTTCCAGGGTCCCGAGGCTAAGTGGCATATGGTTAATCATAGAATCACTTATTAGAATCAACTCCAACTTTCAATTAAGAGTCAAGAACATTTACATCCCAAGAGACTGTGACAAGGCCCTAGCAGTTGATTAGAGTTTGATTCTTGGCTCAGTAATTTTTGTCTTGAGTTCTGTCTATCATTCTCTGACCAAAACCTTGGCGAGTTACTAATTTCATAATGATGAGTTATATTCCACCCCATGTTTCATGATGTATGTTAAACTCAAATATCAGTGGATGAGTTTTAAAATTTATTTGGTCATCAATATAAGATACAAGTAGTAAATGATCTTGACAAACAGTTCTATATAACTTTCCCAAATCATTCTCCTAAAGAACCTGAAGCGTAGCAGACGGGGTTTGTGTGCCTGTTTATTGTTTGATGTTCATATTATGTTATCCTCTTTCATCTGTTAAAAGTCAAATGACTGATGGATTAATAGTAGGTTCTCTTCTCACGTAAACTTTATAAGATGTTGCAAATATTCTTATGCCTTCAGGTGCTATTTTTATATTAATGACTTCAAAATTTATTTATTCTGCTCAAACCTCATCCTTTAGTGCCAGGTCTATAGCTCAAATTGCCTTCTCAACGAATTTAATGATTCACATGTGTTTCAAACTAAACACACCCCATCTAAACCTATCATCTTACCTTTCAGTCATAACCCCTTCGGGGCACAAATCTCTATAAATGGCACATTATCACCAATCTGCCCAAGATAGAAACTGATCATTATCCTTGTCATGTCCACCTTGTTAATCCTTTATAGCCAATTAATCATTAAGTCCTGTTGATTCTTTCTGCTAAATGTGTTTTAAATCTGCCGTCTTTCTTTAATATCATCATCCTTTTCCAAGTCACTATCATATTTCACCAGGAATCGTGAAAGGGCCTTGTAACTTTCCCAGAGGCAGTCTTGCCTCTCTGATCAATTCTCCATACTACCATTAGAATGAGGTTTGCAGAAAGAAAATATAATTTTGTCAATTCCTTCCCTCTTTAATACAACTCAGTGGCTTCCTTTGTTCTTAGAACAAAACTCCAAATTCTAAACATGAACCATAAGGTCCTATGTGATACAGTCTCTGTCATTCTAAATAGTCTCGCTTTTGGCACTACCTTGAAAATTAGAGCTTCGTTCACATTATCCTTCTTTCAGTTTTTGAAATTTCATTTTCATGCCACTGTAGGAGCTTCATAGGTGCATTTCCTCTACCTGAATGATTTGCCTTCATCAAACGCACTTTGTTAAAATCTTGCTTTCAAGATTTGTCAAATATTTCTTACTCATTCTGCTCATCTAGTGTGAATGTTATCTGCTCAAAGTCAGCATTTCCTCAATTGCCAAACTAGTTTATGAATCATCATTACACTATTTCATAATACTACACACTTCTCTTTAGTGGCACATAACACTGTGCAAAGCCATGCTTAAATAAATGCAGATGTTTGAAGTTACAGCTAAAATCAGAATTTTTATTTTGCTTCATATTTTTTGTCAAACTTTTATCTCCTTGATTAAAATACCATGAATGTAGAAATTTAGAGAGCGACTGCAAGGAGGGAAATTAAAGCCAATTGCTTCTGAGAAGGAAGAAAAATAAGGAGAAAAGACTATGTGGCTACTATTAGAGGTAGTAGAAAGTTTATAGAAAAAGTGATATACCTAAAAGAAGAGTTTTAAAACTTTGGGATTGCTATGCAATGTAAATACTCTTGTCAGTCTCCTTACAAATTTTAGTTCATTTTCTGCTTTCATATTACTGCTTTCAGAGTTGGAAGGTTGTTTGTTTCATAAGAAGATGGCAGAAGGCAGGCACAGTGGCTCATGCTTGTAATCCCAGCACTTTTGGAGGCTGAGGCAGGAGGATACCTTGAGTCCAGGAGTTTGAGACCATCCCGGGCAAGATGGTGAGATCCCTATCTCTATAGAATACCTAATAAGGGGTGCTCCCTGTATCCAGTTACATAGGGTTATTGAAGAAAAGAGATGTGAACCAAACATGTCAAAACAATATGATAGAAGTTATACAAAAATTAGAGCAAAAGAAAAATGATGGCACAAAGGAGGGATGATATTTGTTTGGGGAGAACATAGTAGAATCCATGGCAGAAATATTTGAAATTGATCTCAAAGACTAGAAGTTGTCCACATGGAAAAGGGCATTGAAATCATTTTAGGACAAGGGTGCAGAAGTACCAAACTGAAGAGGTGAACAAGAACATAGTGCTCTTTAGAATCTATTAGTAGTTCAATGTAGAGTCATAATTCTCAAACTAGAGATCTCCCAGGGATACACACAGATGTCAGAGACAGGAACAAGCAATATGAAACTGAAAGAATAGAAGGAAAGAAGGAGGAAAGTAATACAAGGGTGGGTAAAAGAGGGGTTTACTCACACTTATATCTAAAAGGTAGACATACTTGTAAATTAAAAAATATTGTTTTTAACTTTTAGTCAAATCAAGTAAATCTAGAATTAACTATTGAAAACCTTCCAAGTATATGTCTCGGTAGAAATATTGTTTTTCCCAAGATACCAAACCAGGTCATCATATAGTAGTAAAATTTAACTAATGGATGATGTAATTTTATTAAATAATCAATTTGACTTTACCTGATTACTAATTTTATTTTCTTAAATGAAATATATTTTAATAAGATATATTTATTACTAAAAGAAGGTACATTTTACTTGTTTTATTGGTATTTGTTTATATAGTGTGCCATGGCTACAGTACGATTAATTTTGCAAATATGTTTGCTATGACTGGCCTTTCATATTCTGAAGTACATTGGTCTATGCAAGAGGTAATTGTGGAATTTTATTTATTTATTTATTTGTTTGTTTTATTGTACTTTAAATTGTAGAATTTTTTAATGTTCCCAGATGATGCCTACGTTTCAGTGGAACTTTCTTCTTTTTAGTAAATATAAAAGAGAAAGTTGAGACTCCTTCTATTGTGGACAACAATTTCTGAATTTTCTGTTTTGGTTAATTTGATGTCAGGTAACAAAGGAATTAGTAAATATCTCATTAAATATGTGCTCTGAAATTGTTTAGTATGTTTCTAATAGAATATTTCAGATGGAAAATGTACCATATATTAAGAATTTTGCCAATTAAACTTCTAATTACCCTAGGGCACATAGGCACCCTTGGCTTCGCTAAATATTTATTTGGATATGTGAAGATTCCTCTAAAGCATAGACATTCCAATCAAGTTGTTAACCAACGAATTTAAGATCCATAGACTCTAACTGCAACTCCCCTCAAAGCCACAGATTTCACATAGCTTCTGCAGTTCTGGAAGTCTGAGCCAGCACTTCTGATATCAAGGCAAGGAAGCTTCATGGATGTTACATTAGGTCATAAGAAGAAGCAAGTTACATGCTTGCTTGGGGACTGGTCTCTTATTTGGGATGGGTCTCTCATCTGCTTTGCCTTGGAAAACTTCTCAGGAGTCATGGGCTGACAAGTGAACTTTTTACATCTACCAGGTTTATAGCACTATGGAATTATCTAATTTTTAATTTTCTGAGCTAATGTTGTCAAACATTTCTTAATTGTTGACCTTTATGAAATAAAAGTCCTGAGCCCCACTGTCATTTATTTCTGCTCACAACCAGGAAAACAAACCAGAGAAAAAACTGTAGAGTTTGGCATGACTAAATATTGTTATAATTGAAACTAAAAAAGATTCATTTTTGATTTTTAATATTCGAGTTTATATTATAAAAAGTGTTTCAGGTACTGCAAATTTCATTTTATCACACATGATTTGTAAATATTAAGTGAATAAGGACATACTTTTGTTATTGGTGACTCTTATGATCTGAACTGTATCATCCCAAAATTTATATGTTGAAGTCCTAACCTTCCATACATTAGAACAAGACTATTTTGGGATAGAGAGTCTTTAAAGAGGTAATTAGGTTAAATGAGGTCTTTTGGATGAGCTCTAACACCATATCACTGGTGTGCTTATAAGGAGAGGAAATCTGGATGCAGCAGGTACAGAGGGAAGATGATGTAAAGACAGAGGGAGAAAATTGTCATCTACAAGTCAAGGACAGAGGGTCCTCAGAAGACATTAACCCTGGAACACCTTGATGTTGAAAATCCAGCCTCCAAAATTGTGAGAAAATAAATGTATGTTGTTTAGGCCACCCAGTCTGTAACATTTTGTTATCGCAGCCCTAGCAAACTAATACAAACTAATGCAGTGACTTTCAATGGATGTTCCAGAGAACCCCAGTGTAGACCAGAAGATGAACTAAGTCTGTGAGCAGAAACCCTGCTCCTAGCTCCTCCAGTCTCCAGCTGCATGCCCTGAGGCCAATGGGCCTGCCTGAGCTGGTGTTAACACTTGTAAACCAATGACATTTAATGGCTACCTCACAGATTGGCTTTGAAGATTGCATATAATAATGCAAGTAAAAGCACATATAATGTACAAAGTGTTGTCTAAAACTAATGAAACCTTAATGTTCTTGAATCTGTTTAACCTACTCTAGTCATCATATGACAGAGCCAAAGACAATTTTGTCTCCATGCTTCTGTCATATTACTTGGGTATTGCCTGGGGCAGCAGATTCTGTCCATAAATTCATAGTCAGAGCATCCAGAGTTTTCTCTCCCCAGAGTAGTTTTTTACAAATCCCTCTCTTGGCCAAAGCCTCCTCGGCTTCCTTTCTTGGCTCTCCACTTGCCTCCTTTGTGTCAGGGACTCCTTGAAAACTTTTCTTACCCAAGTGATGTTGGGGGTAGGGTGGCAGGCAGACCTAGGCAGGATTAGGGCTAAACCTTGTTCAGTCTAAGGGGGGGTTAACACCCTTATCACTAGACCCAAGGGATCAACTGAGGATAAATTGGCCAGAGTAGGAGACTAGCCAGCCACCCAGACTGGTCTTTGTCTAGAAATTCTGAAACACACCTATCACAATCCCTTCAAAAAAGTCAACAAAACAGATCCGGTTTGATTTTTAACAATCTATTTTACTGTTGCCTTAAAGATTAGGAATAAAAATATTGTCCCACCTCTAATCTGTCTGTTCATAGAAGGGCACCAAATAACTTGCCAGGTGTAGTTGAGCTACTCCGACGTGGACCTTTTCCATTTTGCTAATATGCAAGTGGTCTTTCTTCTAGAAGTTATACATGTTAAGGCCAACTCACTTTCACCAATAATAACATAAATAATTAAGATACACATTCTTTTCTAGTAAAATGTGGTTTTACAAAGACCTGATAGTACTTTTAAGTGTGATTAATTGTGAAATCTCTTTTATTTGTATTCATTTAGCCTACTCCTCTAGAATCCCATGTAACCAACAGAGAGAAATCCCAGCTGTACTGTGAATGGAAAAAAAATCTTACTGTCTGACCCTAAAGATGTCAGCAACTTACTCTATCAAATCTCTAAACTCATTCACCTTCTGTCTCTGCCTTCCTACAATCAATTGGATTTATTCTAAAATCATGGCACACTTCAGGATGTTTACTCTTAACTCATAGAAACAATAAAGAAGATCTTACTAGATGCAAGGCTCCGGATTTTTTCTATTATTGTATTGCCATCACTATTTTTTAATAAAAAATATCAGACTTCATTGATAATGGGATTTTTGTCTTGATGTTATTTTATATATATATATATATACACACACACACACACACATATATATGCCTTTTATACGTTTTCAAAACATTCCTTAAGTTTCACTGTAATATTTTAGTACTCTAAAATAGTTACAGAAATAATCATTATCACATTTATGACCTATCCTTAAATGCTGACTTTGACTTCGTAATGCGTATAAAATAACCTTTTGCGTGATATTTTTTACCTACAGAAAATCCTTCTATCATCCTGAGTATCCTTCTATCATCGTGAGTATTCTTCTTTCAGCTTTTCATTGTCACTCGATCTCACTCATGCACTTATTGAGCACTTTGTAATTGTTATTTGAAAGATTGTTACAGTCTTTGTAATTCTTAACCTTTTTACTAGTGAAGGATAAATTTGAGAGTCTAATGGGAGCCATGAAACTACTCATCTTAGAAATTCACACAAATTTACATGAACTTCGGGTTACAAATGTCTTTTCTTCATAATGTCACTGTCAACTATTCAGAGTGACAAAGGCCACCCTAAGTTTCTAAGAAGAGTTGTGATGACAATGTAATCAGTTGCCCACAAATGAGTTTTAAAAACAAAAGACTCTGGAAATTAATGAAGATAATCAAATAAACTCATTTTCTAAGCACCTAGAGTTCTCATGTATTTGTGAAATGATGAAGGAAATAAGCTAATTTAATATCTAAAATACTAATGTGCTCTGTAGTGATATATACGTGTATTCTAATGAAGTTCATTTTCTTGAACTAATAGGGCATGCTCTGAAGTCATTAAGAAGCAATATAAAACTATAGAGATTTAAGGGCCAAGATGAGTTTTATAGCTACCAAGGTGCAATGGGAGGTCACAGGAAGCAGAGGGATCAACTGGGGTTGGGAATTTTAGGAATACTCTTATTTCCTGGAATGGAGGGGATTCTCTAAAAATGCCTATTTGTTGAATGAAATACATTCTTTGCTATTTAAACTCTATTCATGGGACAGTGATAGCCATTTCTAATTTTCAAGCCAAAGGTGATACAACTGGACTTGAACTGTAAATTGAGCCACAGTTTGCTAATGCACTGAATAATGGAAAATTAGTGTCTAGAATACCAGTCAAGAGTGACAGCAAAAATCATAGCTGAAGTGTAATAAAAGCCTAGAACAAAAAAAGGGAATGAGGAATGAAAATAATTGAAAAAAAAAAAAAAGCATCAAAGATCAGCAGTAGACTTGGGGACTGACTGAATGTAAAGACAAAGGATGTGAGTTTATAAAAATGATTCAAGTCCAGGCAGGCTGGCTCATGCCTGTAATCCCAGCACTTTTGGAGCTGAGGCAGGAGGATTTCTTGAGTCCAGGAGTTTAAGACCAGCCTGGGCAACACAGTGACATTCCATCTCTACAAAAAATACAAAAATTAGCCAGGGGGCACACAGCTGTCGTCCCAGCTACTCAGTAGACTGAGGTGGGAGGATCACTTGAGCCCACAAGATTGAGTCTGCAATGAGCCATGATTGCACCTTTGCACTCCAGCCTGAGTCACAGAGTGAGATCCTAGAAAGAGAAACATAATCTACATTATAAAAGGGTTGATTCCTAAGAGATGGTAGCCCAGCTAGAACAGATACTCTCAACATGTATGGACTTCATGGAATCTGCACAAGTCCTCAGAAATCATAGGCAACATTTTGTGTGCATGAGTGTAGGTGCATTGCTGGGGAGGCCTAAATACAAAAGGTAAAACAATAAAGTTTATAGAGAAAAACATAACTTCATGACCTTGATGTAGACAAAGATTTTTACATATGACATTAAAAGTACCATAAGAGAACTGAGGAAATGGTTTTTATTAAAATTAATGTTCTTTCCATCAAAATATAACATTAAAAGAATGTAAAAGCAAGACACTGAGAAACTAGAAGAAAACATTCACAACATATGCATCTAACAAATGATCGATATCCAAATTATATACAGAATTTCTGCAAATCAACAATTAAAAGAAAAACAAGTTGGTCGCGTGCGGTGGCTCATATCTGTAATCCCAGCATTTGGGAGGCCGAGGCAGGTGGATCACTTGAGGCTGGGAGTTTAAGACCAGCCTGGCCAACATGGTGAAACCCCATTGCTACTAAAAATACAAAAATTAACCAGGCATGGTGGCGCATGCCTGTAATCGCAGCTGCTTAGGAGGCTGAAGCAGCAGAATTGCTTGAACCCAAAGAGGCAGAGGTTGAAGTGAGCTAAGGTTGTGCCACTGCACTTCAGCCTGGACAACAGAGTGAGTAAGACTCTGTCTGGGAAAAAAAAAAAAAAAAAAAAAAAGAAGAAGAATAAAAAATAAAGAAAGAAAAAGAAAAACAAATCAATACAATTGGCCAAAAGTTTTGAACAGGGACGTTACTAAGAGGATAGCTAAATGCCCAGTAAGTATGTTAAATGTTCTCATTGTTTCTCATTGGTCAGGAGTCCAAGATCAGCCTGACCAACATGGTGAAACCCCGTCACTACTAAAAACACAAAAAATTAGCCGGGCATAGTGGCAGGCACCTGTAATCCCAACTACTCAGGAGGCTGAGGCAAGAGAATCACTTGAACCCAGGAGGCGGAGGTTGCAGTGAGCCAAGATCGCACCATTGCACTCCAACTTGGGTGACAAGAGCAAAACTCTGTCTCAAAAAAAAAAAAAAAAGCCTCCCTTTATTTATCAAGAAAGGTAAAGTAAAACTACAATGAAATACCACTTCACATCCACCAGAATTGCTACAAATTAAAAGATTGACAATACTAAGTATTGGTGAGTGTATGGAATAGTGGAACTTCCATTTGTTGCTGGAGAGGGTGTAAGTTTGTATAACTACTCTGGAAAACTGTGTGGCAGGATCTTCTAAAGTCAGATATAGACCTATCCTAAGGAACCAGCAATTCTATTCCTAGAAAAATACCCAGAAGAAAAGTAAACATATGTCCATCAAAAACCATGTATAGAATGGTTATAACAGCTTTATTGATAAGTGCCAATAAACTGGAAGCAACCCAAATATCTATCAGTGGGAGACTAGATGAATTGTATTCACTAAGTTTATGCAATTGAAAATTATGGAGCTACAAAAAAGAATAAACTGTTGATACATGGAATAACATGGATGAAGCTCAGAGAAATAAAGCTGAGCAAAAGTAGCCAGACACAACAGTATATATTGTATAATTATTTTTATAAGGAGTTTAAAATGGGCAAAACTAATTCATGACTATATAATCAGAAAATTGCTTTCTTCCTAGAGGTGAGGGAGATATGAATCTGGAAGAGAAACAAAAGATCCTTTTAGGGTGTTGGAAAGTTTCATATCTGGATCTGACTGGCAGTTACTCCATTGTCTACCTGCACACAAAGTAATCAAAATGTCCACTTAAGATGTATACAGTGCACTTCATTATGTATACATTATTCTTCAATGAAAAATAAATTTTAAAACACTACATCTGTCCTCAGCTTACTTGACCTCTTAGTAACACTGAAACCAGTTATCCACACTATTTTAAACCCTTTCCTCTCTTGAGGGTACCAAGTTTGTCTATTTTCAGTTTTTTGGGCTGCTCCTTGTCAGTTTCCTTTACTGGGAATCTTAGTTCTCTAAGCATCGTAATGTCTCAGAGCTCAATCTAGGGCCACTTTCTCTTCTCTTTCTAAAATCTCTCCCTGGGTCAGTGGTTCTCAGCACTCACGAATGGATCAGAATTAACCTAAGGGTTTATTTTTTAATACTGATGTCCAACTAACACCCTAGGGCTTCTTATTCAATTGATCAGGGCTGGGATCTAGCCATTTGTATTCAAAAGTTCCCCAGGGGAATCTAATATGTAGTCAAAATTGAGAGCTACTTCCCTAAGTGATTTTATCCCATTCCAAGACTTAGATACCATTTGTGTACTAATTACATTTACATTTGTTTCCAATACAAATGTTTCCTTAAACTCAATAGTATTATGAAAAATATCTATTTCATGTTTTCATCTACGAGTCAAAATATCCAAAATGGATTTCCTAACTTTCTACCTCCCACTCCCATCTGCTCCTTCCTTAGGCTTCCCTGTGTAATTAACCATCCAATCTACCATCCACCCAGTTGGTTAAAGCAAAAACTTATGAATCATTCTTATTTCTCCTTTTATCTCTCACCCTGACCTCTCCTGAATCTAATGTTAGTAAATTCTATCAGACTAACACCCAGAAAATACCTTGAATCAGCTGTTATTACCTTCTCTGCTACCATTCTTATCAAAGCTTTATCATCTCTCAGCTGGAACATTGCAAAAGCTCCTAACTGCCATTCCTGTTTCCGTTCTTTCCTTTCTTTCTTCATCTTTATACAGCCTCCATGTTGATTTTTTAAAAAAACATACAGCATATCATTACCCTGCTTCAAACCCTTCAGTGCATTCTATTCCCCTTAAAATGAATTCAAAGCTCCTTATCATGAGCCTTATGATCTGCTCCTGGCTTATTTTCCAACATTACCTTTTACCACTCTCACCCTCACTTCCTGTGCCTCAGCCATATGCTGGCCTCTTTTCTGTTCACTGAAGATGACAAATCATTTCCCACCTCATGTTCTTTGAACTTGGCCTGGAATGCATTTCACTGGCTCTTCACAAGGCTGGTTCCTTCCTGTCATTTAGGTCCCAGTTGCTTTCTGAGAGAAGCCTTCCATGGCTACCTCATCCTAAGTGATCCACCTCTGCTTATTCTCTTTCATATAACTCTGTTTCTTCACAGTGCTTTTCACAGTCTGTTTAAGATTTTTGTCCATTTCTTCATTGTTTGTCTCTCTGTACTGTAAAACGTAAGCTCCTACAGGACAGGAATCTCTTTTGCCTTTTTAATAAGTATTTCTACCTTCTGAAACGTGTTGAACACACAATAGGCACTCAATAAATGTCTGCTCTCAATGAATAAGTAAGGTCTTGAGAAATTAGTCAATTTATTCATAATAAAAATAAAAAGCACCATTTACTGAGCATCTACATTATGCCTTTTGCTATGTATATTAAGAATTATCTCATTTAATTAATTATCTCATTTAATTTTTAACAACAACAATCTGAGAGGCAGGCAATGTTATCCCAATCTTATAAAAGAAGGAAGTGAGAGACTGAAGTTGATGTAAATTCATACAGGAAGCAAGTGGTAGTGCAAAAATTTTAGCTTAATCAGTTTAACCCCAGAGCCCATGCTTTTGTGCCTATGCTATTCTTCTCCTTGTCAGAAGAAAAAGGTAAATAAATTTTCACAGTATATAAAGGGAAGCATCTGCCTATGAACAGGCTGGGGCACTCTTGTGGATCTTGCTATGTTTCTTCAGTGAGGCCAACATGAAACACTAGTGACAATACTATCTTATATTTATGTCCCGAGTTCTTTAAATTTTCTAAAGTATGTGCTATTTTATTATCTTCTTTGGTGTCTACTCATGTGCTAATTTATTATATGGATATATATGTATATTCCATCCACCCTTTCATTCATTATACATAGTCTAGGTAGGAAACAGACAGCTTATATTTAAAGCATAAAAAGTGTGAGAAGTGTGTTATGCATGAAGACCTAGGACAACCAGAGGAAGAATGAACTAACTCTGTTGGACAGCTCAGAGAAGTCTTCATCATGGAGGTGACATTTGAAGTGAAACTTAAATCTTGAATCTTGAGTAAAACATACCAAGCAAAAAAAAGACCATCCGATCTTTGACAAACCTGACACAAGCAATGGGGAAAGGATTCCCTATTTAATTAATGGTGTTGGGAAAACTGGCTAGCCATATGCAGAAAACTGAAACTAGACCCCTTCCTTACACCTTATACAAAAATTAACTCAAGATGGAGTAAAGATTTAAAAGTAAGACCTAAAACCATAAAAACCCTAGAAGAAAACCTAGGCAATGCCATTCAGGACATAGGCATGGGGAAAGACTTCATGTTTAAAACACCAAAAGCAATGGCAACAAAAGCCAAAATTGACAAATGGGATCTAATTAAACTAAAGAGCTTCTACAGAGCAAAATAAACTATCACCAGAGTGAAAAGGCAACCTAAAGAATGGAAGAAAATTCTCACAATCTATCCATCTGACGAAGGGCTAATATCCAGAATCTACGAGGAATTTAAACAAATTTATGAGGAAAAAAAAAAATACCCCATCAAAAAGTGGTCAAAGGATATGAACAGACACTTCTCAAAAGAAGACAGTTGGCGGGGGTGGAGCAAGATGGCCGAATAGGAACAGCTCCAGTCTCCAGCTCCCAGTGCGAGTGACACAGAAGACAGGTGATTTCTGCATTTTCAACTGAGGTACTGGGTTCATCTCATTAGGGAGTGCTGGACAATGGGTGCTGGTCAGCTGCTGCAGCCCGACCAGCGAGAGCTGAAGCAGGGCGAGGCATCGCCACACCTGGGAAGCGCAAGGGGGAGGGGAATCCCTTTTCCTAGCCAGGGACCTGAGACACACAACACCTGCAAAATCGGGTAACTCCCACCCAATACTGCACTTTACCAAGGGTCTTAGCAAACAGGCACACCAGGAGATTATATCCCACACCTGGCTGGGAGGGTCCCATGCCCACAGAGCCTCCCTCATTGCTAGCACAGCAGTCTGCGATCTAAGGGCAAGGCAGCAGCGAGGCTGGGGGAGGGGCGCCCGCCATTGCTGAGGCTTAAGTAGGTAAACAACGCCGCTGGGAAGCTCGAACCGGGTGGAGCTCACAGCAGCTCAAGAAGTCCTGCCTGTCTCTGTAGACTCCACCTCTGGGGACAGGGCACAGCTAAACAACAACAACAACAACAAAAAGCAGCAGAAACCTCTGCAGATGCAAATGAATCTGTCTGACAGCTTTGAAGAGAGCAGTGGATCTCCCAACACTGAGGATGAGATCTGAGAACGGACAGACTGCCTGCTCAAGTGGGTCCCTGACTCCTGAGTAGCCTAACTGGGAGACATCCCCCACTAGGGGCAGACCGACACCCCACACCTCACACAGTGGAGTACACCCCTGAGAGGAAGCTTCCAAAGCAAGAATCAGACGGGTACACTCGCTGTTCAGCAATATTCTATCTTCTGCAGCCTCTGCTGCTGATACCCTGGCAAACAGGGTCTGGAGTGGACCTCAGGCAATCTCCAACTGACCTACAGCTGAGGGTCCTGACTGTTAGAAGGAAAACTAATAAACAGGAAGGACAACACCACCAAAACCCCATCAGTACGTCACCATCATCAAAGACCAGAGGCAGATAAAATCACAAGGATGGGGAAAAAGCAGGGCAGAAAAGCTGGAAATTCAAAAAATAAGAGCGCATCTCTCCCTCCAAAGGAATGCAGCTCATTGCCAGCAACGGATCAAAGCTGGACGGAGAATGACTTTGACGAGATGAGAGAAGAAGGATTCAGTCCATCAAACTTCTCAGAGCTAAAGGAGGAATTACATACCCAGCGCAAAGAAACTAAAAACTTGAAAAAAGAGTGGAAAAATTGACAACTAGAATAATTAATGCAGATAAGGCCATAAACGAACTGACAGAGATGAAAACCATGACACGAGAAATACGTGACAAATGCACAAGCTTCAGTAACCAACTCGATCAACTGGAAGAAAGAGTATCAGCGATTGAGGATCAAATGAATGAAATGAAGCGAGAAGAGAAATCTAAAGAAAAAAGAAGAAAAAGAAATGAACAAAGCCTGCAAGAAGTATGGGATTATGTAAAAAGACCAAATCTATGTCTGATTGGGGTGCCTGAAAGTGAGGAGGAAAATGGAACCAAGTTTGAAATCACTCTTCAGGATATCATCCAGGAGAACTTCCCCAACCTAGTAGGGCAGGCCAACATTCAAATTCAGGAAATACAGAGAAACCCACAAAGATACTCCTCGAGAAGAGCAACTCCAAGACACATAATTGCCAGATTCACCAAACTGTCTCTCAGACCACAGTGCAATCAAACTAGGACTCAGGACTAAGAAACTCAATCAAAATCGCTCAACTACATGGAAACTGAATAACCTGCTCCTGAATGACTACTGGGTACATAACAAAATGAAGGCAGAAATAAAGATGTTCTTTGAAACCAATGAGAACAAAGATACAACATACCAGAATCTCTGGGACACATTTAAAGCAGTGTGTACAGGGAAATTTATAGCACTAAACGCCCACAAGAGAAAGCTGCAAAGATCTAAAATTGACACTCTAACATCACAATTAAAGGAACTAGAGATGCAAGAGCAAACACATTCAAGAGCTAGCAGAAGGCAAGAAATAACTAAGATCAGAGCAGAACTGAAGGGATAGAGACACAAAAAACCCTCTAAAAAATCAATGAATCCAGGAGTTGGTTTTTTGAAAAGATCAACAAAATTGACAGACCACTAGCAAGACTAATAAAGAAGAAAAGAGAGAAGAAACAAATAGACGCAATAAAAAATGATAAAGGGGATATCACCACTGACCCCACAGAAATACAAACTACCATCAGAGAATACTATAAACACCTCTATGCAAATAAACTAGAAAATCTAGAAGAAATGGATAATTTCCTGGACACTTACACTCTCCCAAGACTAAACCAGGAAGAGGCTGAATCCCTGAATAGACCAATAGCAGGCTCTGAAATTGAGGCAATAATTAATAGCCTACCAATGAAAAAAAGTCCAGGACCAGATGGATTCACAGATGAATTCTACCAGAGCTACAAGGAGGAGCTGGTACCATTCCTTCTGAAACTATTCCAATCAATAGAAAAAGAGGGAATCCTCCCTAACTCATTTTATGAGGCCAGCATCATCCTGATACCAAAGCCTGGCAGAGACACAACAAAAAAAGAGAATTTTAGACCAATATCCCTGATGAACATCGATGCAAAAATCCTCAATAAAATACTGGCAAACCGGATCGAGCAGCACATCAAAAAGCTTATCCACCATGATCAAGTGGGCTTCATCCCTGGGATGCAAGGCTGGTTCAACATACGCAAATCAATAAACGTAACCTAGCATATAAACAGAACCAAAGACAAAAACCACATGATTATCTCAATAGATGCAGAAAAGGACTTTGACAAAATTCAACAGCCCTTCATGCTAAAAACTCTCAATAAATTCAGTATTGATGGAATGTATCTCAAAATAATAAGAGTTATTTATGACAAGCCCACAGCCAATATCATACTGAATGGGCAAAAACTGGAAAAATTCCCTTTGAAAACTGGCACAAGACAGGGATGCCCTCTTTCACCACTCCTATTCAACATAGTGTTTAAAGTTCTGGCTAGGGCAATCAGGCAAGAGAAAGAAATCAAGGGGATTCAGTTAGGAAAAGAAGAAGTCAAATTGTCCCTGTTTGCAGATGACATGATTGTATATTTAGAAAACCCCATGGTCTCAGCCCAAAATCTCTTAAGCTGATAAGAAACTTCAGCAAAGTCTCAGGATACAAAATTAATGTGCAAAAATCACAAGCATTCTTATACACCAGTAACAGACAAACAGAGAGCCAAATCATGAATGAACTTCCATTCACAATTGCTTCAAAGAGAATAAAATACCTAGGAATCCAACTTACAAGGGATGTAAAGGACCTCTTCAAGGAGAACTACAAACCACTGCTCAGTGAAATAAAAGAGGACACAAACAAATGGAAGAACATACCATTCTCATGGATAGGAAGAATCAATATCGTGCAAATGGCCATACTGCCCAAGGTAATTTATAGATTCAATGCCATCCCCATCAAGCTACCAATGAGTTTCTTCACAGAATTGGAAAAAACTGCTTTAAAGTTCATATGGAACCAAAAAAGAGCCCACATTGCCAAGACAATCCTAAGTCAAAAGAACACAGCTGGAGGCATCAAGCTACCTGACTTCAAACTATACTGCAAGGCTACAGTAACCAAAACATCATGATACTGGTACCAAAACAGAGATATAGACCAATGGAACAGAACAGAGTCCTCAGAAATAATACCACACATCTACAGCCATCTGATCTTTGACAAACCTGACAAAAACAAGAACTGGGGAAAGGATTCCCTACTTAATAAATGGTGCTGGGAAAATTGGCTAGCCATAAATAGAAAGCTGAAACTGGATCCTTTCCTTACTCCTTATACGAAAATTAATTCAAGATGGATTAGAGACTTAAATGTTAGACCTAATACCATAAAAACCCTAGAAGAAAACCTAGGTAATACCATTCAGGACATAGGCATGGGCAAGGACTTCATGTCTAAAACACCAAAAGCAATGGCAACAAAAGCCAAAATTGACAAATGGGATCTCATTAAACTAAAGAGCTTCTGCACAGCAAAAGAAACTACCATCAGAGTGAACAGGCAACATACAGAATGGGAGAAAATTTTTGCAATCTACTCATAGACAAAGGGCTAATATCCAGAACCTACAAAGAACTCAAACAAATTTACAAGAAAAAAACAACCCCATCAAAAAGTGGGCAAAGGATATGAACAGACATTTCTCAAAAGAAGACATTCATACAGCCAACAGACACATGAAAAACTGCTCATCATCACTGGCCATCAGAGAAATGCAAATCAAAACCACAATGAGATACCATCTCACACCAGTTAGAATGGCAATCATTAAAAAGTCAGGAAACAACAGGTGCTGGAGAGGATGTGGAAAAATAGGAACAGTTTTACACTGTTGGTGGGATTGTAAACTAGTTCAACCACTATGGAAAACAGTATGGTGATTCCTCAAGGATCTAGAGCTAGAAGTACCATATGACCCAGCCATCCCATTACTGGGTATATACCCAAAGGATTATAAATCATGCTGCTCTAAAGACACATGCACACGTATGTTCACTGTGGCACTATTCACAATAGCAAAGACTTGGAATCAACCCAAATGTCCATCAGTGACAGACCAGATAAAGAAAATGTGGCACATATACACCATGGAATACTATGCAGCCATAAAAAAGGATGAGTTTGTGTCCTTTGTAGGGACATGGATGCAGCTGGAAACCATCATTCTCAGCAAACTATCACAAGAACGGAAAACCAAACACCGCATGTTCTCACTCATAGGTGGGAACTGAACAATGACATCACTTGGACTCGGGAAGGGGAACATCACTCACCGGGGCCTATCATGGGTAAGGGGGAGGGGGAAGGGATTGCATTGGGAGTTATACCTGACGCAAATGACGAGTTGATGGATGCTGATGAGTTGATGGGTGCAGCACACCAACATGGCACAAGTATACATATGTAACAAACCTGCACGTTATGTACATGTACCCTAGAACTTAAAGTATAATAATAATTAAAAAAAAAAAAAGAAGACAGTTATGCGGCCAACAAACATACGGAAAAAAACTCATCATCACTGTTCATTAGAGAAATGCAAATCAAAACCACAATGAGATATCATCTCACTCCAGTTAGAATGGCAATCATTAAAAAATCAGGAAATAACAGACGCTGGAGAGGATGTGGAGAAATAGGAATGCTTTTTCACTGTTGATGGGAGTGTAAATTAGTTCAACTGTTGTGGAAGACAGTGTGGCATTTCCTCTAAGATCTAGAACCAGAAATACCATTTGACCCAGCAATCCCATTACTGGGTATATACCCCAAGGATTATAAATCATTCTACTGTAAAGGACACATGCACACATATGTTTATTGCAGCACTATTCACAATAGCAAAGACATGGAACCAACCCAACTGCCCATCAATGATAGACTGGATAAAGAAAATGTGGCACATATATACCATGGAATACTATGCAGCCATACGAAAGGATGAGTTCATGTCCTTTGCAGGGACACGGATGAAGCTGGAAACCATCATTCTCAGCAAACTAACACAGGAACAGAAAATCAAACACCATGTGTTCTCGTTCACAAGTGGGAGCTGAACAATGAGAATACATGGACACAGGGAAGGGAATGTAACACACTAGGGCCTGCCATGGGATAGGGGGCAATGGGAGGGATAGCATTAGGAGAAATACCTAACGTAGATGATGGGTTGATGGGTGCAGCAAACAACCATGGAGCATGTATACTATTCAGCAAACCTGCACATTCTGCGCATGTATCCCACGAGCAACAGATGTTCATGATGGTTATAAAGGATCAACTGTATTTTAAAACATAATATATTTTTTAAATCTATAATTCTTTTATAAACACATTCACATTGTTCAAACTATAACCAATAGTTTTTTTTGTTTGCTTTTTTTAACTTTCATTTTAAGTTTAGGGGTACAAGTCCAGGTTTGTTACATAGGTAAACCTGTGTCTTGAAGGTTTGTTGTACAGATTGTTTCATCATCCAGGTGTTAAGCCTAGATTTCTCAGAAGGGAAAACACACCAAATATATGTTCTTAAAGGTCAAGGGCTGGGTTTTGTATAATAACTAGACCATTATCTGTAGGATTTGAGACCTTGGTCAAAGACCATAATAAAATATTAATCTTTGCTGAACACATTCCCATATCTAACCATCTAGTCAAAATAGCTTATCCGCTGCATTTTTAAAGAATAACAGGTGGCCTTTTGTCATTTTATGCCTCTCTATCTGAGCCAAACTATATAATCATTTGCATTATACCTTTGGCTCAAAAACTTTTATATGTTTAGGCTATCAAGAATTATTTTTAATGGTTCCTAAATCATTTTAATCCTCAGAACTACTTTGGCCAATATTTGTCTTTGTTAAAAGTTAAAGGTGAGCACTCAGTACTATGTGAAAATGAACGCAATATTTAATTTTTAGTTTTGTCCTGTTAACATTAGATGATGCCCAGATAATAAGCCTTTTCGGTAATGTAATCAATGGATGAGGAATTTGATCATTGTTGAAGGTTTTGTATATAAGAAGTCAATACAACGTTGACCAAAATATTAACCAGCCAGCCAGAGAAACAGAATCCTAACTATTTCTGAGGAAACTGTAAGTAGAACTTCTGCTGAACAAAATTGTTATTTGAATTATTAGATTTTTTCTTTATCCCAAGTGATGCATTCTTTAAAGGCTTAGATACTTGTTGCAGATTCACCTGTATAAATGTATCTGCTTAAATTATGGCTTATCCCTCTAGGATTTGATTTTTTTTGTATGGACATGAGATTCTTAATTATGGAAAGACAAATTTGTTTATTATTGCAATTAGTGCCAAATGTGAAAGTCTCATAATTTCTTAATTATTGAACTACAAATTTGTTTATTAAGTTCCTAATGTGAAAGTCTAGTCTCTATGATTCTTCTTTTTGAGAAGGAATAGATCAGTACTCTATTGTCATATAATTGACTGTATTAATATGCTATGTTGACTAATATCATACAAATCAACTGCTGTTGAATTGAACATTATTAATACTATTGTGAAACTTTATAGGCTACTAAAACATTTATTTAAATTATAAACCTTTCAAAACAGAAGTCTAGACCAAATTATATAAATCTCCCTGGGGATGTCCCTATAAAAGCTGGCCCAGGGTCATACTGAAGAAGTATTACAGTGGGAAGAACATAGCCTTTGGAAATAGACTATCTAGTTTCAAATACAGGCTCCACTACTTTCTATGTATTTGGTTGGGTGAGTCCTCTTTTAGCCTTACCTTGGTTATTTGTAAAATGAATAATATAACACTACTTACTTCATAGAGTTGCTATGAGAATTAAATGAGATAATAGTAATGATAACTATATTTAATTAATGTTTATAAGATACCCAGCACGTTAAGAACTTTACTTTTGTTATCATAATGAATTCCCCTAACATAGAGAAGTGTACTATTACAGGCCTTATTCTGTAGATGAGAAACTGTCTTAGCAAAGATAGTTCATTTCACGTATACCATGTTGAACACACAGTACAGCACACAGTGAACCCTCTGTATGTGTTAATTACTGGTATTTTCCTAGGACTTGGCAAAAAGCATTCTGAGAAATTTATTCTGCCCTTGAACATCTTTGAGCCCGTTGGGGTGTTCTCCAACGCAATCAGTAGGTTAAGTGTCCTAACTTTGCAATGGCAAATCACTCAATGGAGGTCATGTGGCTTCCTAAAATGTTTGATGACAGCCTCTGGTTTGAATGTTCCAACACTACTGGTTAGTCTTTCTATATTAGTTTATCTCTGCCTAAAATATCATGGTAAAAACAAGGCTAAGTTAAAAACTGATTTTTTTTTTTTTTTTGAGACGGAGTCTTGCACTGTCTCCTGGGCTGGAGTGCAACGGCATGATCCCTACTCACTGCAACCTCCGCCTCCCGGGTTCAAGGACTCTTTTGCTTCAGCCTCCCGAGTAGCTGGGATTACAGGCACGTGCCACCACACCTAGCTAATTTTTTTTGTATTTTTAGTAGAGACGGGTTTTCATCGTGTTAGCCAGGATGGCCTCGATCTCCTGACCTCGTGATCCACCCGCCTTGGCCTCCCAAAGTGTTGGGTTTGCAGGCATGAGCTACCACGCCCAGCCAAAAACTGATTTTTAAGAGATACCCTTAAATCTAATCCTATACTAAACCAGTGGTCAAACTATTAGACCAGAGAGTCAGATTTAGGCCTTCAGAGTTCTGGTCTGGCTTTACTGTAAATCAGGAACTATGCTATATGCTCTGCATGAATTACTATAAATGGGTTTTACTGAAATACTATCAGCAACTGGGAAGTCACCACTTTTCAAAGAATTCCACTTGAATCCAAAGATGCAAATGTTACAAATTCCTCACTGTATTCAAGTCAAATATTTATACATGTGACCTCCAAATAATTGCTCCTAACATGTAGTTTCTCGATAAATATTTATTGAATAATTTGTTTCTGACACACTAAAAATGAAGTGATTTAAAACTGTCCTCTACATGGCTTGCCTTCAAATATTTGAGGACAACATCACTTCTCTACTGAAGCTTTTTCACCAGCTTAATATCTGAGGATTCTCAAACTTATAATTGGTGACTACAACATAGAAGAAAGTTCGGGTGTTATGGGTCTAATATCAAATATAGTCTATAAGGCTGGGTGTGGTGGCTCATGTCCATAATCCCAGTGCTTTGGGAAGCCCAGGCGGGAAGATACCTTGAGGCCAGGAGTTCGAGACCAGCCTGAGTAATGTAGAAACACCCTATTTCTTTAAAAAAAAAAAAAAAAAAAGCCAGATGAACACCTGTAGTCCCAACTACCCTGGAAGCAGAGGTGAGAAAATCACATAATAACCTCAAATCAGTAAATGTTTGTGGAATAACTATTATAAACAACATTTAAAATCATCATGATGACTTTGAACACACATTATATAGAGATTGGATATAGAGAAGTCAAAGGCCCACACATCCCTCACGCAAAACGGGGCTCTCAAAATAAGCAGGCGAAAGTCTTAAACACAAAGCATAATAAGGACACATTGTTATGCCAATTAGAGGCTTTTATTTTCTTTTTTTGCCAATTAAGATTAATTCAGTATGGCTTGAAACCAAGTGGGAAATGTTCTTAAACAAAAGGAATCAAACAGTGAAAACATGTTAAGCATTAAAAGCATTAAGTTACCTGTGCTGACATCCACATGTCCCAGTTTATTGCCAAGAGAATATAATCAAACCCAAGCATTCCTCTACTTGGCACAAAGGTAAAATTGGCATAAAATATAAGCATTATGAAAGTATAATGGGTTAACCATGGCACCAGTTATTCTTTTCTTTCAGGCAGGTCCAAAATGTGGCTGCTTTTAACAATGGCAAGTTTGATATCCGTACTGGGGACTACACATGGTTTCTTTGGAAAATTAAATCCTGAAAGCCCTGAAGCGACTATGAACATTGTAAGTTACTCTGGGAAAAAACTCTATAAAACTAAAAGATGCTATTATTTAAAATCATGAGTTAAAGATTTTATATGACCAATTAAAAATAAACAGTAATATTCATTTATTAGATATACCTAAAAATCAACTAAAATTTCACCTTTTGGGTTTTCTTCCTCAGAGTCAGATGATTACTTATTGGGGATACCCAAATGAAGAATACGAAGTTGTGACTGAAGATGGTTATATCCTTGAAGTCAACAGAATTCCTTATGGGAAGAAAAATTCAGGGAATACAGGTATATATGAGCTTCTTTTCTTCCTTCCTTTCTCTCTTTTTTGCTTTCCTTCTTTATTCTTCCTTCCCTCTCTCCTTTCTTCCTCCATCTTTTCATTCTTTTGTTCTTCCCTTTTTCCTCCTTTTATTTCTTCCTAAAAATATGATGTCTTGCTGATTCTGGAAATGCAAAAATAAGCTATATTTTCAGTCTTCAAGGAGATCATCATCAAGCCAATGAAATAGGTAAGTAAATGAGTGATTATAACAATATGTGATAAGCTCAAGCTACAGCGGTGCATAGGATATTAAACTGAAAGTTTTAATAAAATCACCTACCCCAGCTAGGGGAGTCAAGGAAAGCTCACTCTCAGAAACAATAATTGGATGAAGATCTAGAGGATCAGGAAGAGTTAGCCAGGGTGCGTGTTGCAGAGGGGAAGATGGGGAGCCAATTCAAGGCTCATTTCCCAAACACATACAGGCCAATTTTCACTAGTATTATCAAAAACTTACCTTTTTCTTATTGTAGAAAACTTGTGAAGTACAAAAAGAAAAAAACATTACTCGTAATTTTACCACTCACATTTTACCAAATTTAACATTGTGCTGAATTACCTGAGAATATAATTTTTTCAATAGTTTTATTGATATGTAACTGGCATATAATAAGCTGCTCATATTTAAGGTGTGCAGTTTCATAAGTTTTGGCATCTGAGAAAAAAACTCCCTGAGAAATCATCACCACAATTAAGATAAGATATTCAAAAATAATCAACTCAATCAGGCAAATGTATTTAGTGCTAGTCATATGGAAGACTGTTTCTAGCCTCACGTTTATCCTAGAATAAGGAATGCATTTATAAAGTTTATAAACATTTTTTTTCCTTAGGCCAGAGACCTGTTGTGTTTTTGCAGCATGGTTTGCTTGCATCAGCCACAAACTGGATTTCCAACCTGCCGAACAACAGCCTTGCCTTCATTCTGGCAGATGCTGGTTATGATGTATGGCTGGGCAATAGCAGAGGAAACACCTGGGCCAGGAGAAACTTGTACTATTCACCAGATTCAGTTGAATTCTGGGCTTTCAGGTAAACAAAAGGGACAATTAAAAATAAACACTGGGCTTTAAAAGCATAGGCATTTGCCCCTTCTAATCCAGTCCCATTTTAACAAATTACACTCCTAGTAGGAGGATAAATAAGTCATTTTCATTCTAAACCATTCTTGGAGTCTTCCATGTACCTCATTCCTACGGTAGCTTTTCCTTCAAACTTCCTGTGATCTCAGGAGTCTCCATTAGGGAATCCCTGAGTGTGCTTTTCCAAATGGAATGAACGATATGGCTGAAGCAAGGAAATTCACTGCCCCTGGAAAATTCCAAAGGAATGTCCACATGGACTCAAGAGAGATGTGAAAACCCAGTTGGGGGTAGGAGAACAGCAATCTGAATCATCATCAATAGGAGGGGGTAGGGAGACTGAAATTCAGATGTCATGGAGAGATTTATCACAGGCTTCTCTCACTGGTCTTCTTGTGCCTTATTCCTGGAAATTACTGACGGAGGTAGAGAACAGAAGAAAACCTGGCTGCTGATGCTAAGGCATGAAAGTGTTCCAAGAGTTCTAGCAGCTGAAAGGAAACCTATGTGTCCCAGGTGTAGCGGGGAAAGGGAAAATGACATGAGTGAAGACTGAGGTGCTGATGGGGCAGTAGTGGTGACAGTGAGAGCCCTGGGCCTCATTCTGAGTGCACAGAGAAGTTTTAACAGGGGAGTGGCATAATACAGTTTTCATTTTCAAAATATCATGTTGGCTGATTTGTGAAAAATAAAACAGAGAAATATAGGATTTATATTAAATGACACTGGAACACAGCATACACATGATTATTAAATCTGACATTTCATTTCAGGGATGGAAATAATTCCCACTTACAGATACTATCTTGTTTGGATTCAATTGTGGCTGCAATGCTGTGCTTCATAAATGATGTCAGTTGTTTATAAGAAGCCGCCCCAAAGGACACCTGACATTCACTGAGGGTCTATAAGCATCAATGTTTAGAGAATCCAGTTTTCTGTATCCCAAAGGGATCATTAGCTATAAATGCTTGAATTTTAGAAACAATAGCAAGGAAATGTATTCACTTTCGTTTTGTCTTTTTCCTTTCAGCTTTGATGAAATGGCTAAATATGACCTTCCAGCCACAATCGACTTCATTGTAAACAAAACTGGACAGAAGCAGCTACACTATGTTGGCCATTCCCAGGGTACCACCATCGGTAAGTAATGGCAGTCAAGGCCAAGTGGTTTACTTCTCATAAACATTTTCCCAGTGGTTATGGTAGGCATGTTAGCAACCACATTAATTGCTTTCCATTCATGTAATGCCTCCAACAACACAATGACATATGGACAATTATAATTCCTATTATATGGGAAAACAAAACAAGGGGATGCAGTTCGTGCAAGGTTACATGGATTATTACCAATAGGGTAGCTCAGGCAGTCTGATTTCCAAGCACATACTCTGAAGCAGTATACCACACAGCCACTGAACTGAGTTTATTCATTTGACCGTATTTATGGGGCAGGCTCCTATGATGTATCCAAAGAATACAGAAATAAATAAAATAGATGAAAACTTCTGCCTTTGTACCACTTATACTCTAGAGATAGGAGGCAGAGAAAATAAAAAAGGTTACAAAGTAAAATATAATATATTTTAGATAATGGTAAAACTATGGAGAGAAAATAACCCAGTGAATTCCATTAGAGAGCACCAGAGGGGTTCACAGAAATTGTAGATAGGTAACACAAGCACTCTTTGGGTAAAGCCATGATGAAGGTCAGAGAGTGAGTCATGTGCCTACCTCGTAGGCATCAGATGTTCCAGAAAGAGAGAATAGCAAGTGAGAAGAATCTGAAGCTGGAGCACACCTAGTTTGTTCAAGGAACAGCAGTGAGGCTATGCCTTGTGTGAATAAATCAAATTGAGAAAGAGACAAGACAGAGTGAGAGATGAGATCACAGAGGTTGGGGAGGAAAGACTGTTCAAGGCTCTTTGGCTGTTGTAGGGATTTTAACTTTCATTCTGAGAAAAAAAGAAAACTGCAGAATAACTTTGAATTGAAGAGTTACATGATTCATAACAGGATCCCTTTTGTTGCCAGGGGCAAAGGGGCAGGAGCAGAGAACCAATTAGAGGATGCGTATAGTACCCATGTGGGAGATGGTGGTGACCTGGATGAAGGGTGTTCTTGGAAAAACCATTCTTCCACAAATAGAATCAGACTACATATTATATAGTTCTCTAGATGTGAAATGTTTTTTTTAGGCCATTCTTGAGTCTCATCAATATGTCATTATTGACAGTGGGAGGGCCTTGCCTATGTAGCTATACTGCAGAGTTAAACTTGATAACTACTTGATCACATCCTCATCTGCTAGTATACTACCGCTTACAAAATTAATTACTGAATGTATTTACTATGTATAGATATTTGAATTCTCTTGGGTCCTCATTTATCAAGCATTTACTATGTGCCAAGAATCATGATAAATTCTTTCTTTACATGATTTACTTCCTTTAGTTCCTAACAACCTAATGAAGCACTCACCATTATCCTTGTATTTCAGACAGGGAAACAGTGGTTCTTAGAAATTAGGTGGCTTGTCCAAGGTCACAAAACTAATAAACCACAGAGCCAGGATTCAAATCGAGTTTCGTCATATTTTAAAATTCTACTCTTAACCTTTCCACTTATATACTCTACTCATATTAAGTGTTAATTAATTATCTCATTGTGATGATATAAATTTAAATTCATAAAAAATATAGCACAAATAACTATTTTTTGTAACCATGTGAGTATCCCAAACTTGGTCTATTTTCTAAGGTCAGATAAGGGTTTATGATAACTTTTAAAACGTTACAGCCTCATGTCCCCATAGAAAAATCTATGAAAATAAAACAAATATACCAAAATCTAATCACTCTGAGCCAGCAGAGATGCCAAGTTCTCAGATTTTCTCAAACACCATCCTTAGTAAGTCCAAAATAATGTCACACTTGTACAAACAAACAAAACAACAACAACACACACACACACACCTTTTTCACCAGTTCCTTGTTCTTTTTCAGGTTTTATCGCCTTTTCCACCAATCCCAGCCTGGCAAAAAGAATCAAAACCTTCTATGCTCTAGCTCCTGTTGCCACTGTGAAGTATACAAAAAGCCTTATAAACAAACTTAGATTTGTTCCTGAATTCCTCTTTAAGGTATGCAATTCTTTTTAATTAAGTGAATCTAAGACACTCGATTGCCCATGGATTTTAAAGTTATAGAAAGAGAACAGAGTTATAAAAAGAGAATAATCATTTTCATATCCAAAACTGGAACTGTATGCATCTGTATTATTTCTTTGATAGCACTGACCACGTTTGAATCTCCTCTACAGCCTGCGAGATCCCCCTTTCTTTCTTTGTTCTTGATTAGCTTCATGTGGGTCAGCAATGCCTGGGAGTAGAGTTGCTTTTTCACAGATGGTTTATCATGCACTCTACACAGTTGTGTCAAGGCTGTGATTCCACTCCAGGAGGAGGGAAGAGGAAATAAAAACAAAACAAAATAGTCAAATAAGAAGACTCACCCACTCGGGACAGAGAGACTGGAAAGAGGAGGGAAAGGAAGGAAAGGGAAAAGGAGAAGAGGAGGAAATAAATCAATGATTGAGTGAGGCAAACACCTTGAGATCTCTCATGGCTTTCCCTTTTGGCTTTCTTAAGAGCTCCTTCATCTTTAAATGGGGATTTCATAAGTCAGTAGTGTGGATTTCAATATATTATAAATATTAAGTACCTTATGCAGTAGGCACACATGTTATCAATTAATCTTTTTGTTTGACAGTGCTTAATACCCTAATTCTCTCACTCAGTGAAACCAACACACACACACACACACACACACACACACACACACACACACACTCTTTCCTTTAGGAGAACGGTTTAGCCTCAGGCTATGAAATATGATTCCATTTCCTTCTATGGTTTTGTACTATTCATCTCTTTTCATTCTGTATTAATATGTATGTCTAAAGCCTAAGAGAACTTACCTATAGGTAAACTACATTTGGAAAACTTTTATTAAAATCTAAAATTTTGTGATGACCCAGATACTTTTATTGGCTACATCGATTGAGAACTTCTTTCCTACTTGTACTCAGATTTTCTGATAGGCAATGTAGACGTTGATTAAAATTTAGAAAAGTGCTAGACCTCAAGTTAGAGGCTTGGGTAAGGATTCTAGATATAATCGAGCTCTAATTAGCCCAAGACCCTGACTCATGTTAACCTCATGTTTCCTCATGTATAAAATAGAGATGACAAAATATCTGCCTTCCTCAAAGAGAGTTGGGGCAAACTCTTTCTATTCTTATACTGAGCCTCAGTGCCTCTGTAAAGCCTTTGCTGAAAATATGGCCAAGTCACCATTTCTCCTCCCAAACTTTTCACAATTTATTGCTGAAATCTCACATCTTGGCACTTCATTATGACAGTCTGCCATGTATTTTTAAGATTTTATCCCACAACCCCTATCACCCCAACTAGATTGTAACTCTTTATGTCTTATACTTCCTCTCAGCAGCCAGTACTGTTCTGTGCCACAATAGATACCCAGTATTGATATCTGCGCTGCCCATTTCACAGCTTTCTTGAGGGAATTAACTAAATGAAAGTATTGGAAATTCCTAAAACAACATGTAAAAATAAGAATATATCATCATCCTAATCACACATGTATAAGTAGATTAGATAAATTAGTGAGTCTTTTCTGCAGCTTGATTGCTACAACCCTCTAATAGTGCCTTTATTTTTCAGATTATATTTGGTAACAAAATGTTCTTCCCACACAACTTCTTTGATCAATTTCTTGCTACTGAAGTGTGCTCCCGCCAGACACTGAATCTCCTTTGCAGCAATGCCTTATTTATCATTTGTGGATTTGACAGTAAGAACTTTAACACGGTTAGTATGCATTTCAATTTCTATATTTTGAGTAACATCTTTGATTACTTGTTTCATTGCCACTTAGAAATGGTACTTTATGAGAACTAGGAGTAGGTTCAGAACTGCGATATCCTAATAAACATGAGAGAAATCACAAATCATTGCTCCCAATTTTGTCACTTCCGGCATCCTTCCATCACCCCAATTACCCCTAAAACAAATAAACAACATGAAGAAAAAAAAACAATTTACTACTCAGTTATGACCACCTAAATACTAGGTGTTACATTTAAATTCTGTAAGAGAAAGGACTGAACCATATATTTTAGTGGCTCCTTTGTGAGAAAAATGTCTTTATTGAATAAATGTTTTCAATAAATATGTCTAACGTTGACAGTAATTTCCATAAATCTTACAGACCATATTTCTGAGCAACTATTTATGTAAGACTTTGCCCATATTCTTTTTTTGAGACGGAGTCTCGCTCTGTCACCTAGGCTGGAGTGCAGTGGTGTAATCTCGGCTCACTGCAAGCTCTGCCTCCCAGGTTCACACCATTGTCCTGCCTCAGCCTCCCGAGTAGCTGGAACTACAGGGGCCCACCACCACGCCCGGCAATTTTTTTGTATTTGTAGTAGAGACGGGGTTTCATCGCATTAGCGAGGATGGTCTTGATCTCCTGACCTCATGATCCACACGCCTCGGCCTCCCAAAGTGCTGGGATTACAGGCGTGGGCCACCATGCCTGGCTGACTTTGCCCATATTCTTTATCTACTTTTTCATTCACTTTGTATTGAGTTCGAGTTTCAAAACATACGTGACAAAATACACTATCATAAAGTAGTTAAGAGTATGGATTTAGGTCAGTTTAAATTCAAACCCTACATTTGGAACTGAGTTAAACTCCTCTGTCTTGATTTCATCATCCACAAAATGGGATATTGTGAAGATCAAATGAGCTAGTATGTTTAAAGCATATAGAACATTGTACAAAGCATATAGCACATAGTAATAGCATATAAGGTTTTCTATTACTATTCATAGACAACTATCTCCACTCAAAATTGTCACTTTAGTTATATACCCTTGAACACCTAAGAAAATTACATCTATTGATAAGAAAGTACAATTCTATGAAGTGTTGTAGTTACTTGTCATTCCATATGTAGAGTTTAACAGAGAGTAGCCTATCCTCATCACACTAAGAAAAGGCAGAACAAATTACTGCATTCCATTAGTGAGAGTCTTATAAGAAAAATAATAGTAAAATAAGACAAATGAAATTGGAGATGCCATCTTCTGCATAATAATTTGCGGAAGAGAATCTTCAGTCTCCAATGAAGGTGGCCAATTTGTTTCACTCTGGCCACAGTCCGCTGTATTAATGGCATTAAGAGTCACTATGAAGTGGCCCTCTGCAACTTGAGAAAGGAACTTCAGTTTGCTGCTTGGGGTTCTGCAAAGCAAGAGGCCTGTAGGTGAATATTTAACCTACAGCACTCTAGCACTGGGTAGAGAAGCATAAAAGCTGAGAATTTAGACTCAGAGACCCAAATTAAAGTATCTGGCTCCATTCTGTGTGGATCTTGGACATTTCTCTAAACTTCTTTGTGCCCCAATTTTCATTTTGATAAAATGGAACTGATAAGTTCTCCTCATTAGGCAGCTACAAATTAGATGGGTTAACACATGCAATTGCACCCTGCAAATTCTGAAGTGACATACAAATGTGTTATTCATATCCTTCCAGTTAATGCTACTTTTAAACACTTGACCTGAATCAGAAAACATAAATCTTTACTGTTTTTAAGAAACTGAGTATGTGTCTACATATGCATATAATATGTGTGTGTGTTGATTTCTAGAGTCGCTTGGATGTGTATGTATCACATAATCCAGCAGGAACTTCTGTTCAAAACATGTTGCATTGGAGCCAGGTATCGTTTTCCAAATGCTGTTAAAACTTATTTTGTGGGTCTCAACCCTTTTCACTTTACCTAAACACATTTTTAAAATATCCTGTTGAGTACACCTAGAAGGTAATTTTTCTGGCACTGATAACCATACAAAAGTAACTATGAATTTATTTCAAAGAAGCAAATGCTTTTTATGACTTAGCATGCAAGAAAAATTATTTTGAGTGAAGTTGCATTTAAACTTACATAAATACCTTGTCTTAGATTATTAATCATCTTTTGGAATAAGAAAAGTGTTTCTTAATAATTGTTTAAGTTGAAAATAAACTGCTTGGAAATGTTTGAATTTTATTTTTCACAATATAATAATTTTTATTTGTTTGTTTTTAATTTCTCTATGTTAGGCTGTTAAGTCTGGGAAATTCCAAGCTTATGACTGGGGAAGCCCAGTTCAGAATAGGATGCACTATAATCAGGTAAGCTTCTTAAAATTGGAATTATTCACACTTTGAACAATACTATTTAAATATTAAAGAAGAAATTATGTTAACTGCACATCTATTTTCCAAAGCAATGTTGATGTGCTGTCTCCCATTCTCCCACATGACTACGCATTCATTTTCTGGTGCCTAGGCTCATTTAAAGCTGCCCTCAAAGTACTACATCCCCATGTGTGAGAGACTTCCCAGGACTTACCACTACCCATTGCCATTACACAGCCCTGTCCCATATCCCAGATCCCCAGCAAACTGTCCACTCCTTTCTGAAGTACAAATACCTGATATAATAAGCTAATAATTCTAACTGTTCATGAGATAGAGTTGGAATTTCCAGTCTTCTTAAACATTATCCTTCCCTTTGTTGACAGCCAGAGGAGTGATTTCACTGGAATATATTCCCAAACAGAAGAAAAAGATGCTGTGCTTGCCGGTCAAGGCTGGAAATATTTTACAATAGGCAGAGGCCTTTGGCATAGGCAGACATATTAAGCAGTCCTCGCACTTGTTGTACTAAGAATCCAGACTTAGGAGTTTATCTTATCTTCAGTCAATAAGAGTTTAGGCAATCATTTCTTCATCTCTTCACCTAGGCTCAGGAAGTTGTTGACAGGATTTAGTGCTATAATATCTATAAGCTCTTAGCTCAGTGTAAGCTCTCAGGTTATCATTGACTATTTTTGAACAAGGGAAGTACCCTATAGTATTTTGTAACCTTCTCTTCTTCCTTTTCACCACATTCAATTTTTCCATCCAAGTAGTAGCTGAACAACTCTACTAATTTTCATCTGTTTCCATGACTCAAAATTTAGAAGGGATTGATATGTTTTAACAATGTCGTATGTGTAGAGAAGGCGTCCCCCAACCTTGATTTTGCATTTTTGATGTCTTTAAAGTTTTCAGAGTAGCATGAGATAAAACTTCTGTTGAAAACATTTTTTCCCTCCACCATCACCTTCTCAAAATCTCCAAAACACAGGCTTGCTTTGAGTCTCTCTTTCTACTGGGCTCTAATACTCATAATCAGAGGACTACATCTTAGAGGAACAAGAAACCCAGTCCCAAAGTCCACCCTTCTTCCAACCAAACCAATAATATACCAGGTTGGTCTTTAACTAACTGAAGCAGTGACACTAATTTAAGAGCCAGGGCCAGCATCTGGAAAACTCTTTGAATAATAGGATATAAGTAAAATAAACTGGATTTATAATTATGAATATTCTCCATACTACTCCCTTTTCTCTAATATTTAGGAAATATAATAGAAATCATGAAAATATTAGGGAAAATTGCATATCATAAAATATTTTACTATGGCAAATTGGCTATTACACAAAAGGTGAGAATACATAAACTTTGAGTATATTGGATTACTATTCTTGAAACTGTGATCTAAAAAAATTCTAACAAAATTCTCTCTGGGCAGCAAGAAAATTCGAGATAATTCTCTTATTCCCTTTTCTGCTTTGTAAACCTCTTTAAAATATACGTGTGAATTGTGATTTTCGAGAAATAGGACATGGGGGATGATAATATCCTTTCTCAGAATTTGAGGCAACATTTTGTAAATACTCAGGTAAGTATTCGACAATTACAGTTCCATAACTGAAACAACTGACCTATCCCCTGACCATACTGGGAAGTCAATACAGAGCCAAAATAAATGACTCGGGACATTTTAAGATCATATTTTAGAGTGTTTGGGTAGAAACAACCTATTAACAATTAGAATCTAATCAAATCCATTTCCTTTAGCTTGAGTTGCAATCTGTGTTCTTAATTTGTAAGACTTACTGTCTGAAGCCTTGCTATTCAGAGCAGGGTTTGGAGCCAATGGCATCAGAATCACCTATGAATGCAGAATCTCAGGCTCTTCCCCAGATCTACTGAATCAGAATCTTTACTTCAACAAGATCCTCAGGTGATTCACAGGCCCGTTAGAATTTGAGAAGCACTGATCTAAAACATATTGCATTCACTTTGCTCTGTGGATAAAGGTGGTTTTCTCTGTGCAATCATTGCTAGAATTCACTGATAAAACTGTCAGTTAGTGTTATACACTCTACTTGAAGAATAAGTACTGGGTTTAAAGTGTATTTACCTAAACTCTGGTTCTTTCTCTTGTCTTTTCTAGTCCCAACCTCCCTACTACAATGTGACAGCCATGACTGTACCAATTGCAGTGTGGAGCGGTGGCGAGGACCTATTGGCTGACCCCCAAGACGTTGGCCTTTTGCTTCCAAAACTCTCCAATCTTATTTACCACAAGGAGATTCCTTTTTACAATCACTTGGATTTTATCTGGGCAATGGACGCCCCTCAAGAAGTTTACAATGAAATTGTTTCTATGATATCTGAAGATGAAAAGTAGTTCTGGATTTAAAGAATTATCCATTTGTTTTTCCAAAATACTTTATTGTCTCATACATAGTATTTTCCTAATGTTTGACATGCAGTGCTTGTTTCTGTAATTCTGACTTTAGAAATATATTGGCATCAACAAACTTCCATTTGTCATTTTGAATTTTTTTAATTTAAAGAAATTTGATTTTCACCTGGAAATTTATCTAGAAATACTTGAGAGAACATATTTCTGGGGAGGTGAAACTTCTCTTCTCATTTTCCCATTCAGTTTCTCTTCTGAACTCACTTATATATGAGCTGTGAGCCATAAGTGTTACCAAAGGACAGTGTTGGCTTCATATTCACTTTGCTTATGTACGCTTGATGTTGAGTATATTGCTTTCTATTGTTGATGAAGCCGAGTCTTTCCATCTCTGTAGTGGGGCCTATCACTTGCTATTTTGCAAATTTAATCCCATGGAAAGGCCAGCTGGGATGTAAACTGGATCAACTCACTTTCACTTCCCAGGGAGTGGAGAGCAAGGGTAGTTTGGGAAGCAACAGATGACGTCAACCCTGATTCAGGAATTTGAGATGAAAAGCGTACGCTCTATTATTATTATTATTGTTCTGCCCTCATGTTTTTGGGTCTTAACCACCAAATAGGCACCAACTAACCAAATTATTTTTGAAATCTCTGCCACAGTGCTGGAAACCACAGGATCTAGAAACATCCCCGTTGATATATAAGTTAGGATGTACAACTGCCATCAGTACCAAAAAAAAAAAAAAAAAGGCTCACCCAAACTTTTGAAATTTCGAAACACACACACACACAGCCTTACCTTGGAAATTTTATTAACCCCACAAATTTGTGACCTCATTTTATGGAATTAAATTATTCAGAGCACACCTATTATGCTATGTTAGGGTTCGATGTATAAAATATAAATGAGATAAGGAATATCTTGTACCCAGCATAGTGTATAGAACATAGTGAGTACTCACAAAAACCTGTTAACAATGGTTATTATATTGTCACATCCCTCAACCTTTGTTAGGAAGCCCCAAACTTATTTGTTTTAAGCAAGAAATTGCTAAAAGAAGATAACTTGGGAGGCCTTATTCAATATTTCAGTAACTTGCTGGCAGACTTTACTAAGCTGACATGAACATGTCGGTGACTAGTTACAAATGTTCATGGTGTTGGAAACAGTTAAGGACTCAGATGTTTTATCAACTCTACTTCCTCGAGAAAAGAACAATCATTAGATTCTTGCAGTCACCCATGTTTTTCAGCTAACTGCCTTTCTTTTAGTCAGTACTCAGCATCTACACGCAGTTTTGGTTTGGATTTTGAACACAATTAAATACTGTCTTATTGCTCCCACAGCAGCTTTGCTATTTCTCATTTGTTAATTTGAACTGTCAATATATCAGCTAATTTTTAAGAGTTTATTTCTATCTGCCTGCTGTAACCACTCCTTGGGCAACCTCCTGCCATGTCAAACTCAATCATTTCAAACTCAAATTCATCATCCCCACGTCTCTGAGCCAAATAAGTGTCAAGTTAATGAAGTTCTCCGAGTAACCAGGGAGTGAGACTCTGGAATCAGCTTCGATTACTGCCTCTCCTCTAGTTCCCCTTTCCCTTTGTAAAATAGAAACTGTTTAATAATCCCCTTTGTATCCATTACTCAGTTTCAACTATTATCAATACATAGCCTTATTTCATAATCTGGTTTTATCTGTATCTCTAGCCACTTCTGTCCTCTCATCTTAATTTGAAGCAAATCTCAAGCATCACATATTTCATCCATGAGGATTTCAGGATGAACTGCTAAAAGATAGTCTCTTTTTTAACATAATACTGTTAATACATCTAAAATTTTAAGAATATCTAGCCAGTGCTCAAATTTCTAATTATCTCATAAATGTCAAAATGTTTTATAGTTTGTTTAAATTGAAATTCAAGTAAGGCCTTTATCTTTTATTACTTGATGTTTTCTCGTGTTTCTTTACATATATAGGTCCCTTTGCCCTTGCCCTTTTTATTTTATTTTATTTTATTTTTATTTTTGAGATGGAGTCTTGCTCTATCACCCAGGTTGGAGTGCAGTGGCATGATCTCAGCTCACTGCAACCTCTGCCTCTTGGGTTCAAACGAATCTCCTGCCTCGGCCTCCCCAGTAGCTGGGATTACAGGCACATAACACCACGTCCAGCTAATTTTGTATTTTTAGTAGAGATGTGGTTTCATCATGTTGACCAGGCTGGTCTCGAACTCCTGACTTCGTGATCCACCCACCTCAGCCTCTCAAAGTGCTAAGATTACAGGCGTGAGTTACTACACCTGGCCTTGTTGTTGTTTTTGTTGTTGAAGAAGCTGTAGTTTGTGTTGTAGTTTCATACCATTGGAATTTTGCTGATTATATTTCACGTTCCTCGCCTTTCATATTTCCCGTAACTCAAGCATTCTTAACCTCAATAACTGAGCAGAAGCAGCATACATTCAGGATGACAGCTTTGGTAGAAGAACTTTGGAGCCAACTTATAGAAGCTCCTCAATACTATTGATATTTTTGGTAAGGTCATTTTTTCCCTTATCGAATAACATTTTTTATTATTTTTACAGATTCAGGGAGTACAAGTGCAGTTCTGTTACATGGATATATTACGTAGCAGTGAGGTCTGAGCTTTTAGTGCACTCATCACCCAAATAGTGAACGTTGTACCCAATAGGTGATTTTGCAACCTTCAAGGTAATTTTTTTATTGTTGCAGTTGTCCTGAGTATTGGAGGATGTTTAGCAGTATCTCTAGCTAGATCCCGATAGCACACACATCCCAAGTTGTAACAGTCAACAATGTCTCCTGACATGGCCAAATATCACCTTGGTGGCAAAATGCCCACCCTACTCAGTTAAGAACCAGTATTGTAAATTATAACCTTAATCAGATTGAGATGTTTTTAAAATTTTATTTTATAGACGGTATAGTGTTCTTCCATAACGAGGCTGAAAATGCACAGCTGTTTCTCTTTTTCAGAATGTCAGTGACTACTGCTTTTCAATACACAAACCCAAGAGTTAATTAGGAAATTAAAAATGGTGGCATTCCAATTTGATCAGCTCTTCATTTATTAACTGAATACTGCCATAAGAGGAATTGTTCTCGCGCATCTTTTAGTTATCCAAAATGCATGATTCTCTCCCTTTATGAATTTCCAAAATTGATTTTTCTTTGTTTAGCATTATAATAAATACATGGTTCTATGCATGTTTGATGTTTCAAATCAGTAAGGATAATAATCCTAATGGTATAATGAAAATTATACCCTCTGTTACTTGTGAGAGCTTCTATAAGTTGGCTCCAAAGTTCTTCTACCAAAGCTGTCATCCTGAATGTATGCTGCTTCTGCTCAATTGTTTCCCTAAGAGGTCCCAATTCCTTTTTAATGTGGAATTTTACAAGATCATGTTCTATAAGTAAGGATGATCATTGTTATTAGGTCATTACTTGTAGGACTTTTCAATGCAGAGACCTATGAATTTCTTTTTGAGATAAGATTTTTCAGTACTTCATATTTATTTGTTTGTCAGATAAAAAATACGTCAGCTCTTCATCTCCTCCATCATGACAGCTGTCAACACACAATGCTTGAACTGTTAAAGTAGCATTTTAAATGGTCTACCTTTCTCTTGTCTCTGCTTAACGTTCCAAATTGATTCCTAAAATCCTCTTCATTGTTCCATCTAAGTTCAAATTGTTCAACCTACCATGTAAAATCCTCATAAAGCTGGTTACTTACATATACTATCTCTTTTCCAACTACCTTAACTAGTACAGTCCAGTTTTCTCTTTATTATGCCTCAAATGCACCTCTAAACTTGTGTCATCATATTGTTGTTCACATTTCCCTCCAAAATTCCGTGTAACTTGTCTTGGGGCTGCAGGTAGTTTTCTATGCTTTTGTGCATAACTCACATGAAAATCAATATATATGAACTGAGAACTGTGTTGCAATCTAAAACCCACTAGAAATAACTTGACTTATATTTTTAAAAATCACAGCATTTTAGAATTTGAGATCTAAGCAATTATCTAGTCTAATCCTATTATTTTCCAAGTGAGGATATTAAAGTTAATAGAAGTTCAGCACCTTGATAAAGGTCATACAGCTGGCAGTGTTAGAGATGGAATCAACATCTCCTAATCCTAGTAGTATTCTCCTTTTGCTGCACAAGGCTGATATGAATGGCTCTGTTACAGTGTCAAATATTACTAGAGTTGTCTGAGGGAGAAAATGGAAGGGGGGTTGCTAAGGGTTTTAGCAAATATTATTCAGGGTAATACTGAGTATCTCAGCTTCTAGAGTGTACACAGAAATCTGGTAAAAGGAAAATGCCAGTTGAATGTCAGCTTTCTCTGAAAGTGTGAGAAAAAGTGAGAAGTAGCAGTTAGATATTAGAAGGAAAAAGGAGGAATGGAGGCAAGAAGGAAGTAAAGAAAGGAAGATATTAGAAGACACAGAAAGGAATTTGAGCTTCCAGGTGCAAACATTACCTGCATATCTCAGTTGATCATTATCCTAGCCCTACTGGAAAAATTCTAAAAGCTATATATAATCTAAACCAAACCAGAAAAAGTATTTAAAGCATACAAGGAAGATACCACTCTAGAATTTTCTTTTGAAAGTAACATTCTGAAGAACAAATAAAAATACAGATGAGGTCAGGTGTGCTGGCTTACGCTTGTAATCCCAGAACTTTGGGAGGCTGAGGTAGGTGGATCACCTGAGATCGGGAGTTTGAGATCAGCCTGGTCAACATGGTGAAACCCTATCTCTACTGAAAATACAAAAATTAGTAGGGTGTGGTGGCACACGACTGTAATCCCAGCTACTTAGGAGGCTGAGGCGTGAGAATCACTTGAACCCAGGAGGCAGAGGTTGCAGTGAGCCAAGATAGTGCCACAGCACTCCAGCCTGGGCAACAGAGATTCTGCCTCAAAATAAATAAATAAACAAACAAACAGATGAGATTAACTATTTGCTGAAATAACCCACCGTACAAAGTAGTTTACAAGTGGGTTGCTGATGATAACTGTGAGTCCAAGATTTCCTCAAGGATTTTAAATTATCACTAAAACAGACTATTAAACAATGCAAAGCATCATAATGAGGTAATCTCATAATAAAATCTATAGTAGGTATGGATAAATGAAAGCCTAAAACTGAGAGTATTCTAGCCAGTGTGAAGGTAGAGAAGAATACATACATTTTCAAGCAACCCATTTAACAAAATTGTTATGAACACAGAGAGTCAGAGTGACCTGGATTCGAGTTCCTAGCCAGCCATTTAATAAATGGAGAAAGTTATTAACTTCATGAGCTTTAATTTCCTTCAGTGAACAGTGAGCGTCTAACTCCCAGAGTTGTGAGGATTTTTGTGTTTATTTCTTGAACAAATATCTATTGAACGACTTCTTTATATTGAGCATTTTAATATAATTAGTGCATGATCTGTGGTATTGCTTAATTAATATTACCCACCATTATTGGTTTTATAACTGCAAGATATTACTTATTAGGATTATTATTCCTTTGCTCTTACATATTAAATAATCTTCTTATAATAACTTAAAGGCTATTATAAGTTACTATAACTTATAGTAGGTGAGTCAAGTTAGACTCATCTCCTAAGTGGGAAATTGTTAGAACAGCCTATGTAAGTATCTGATTACAGAACAATGGATAATTTCTCTGCTCACATAAAACATTGATACTCTGGATTATCAGGTCTTCTTTGTGGTTTTGGTTCATATAAATCAGTTCCTAGAAGCCTGATTACCTTTCAGTAACCTAATAAAAGCATATTCATAAGTGTGCAAAGCCAAAGCTTACATACAATTATAGAACCAAGTAAGGCCAAATCTGAGAAGCCAGCCAGCTTCCATTTAATAATTTTATTTTAATATTTACATTTTGGCACTTAGTAAATTATATTTCTCTGAATTTTAACTTTCTTGTGTACTTACTTCAAGGTTTGTTGTCAAAACCGAGAGCATGTGAAAATTTTTGTATGCCTGTATTCATTTGGTTTCCCTGCTTATTCTGCCCAGGCTCTCTTCTCATCTGTTTATATCATCCGGTTAATATGTGTGAGTTAAATATTGAACTCACAGATATGATTGATCTGGAGAGCCAGTTGGATGATATGAATTGCCATATCTGTGAGTTCAATATTTAAGAAAAACATCTATGCTTTTCTGAATTTCCTCAATTAAAAGTCTTCCTATAAGTGCTAAGAATCTGTTGTTCTTCATTGGAGTAAACCCAATTCATGTGTGCTGGTAGATTACTTGACTTACTATCTTACTCTTCAGTCAGTACCTACTAACTGGAAAGGTATGATCCAATAATATTTACTGGGAGTTGAGTGGCTCTGCTTTGTGAATCCTTATCTCAAATATTTTAGATAAGGTTATAAGACACTGAAGATAAAGAACATATGCTCGTATGTGAGTGTATATACGTGTGTGTGTATACACTATATATTTGTAAATACACATTTACAAATAAATATACTTTTACTGAGAATGTGTTTATACAGATATAGGCACACAGTCAGAAAAAGAATTACATTTCTTTCAATAAATATTCTGGCAAATAATTTCAATCATCTAAGCTTTAAATTCCTTTTCTGAGAGCTTCATAAATGTGCATTCTAGTGAATTTAGAATTCTGTGCTTCATGCGTTCATTTTGCAGCACCTCACAGCAAATACTTACTATTCTTTAGAATTCCAAAAGCTACTTGAATTCAAAACAGGTCAAATCAGCAAAGGAGGTTAAAAGATTAGAAGATCTGCAAATGGTTGGGCTCTAAAGCGAGTTCAAACCAAAAATCAGCCAAGAAGCCATTGGAAATTATACATCTTGGGGCTATTTAATATGCCTTCTGCCAGATGCACATCAAGGCAATGATACAAAAATGTGACTGAACTTACTAACAAAACAGGCCAAAAATTGATCTGATTGAATTAAAAAAAAAATAAAAGCTTCTTGGCCTATTAAATCTGCACTGCTTGGAAAAGATACATTCATTTGATAAATTTAAATCATATATATTATACTGATATTTGTTTAATATTTATGTCTAATGAATATTTATCAAAACAAACATTGTTCTTTTTGTTCTAGGAATAAAAGACAAACCCCTTGTCCTGACAGAGCTTAACATTTTAGTGGTGGAGGTTGATAATTATAATCAGATATATTATTATATTAGGTAAGAATAATTGCTGATAAAATACACTAGGTTGTGGAGTAGAAATGAATGACACAAGACACTATTTGTTTTTTCTTTTTTGAATGATTATGGGTACATAATCATCGTGTATATTTATGGAGTACATGTGATGTTTTGATACAGGCAGAAAATGTGTACAAATCAGGGTGATTAGAGTATCTGTCACCCAAGCATTGATCACTTCTTTGTGTTAGTAACATTCCAGTTCTAACTGTAAAGTTCTTTTAAATAGACAATAGATTTTTGTTAACTATATCACCCTATTGTGCTACAGAATATTAGATCTTATTCATTCTACCGAGCTGTATTTTTGTGCCCATTAACAATTTCCAATTTATCCCCACCTCCCCACTACCCTTCACAGCCTCTGGTAACCATCATTGTACTCCCTCCATCTCCATGAGTTCAATATTTTTCATTTTTAGCTCCTACATATAAGTGAAAATGTGAGAAATTCGTTCTTCTGTGCAAGATACTATTTTAAATAGAGTAGTCAGGAAAAGCTCCCCTGGGAAATGACACCTCAACAGAGAAGTGACTAAAGTGAGAAAGATCCATTTTAATTGAGTGTTCTGGTCCCATAGTTCTAAACTGCAAAGGACCACAAAGAGTCTTACAGGCTAACAAAGTAGCCTGCCACAATTTCACAGATGCTGGCAGGAGACAGGAAACTCTTGAGTCAAAGACAAAGGACTTGTATTACAGTGGACCTCATCACCTTTACGTTCTCCTTGTTCCACAAGTCCATAGAGAAGATGCAGAAGTGGACCCAGGTGGATGTTGCACATACAATAAGCCTATGTCACAGTGAAGAATTCCAAGTTTAAGAACCTTCCAATCTTATAAAGGGGCTGCCAGCAAAACTGTCCAATCTTTGTCCCATATGAAGACATCTTTACTATACTAGTTAGGAACAAATCTACCCTCTACACTGGAGGGAGATGGTCTTCTGTCTTTCAAGGCTTTTCACTAAATGCACATCATTGAAAAGATAGTCTGGGACAAAAACTGATCTGAGATATGAAGAAATGCCCTGGAGAATAGTCTTCTAACATCAACATTTAGCATACACCAGAATCACCTGGAGTTTGCCCATCTCCAGTGTTCCTGCTTTAGTAGGTCTAGGCCCTGTCTAAGAATTTGAATTTCAAACAAGTTCCCAGCCAATTCTGATGCCACTGGTCAGGAATTTCTACTTTGAGAATTACTGTTTTGAGTCTATTAAACAGATCACATTTTGTGGCACTATTGTTGATTTGCTTTCATTTGGCTGTACTTTATAATCAGCAACTCACAATTCTAGATTACTTAGGCCTATTATTATCTTTGATTTCATTAAATATAGTGAATAACATATCTCTTATTAGAGACAACTCTCAATCTTACATTGTGGTTGAGCTTATTGACGTATGTATTTCTTCCCCAGACAAACCTTTGCTAATATCATCTTCAGATCATCCAGATATGAAACAAAGGAGACAATTGAAATAATAGAGAAAAAATCCTCCTTCTGAGGGTATCATAATAATTGTAATATTAACCTTGTATCTAACGTTAGTATTGATGACATTGTGGTCTATAGCTACAAAATGCACTGGCTGAAGCACAGATGATGTGTATTATTTAAAGAGTGTTGATAATTTTCTTTTTTCTCTCTCCTTATTATTTTCTATCCCTATAACATACTCAGTTTCTTCATCTTTAAAAAGCGTTTGAAGTCAAAATTGAGTTTCAGTAACCAAATAGTATTTAGATTTCTCAAATTACATACAGGTCCAGAAATCTATGCCATTAATAAGGAAATTATGCTTTGTGATTATATCAGAATTGCTGCAAATCTAGCAGTGTTTTGTTTCCACAGCTCTAAAATTTAACTGCTTTTTGAAATTAGTTCCGTAAGTGACCCAACAAGGACATGCAGCTAATAACCCTATTAAAAAAAACACTTACTGTTATTTAAAATAACATTTTTACATTCACAATCTATTTTCACAGAATTCAATGAAATTGCAGTTATCCAGATTTGCCATTAGAGGGTAGGTTAGGTGTGCAGGCTGCTTCTGTTTTTCCTCTTAATCTGAGGGCATTTACTCTATTTAGTCAATAGATGGTGTCTGTACTCATTTTACTTAGCATGTCAGAACCCTTTATTAAAAATTGTGAAAAAAAAATGCTTTCTGAATAAGTAAAACCCAATCAGGAATTAAATTTTAGAGAAGTTCCCAGACGGAAGATAGGAAAAGCTAACACTCTGCTAAGCACTTTATATATGGAATAACACTTAATACCCACAAAAGTACTATAAAGTTAATATTATGCCAATTTTATGTTAATTATACAAATACATACATAATATAAATATATAATATTGGCATAGTGTGCCAATTTTTTATTAGAGCATGTAAAGTAAGGAGATGTAGAATGAATTATATGTGCAAATTCTCATGGAAAATAGTGAAACCAGGCTATGAATTCAGGTCTTCCTGACTCAAAAACCCAAATTTGTCTAATATGCCACATTAACAGATCAAATCAAGCCGTAATATAAATAAACTCTCACATGATCCCCTGCTAAACAGTACATTTGTTACCTTTGTTATCAATCTTACTTCTTTGTTTTCTGTAGTTGGCGTATGTGTGATGTGTTTTTATCCTTGCTTCTAGATTTCTGAACTCTGTAAATTCAGGTAACCCATGTTGCACCTCATGATATGTCCTCTACTGCATGGCAACCATCCACATGGGAGCTCTTCATTAATTATTGAAACTTATTATTATGTGCCTATATAATAAATGCCTTATGAACAAATAATTTAACAACTGTTTTTCTCCCTGTTGATAATTTGTTTTGTTCTTTAATGTGTCAGATTATTTTTAAAATTATATTTAAGTGGCAAAAACACTTGAGAGAGATTGGCTTAATCATTACAAAATGTAGTCCCAGATCCACGGTTCTAGGGAGGAAGAGCAAGATGGAAAGCCAGAGCAAATAGATGCCTCTACTGATCGTCAAAGCAAAAGAACAAACAGAAGCCCCTACCGACCATCCTCCCCACCAGAACACCAAATTTCACAACTATCTACACAAACAAGCACCTTCAGAAGAAGCAAAAAACAGCTTAGGTGCCAACTTGACCACAGTGGGGTAGAGTACCAAATAGGCACTTGGGTCCCCAATTCCAGGCCTTGGCTCTTGGATGGCATTTCTGGATCTGTGCTGGACCAGAGGAGAACCCACTGTCCTGAAAGGTGAGTCCCAGGGCTGGAAGCACTCACCACAAGCTGGCTGAAGAGTCATTGGGCCTTGAATGAGTACTGGAGGTAGCCTGGCAATACATACCATAAGCCTGGGGTGGTGGTGGCCATGAGGAAAGACTCCTCTGTTTATGGAAGGGGGAAGGGAGAGTGGGAAGGATTTTGAGTTGTGGTTTGGGTGCCAGCTCAGCTGCAGTAGAATAAGGCACCAGATAGATTCCTAAGATATTCAACTCCAGGCTTTGACTCCTGGATGACATCTCTGGACCCACTTGGGGCTGAGGGTAACTCACCACCTTGAAAGGAAGGACACAAGCCTAGCTGGCTTCATCATCTGCTAATTGTAGAGCCCTATGGCCATGAATAAACATAGGTGGTAGCCAGGTAGTGGTTAGAGCAGGCCTTGGGCAAGACCCAGTGCTGTGCTGGCTTCAGGTCTGACCCAGCACAGTCCCAGTGGCAGTGGCTACAGGGTAGTGCTTGTGTTACCCGCCCCTCAACTTCAGGAAGCTCAGCACAGAGACAGACCCTCCATTTGTTTGGGGGAAAGTAAGGGAAAAGACCAAGATACTCTGCCTAGTAATCCAGAGAATTCTTCTGGATCTTATCCAAAACCACCAAAGTGGTACCTCTATAAGTCTGCAAGAGCTAGAGCATTACTGGGCTAAGGGTGCCTCCTAATGCAGATATGGCTGCAGTGACCAAAAACTTAGATCACAGCACTCAAGTCCCTTTGAATACCTAGAAAACCTTCCAATAAGGATGGGTACAAACAAGCTCAGACTGTGAAGACTACAACAAATACATAACTCTTAAATACCCAGACACTGACGAACATCTGCAAACATCAAGACCATCTAGGAAAATATGATCTTGCCAAATAAACTAAATAAGCCACCAGGGACCAACCCCAGAGAGACAGAGAAATGTGACCTTTCAGATATAAACTTCAAAATAGCTGTTTTGAGGAAACTCACAGAAATTCAAGACAATACAGAGAAGGAATTCAGAATTCTATCAGATAAATTACAAAAAATCAAGCAGAAATTCTGGAATTGAAAAATGCAGTTGACACACTGAAGAATGTATGAGAGTCTCTTAGCAGAATTGAACAAGCAGAAGAAAGAATTAGTAAGCTTGAAGATAGACTATTTGAAAATACAGCCAGAGGGTGGGGCGTGGTGGCTCACACCTATAATCTAAGTAATTTGCCTGACTTACATGGTGAAACCCCATCTCTACTAAAAGAAATACAAAAAAATTAGCTGAGCGTAGTGATGGGCTCCTGTAATCCCAGCTACTTGGGAGGCGGAGGCAGGAGAATCTCTTGAACCTGGGAGGTGGAGGTTGCAATGAGCTGAGATCATGCCATTGCACTCCAACCTGGGCAACAGAGTGAGACTCTGTCTCAAAAAAAAAAAAAAAAAAAAAAATACAGTCAGGGAAAAAAGAATGAAAAAGAACAAAGCACAAGAGCATGAGTACAAAATCTAGAAAATAGCTTCAAAAACGCAAATTTAAGAGTCACTGACCATAAAAAGGAGGTAGAGAGAGAGATAGGGGTAGAAAGTTTATTCAAAGGGATATAAGAGAACTTCCCAAAGCTAGAGACAGTTATCAGTGTTCATGTACAAGAAGCCTATAGAATACCAAGCAGACTTATCCCAAAGAAGACTTAATAATCAAACTCCCAAAGGTCTAGGATAAAGAAAGGATCCTAAAAGCAGTGAGAGAGAGAGAGAGACAGAGAGAGAGAGAGAGAGAGAGAACATACAAAGGAGCTCCAGTATGTCTGGCAGAAGACTTTTCAGTGGAAACCTTTCAGGCCAGGAGAAAGTGGCATGATGTATTTAAAGTGCTGAAGAAAAAAAAAAAAAAAAACCCCTCTTACCCTAGAATAGTGTATCTGGTGAAAATATCCTTCAAACATGTAGGAGAAATAACAACTTCCCCAGACAAACAAAAGCTAAGACATTTCATCAACAGCAGACCTGACCTATAAGAAACACTACAGAGAGTTCTTCAGTTTGAAAGAAAAGGACATTAATGAGCAATAAGAAATCTGAAGGTACAAAACTCATGGGTAATAGTAAGTAAAAACAGAAGATTATAACACTGTAATTGTGGTGTTTATAAGTAGAAAGGCTGAAAGAACCAATCAAAAATAATAACTACAACTTATTTTCAAGAAATATACAGTACAATAAGATATAAATAGAAACAACTAAAAGTTTAAAAGCAGGCGATGAAGTTAAAGTGTAGAATTTTTACTCATTTTCTCTTTGCTTGTTTATGCAATCAGTGTTAAGTTGTAATCAGTTGAAAATAATGGGTTATATTATTTGCAAGCCTTGTAGAAACCTCAAATAAAAAAACATACAACAGTTACACAAACAATAAAAAAGCAATAAATTGGCTGGGTGTGATGGCTCAATAATCCCAGCACTTTAGGAGGCTGAGGCAGGAGGATTACCTGAGGTCAGAAGTTAGAGATCAGCCTGGCCAAAATGGTGAAATCCTATCTCTACTAAAAATGCAAAAATTAGCCAGGTGTGGTGGTGAGTGCCTATAATCCCAGGGACTTGGGGGGTTAAGGCAGGAGAATCGATTGAACCTGGGAGGTGGAGGTTGCAGGTTCCAGTGAGTTGAGATGGTGCCACTGCACCACTCCAGCCTGGGTGACAGAGTGAGATTCTATCTCAAAAAAAAGCAAAAGATTAATACACACCACCAGAGAAAATCATTAAAAGGAAGACAGGAAGGAAGGAAAGAAGCAAGAGAAGACTACAAAACAACCAGAAAACAAATAATAAAATGGCAGGAGTAAGTAAGTAATTCAATGATATTACTTATCAAAAATAACATTGAATGTAAATGGACTAGACTCTCCAATCAAAAGACAGAGAGTAGCTAATCTTGTCATTTGCAACAACCTGGATGGAACTGGATGTCATGTGATAAGTGAAATAAGCCAGACACAGAAAGATAAACTTCTCATGTTCTCACTTGTTTGTGGGAGCTAAAAATTAAAACAACTGAATTCATGGAGATATTGAGACTAGAATGTTGGTTACCAGAGTTTGGGAAGGGCTTTGTGTGTAGAGGGGGAAGGGAGTGAAGTGGGGTGGTTACTGGGCACAAAATACAGAATAAATAAGATATAGTATCTGATAGAACAACAGAATGACTATAGTCAATAAATTAATGTACATTTTAAAATAACTAAAAGTGTACAGTTGAATTGCTTGTAACACAAAGGATCAGTGCTTGAGGGGATAGATACTTCATTTACCCTAATATGGTTATTACTCATTATATGCTTGTATCAAAATATCTCATGTACCCCATATATACACCTACTATGTACCCACAAAATTAAAAAGTATTCCCAAACTTAATACAAAACTTTTAGTTCTCTGAGTTTGATTTACTTTATCATCTTCATTGTTATTTATTTTGTAAATTTATATTATGAAGATTTTCAAACACACAAGAATTAAGAAAATAGTATAACCCGAAGTACCCATTTTCCAGCTTCAATAATTATTAGCATATGGTCGATTTCATTTTATCTATACCCTAACACAGCTGGCAATAAAATATTTTAAAGCAAACTTCCAGACACATATCATTTCCTTTGAAAATGTTTTATAATGTAATTTTAAAACATAGGAGATTTTAAAGATAATCACAATACACAAATAATGCCTAGAAACCAAGCAGATCAAAACTTTTTAAATAATATCAAATATGCAGGCAATTGTTCAAATTTCCATGATTATCTCATAAATGTGTGGTTTTTTTAAACGAGTTTGTCCAAATCAGGATATAAATAGTGTCAGGCATCATATTTGATTTATAGGTATCATAAGACTCACTCTATACTAGCTCTTTCCTCCTGGTTTTCTTTTTCACCATTTATTTATTTATGCTATTCCTCAGTCCTGATAATATGATCCATCTTTGAGAATACTTTATTCAAATTTATTTTTGCCAAGGGCTATTCTTTTGCTCTAAGACAATCAGCTCTATCTAACTTATATTTCCATTTTAGCTTTTAACATTTAACTTTTTTTCCCAAAAGGGCCCGTTTTAAATTCAGTCTATGCAAATATTTACACCCCTAATAAAATGTTACTCCCTCCTTCCATCATCTCCTCCCATATAACATCAAAACTATAAGGCTCCTATCCTCAACTTCATATATGAGAGCTGGAATGTCTAAGCTTTAGTGTTGTCGTGCCATCTCTACTCGTCAAATCCAACAGAGAGTCTCTCACATTTGTAGCTTTTGATTTAACCAAGAGAGGGTTTAATTCCTAAATTAACATCAAGTTTATTTCTGAGTTTCTCTTAAATGGTCTTTTTCAGTCATGATATGATAGGTCTATAAGATTATAAATATCCTTATATTTTTAAGAAGGTGTTATCATTTCCTGGATTTCCACTCTCCTATCAAAATATCAAAGTTTGCCTTCAAGAAAAATTAGTATGTGATGGGGAAGTTTTTCTTCCCAGACTTGTTTGCTTACTCATTAACAACTAAAAGCTCTTTCTGAAATCTCTATTATATCCTGTTAATGAACAGCATGGTGGAATCATAAAAACATTTGGGTCCAGAGGAGCTCTGATCAACAAGGACAGAGTAAGGTGGTTGCTTGAGAACCACCAGCACAGTCATCCTTATTTGTTCCCAAGATGTTAAGGTAAATCTCTTTATTCAAAAGTATGATTTAGAATCTCACTGTAAATGGCTCAAAATGTAACTTTCCCTGTATTAGAAACCCAAAGTCAATACACAGCACAGTTAGGGAATTTATTTAGTCTGATTACTGAGCAATTAATTCAGGTAATTGCACTGTCAGTCTGAAGTAATTGAGATGAAAAAAAATTGAAAATCCTATTAGCACAGCAAAGACTTGAAATCATAAAAAATCCTGATCATTAAAATATTTTAAAATACTTGATCTTAAAGTCTTAGTTTATATAGAAGATAAAATATAAGCTGAATAAAAGACACCTCCCACTCCCCACCGCTTATTCCTTATCTTTTTTTCCTCCTGTATTCCAATACAGAGCAGTGGAACACAGGCTTTAAATAGAGCTCAGTCTGAATTCAGGTTGCAATTTATAACTAATGGTGTCCATTTTTGAAAAGGCTTTTTATCATCTCAAAATCTGAAAATGTTTTATATTTATTCCTTCCTGCTAGGTGCAACATATTTGCTCTAAGACCACAAAAACCTATCCAATTTATTTTCCAATTTAACGTTTATCTTTAATATTAATCTTTTCTTTTTGGCTGATGTATATACTCTTTATTATATTGTATGTAATATACTATATTTTGCTATTTTTTAATTGTTTGTGACCTTTCTTTTTCACTTTTGTAGATCTGTGGTCAATTCTTGCTCTCTGATATACTTTTAAAATGTTTAGCTTTAAAATTCATTTTAAAACGTTATTGCCACAAGGCATAGTGGCTCAAGCTTCTAATCCCAGCACTTTGGGATGCCAAATCAGGAGGATCACTTGAGGTCAGGATTTGAGATCAGTCTGGGTAACATAGTAAAACCCTGTCTCTATCTTAAAAAATATAAATATATATATTATATACACATATAATTTAGTCAGATTACTGAGCAATTAATCCAGGTAATTGCACTGTCAGTCTGAAGTAATTGAGATGAAAAAAATTGAAAATCCTATTAGCACAGCAAAGATTTGAAATCATAAAAGAATCCTGATCATTAAAATATTTTAAAATATATAATATTTAATATTAATATTTAAAATATATTATATGTAGGGTAAGTAGATAGATAAATACACTTACTATATATACACACACATATATATTTTATATCTATCTACTTACCATATATATATAAAAAAAAGTTGGGTAAGCATGTGTGTGTATGTATATGTGTGTGTATACATATATATAGTATAGTAAGTGTATTTATCTATCTACTTACCTTATCTATTTATCTACTTACCTTATATATAGTAAGTATATATATTTACCCTATATATATAAATCTATAGTAAGTGGATATATATATCTACTTACCATATATATGTGGTATCTGTATATCTCTATATATCTACTTATATATGTATGTATAATATATATAGGGTATATATATAGAGAATATATATATATAGGGCAAGTAAATTGATAGTTGGGTGTGTATATATATAGTAAATGTATGTGTGTGTGTGTGTGTACTTGGGTAATTCCTATCTTGTTATTCTGCTTTAAATCAATATTCTTAAATATTTTTGCCCTTTTCTTCTTGACAAAATTATGTTTTCAACAAGTTTGAAAAAGTTCACCAGAATTTTAATTGAAATTGCATTAAGCCTTTTTAATAATTTAAGAGTTGAACATTTTTCAAAGCTCATACTCCTTCAAAACACTGAATGACTTACTTTTTTTTTTTTTTATCTATGTCCCTCAGTAATGCTGTTTCCTACATATAAGTCACCCTCATTTTTTATTCAAGTTATTTCTAGGGATTTTGTAATATCATTGCTAACATAAATTAGATTTTTTAAAGCATATATCCTAGTTAGTTATTGCTTGTTTTTAACTGTGACTATCAACAGAGGAGTTTCAAAATTATCAGTGGGTTTATTCAAACTGTATTCATATCACCCTCAGAGATTCTGATAAATCTTCTAGAAGAGAGCCTGTATTAGTTCTCACACTGCTATAAAGAATACCTGAGACTGGGTAATTTGTGAGGAAAAGGTTTAATGGGCTCACAGTTCCACATGACTGGGGAGGCCTCAGGAAACTTACAGTCATGGCAGAAGGTGAAAGGGAAGCAAGGCATATCTTCTCACAGCAGCAGGAGAGAGACAGAGAGCAAAGGGGGAAGTGCCACACACTTTCAAACAACCAGATCTCATGAGAACTCACTCACTATCATGAGAACAGCAACGGGAAAGTCTGCCCCCATGATTAAATAACCTCCCACCAGGCTGGTCTCTTCTCCAACACATGGGCTTACAATTTGACATGAGGTTTGGGTGCGAACACAGAACCAAACCATATCAGAGCTGTACCCACCCTTACTGATAATATATCACCCTCAGGATTGGAGAGAAAAGCAATGTTAAGTTGCACTGAAGCAAAAGAAGGCTATTGGGTTCAATTATTTTTTTCATAGAATCAATTTAATATTTTTATTACCTCTAGGAGTTTTTTTTTAAAAAAATACGGAACTGTTTTCTAAAACAAAACTCAAGCATTTCCTTGAAAAGGAAAAAAAATCGCCTCTATTAATCAATTAGCACTCAGTCTGCTATGTGCAAAAAACTGTGCCAAAGGCTTTTGGAATATGCAGTCCTATAAATCTGAACTTTGCCTTTGGTCAGTCAGGTTTGGGTAGGAAGTGGCACTTGATAGTTGGTTAATTGAGCTAAGCTGAAAATAGAGTACAACATACATAAGAATGTGTATTTTTATTAACCTTGTCAACAGTCTGTCCTTCTGAATACAGGCAACATGTAAGTGAAAATACGATTGCTGAGGTAGGGTGTTGGGGCAGGAATAAACCTAAATTCTAAAAGTTTCAGCCAAACGTCAGCTTTTCTGCATACTTGTGCCTTTTTCTGTTATCACAAATCAGGTGTGTGTGGAAACCTTATGTTGGCCAAAGATGTACAAATGAATCATGGTCTTAAGGGTGGAAGACACTGGAAAGAGAGGTTTTACTATCTGATGTACTCCTTGGAGACAGTGTCAATAGCCCTCTACTCATTTTCATAAAGTCAGCCATGCCTGTACTTAATAATGGGTTGTCTACAAATGTTAATTTCTAAATTGCTACTCTGAAACTTGCAACACATTTTGCTATGAAAATGGTGCTGTAGGTCAGAGCTTCTCAGACTTTACCATGCTCAGAAATCTCCTGGAAATCTTGGTAAAACATAGAGACCCAAGTCCAGAGACCCTGATTCAGTGTACTGGTAGTGCAACCCAAGGAAATCGCATTTTAACAAGCTCCTGCTGCTGGTGGTGCCGTCCACAGACCACAATTTGGTAGCACTGCTCTATACAATGGCTGAATTCCTACATCAGCCCGCCTAAGTCTATTAAGTCATCATATACTACTATATCATATTAGTGGAATCTAAATCTGCACTAGAACTACAATAGAAAATTCCAGGAACATATATCCTTTCCAACTGCAGTCTCAGTTATAATCCCCAATGAAAACACCCACTCCTACACCGTCACATGAAGCATCTCCTCCACTTCACAAGACTTCAGTCAACTATCAAGAGAGGCAGCAAAGACCCTGATAGTGAGGGCTACTGGGCCCGAGTAGGAAAATAGATTTTGGCAATGGGAGAAGTTTAAGAAATATGTACTATGTGGAGGAGGTATCAGCAACTGCCTTACTGAAGGATTAGGTAGGAGAGGAAAGACTCTGGGATTAGGGCTTCTTTTGGTGACTACAGGTTCCATGGGACTCTAACAGTGAGAGAATGTGGTCACCAATCACAACAAACCCCTAGACAAGTGAAGTGGACCTAAAAGGAAGGAGAAATACAGGATTTCAGGATATTGCCTTTCCAGAGTGCCCCTCCTCCATTTCTTGTCAACTCAGCAAATCATCTTTTCCTACCATAAATACATAACCTAAATCCTGCCTAAAGAGGAAAGGGGATTGACATTTATTTAACACCTACTAAACATCACGCACTGTGTTAAGCACATTGCATGCATCAGCACATTCACATTTTGTCTATGTTTTACAGATGAAAACCTACTGTGGAAACAGCAAGAGCACAGTTTCCACCCTGACCCGGATGAGTGACTTTAAATGAAGTGTTTAATCTCTCCAAGCACAGTGTCTTCATTTGTAAGTGAGGGCAACTATTCATACTTTGTAGGCTTGTACTAAGGATTAAAATATACAGGTCAAACCCTTAGCTCAGTGCCCGGCCCATAGCTGATGTTCAATAAATGGTAGCTACATCATTACAATTACCATAATTGTTTTTATTTCAAAAATTGCCAGAGAAGCTTGCAAAAGCTCAAATACTTCGTAAGCAACAGAGTCAAAATTCAAATCTAGGTGCTTTTTTCCAAACTTCAATGCCTCCATCCTAACCTTGCTACTCAAAGTCTTATCCAATTTCCAGTAGTACTTTTATATCACCAAAGAGCTTCCTAGAAATGGAGAATCTCAGACTCCAGACTCACTGAATCAGAATCTGCATTTCAGCAAAATCGACTAAATCAGAATCTGCATTGCAATAACATCCCCAGGTAGTTTGTTTGCACATTAAAATTCAAGAAGCACAACTCTATAGTACTTGTTTTTTTAATTTACTTTTTTGGTAGTGTTATACTTGGTTAAATTGAGAGTGAAAATTAGCCACATGTCCAGTATGTCCAGAACGTAAGTCCAAGCAGGAAGCGGACTTTTATTTGTTTGCTTATAGCTGGATCTCCACTCCCTGGAAAAGTACCTGACATATTGCAGAAGCTCAGTAAATATCTGTTGAATACATAAATCTAAGGCAAAAACGGAAGATATATTTTAGAAATATTTGTCACACTGAAACTTAAGGAAGCACTGTTTTATAAATATAATTACTTATCAATCAAGGTCCAGATAAGATAGAGCTCCTCATTTTGTTTACCCCAAATACTAGCGGAGAGAAGGAAAGATCTGGCCATTCTCGCTGCCCTTGTGCAAATTAATGTCATAGACTCAAGAGCTTACAATTGTCAGCACACTCCTATGTCCCTGACACCCTTTTCAGAACGCTTGGGTCCTGTTACCAACATTCAACTTGTCTACTGATGAAGTTCTTAAAACTTGCACATCACAATCACTTTTCAATGAAAACATTAGTCATGAAAATGCCCAAATTTAAATAATACAATTAATTTATCTCCAATATTCACTGAAGGAATCTCTGACTCAAAAGTTGAAATTTCATTATAAATGGGCCAAAACGTTTTTATGAATTCCTTTTCATTGAGCCACTATAGCACTTAACCTAACAAAAAGTCACTTTGTGAACTTTGTTATAGTTATTTGCATACATTTGAAACACCTACCACTAAACTAAACTTACCCTTTGTGTAATTCTTGGGTAAATTTATTTTTTAAAAATTGTTGTGGTGCGATATTTGAAGTATTCAAAATAATATAGGGAGCATATTTAAGTTGTAAAATATAAATTGAACGTTCTAAATGCACACCCAACGTGAGAAGAAAAGATTACCAATTCTATAGCATCTATCTATGTACTTGTAGTTGGCTGGAAAAGAAAAATGCTACCCCCTCAAATATATATTCACCTTGTAATCTTCAGAATTTGCATATTTGAGTATAATAATACTTAAGAATAATCTGTGTATTTGAGTGTGTATGTGTTCACAGTTATATATATGTGTTTACCTATACAAATATAAAGTTCTGTATGACTTTTGGTTAAAGAACACAGTAATGTAGTAAAATTAATGCTGGGCAGGATATCAATTCTAAACTTAGTTCTGCCACAAACCTTCAGTCAATCTTAATTTCTTAAAAGTGTAGGCTTCCTTTAAATAAAGCAACATGCATACATAATCGCTAAGGACCCCAGGAGCTCTAAAATTCCACAATTCTATGAGGAAATTTCATGAAGCAACTGAAGAGACACAGGCAAAAAGGGGAATAAGTGAAAATTTAATATAATTATCAACTGAATTCATTGCTTTTGAAGTGTTCTTATGACACTTATGGAAATGTAAAACGACTGAAAGTTTTATATTGTTTAATCTATTAATGATTTACTGTCATGAATTCTGCCTTAGGCATCATATCTAGAAAGCCCTTCCTCATTCTGATATATAAATATGTACCTACATTTTCTTCAGGTTTTGATATTGTTCTGTTTGATATTTAAATCCTTAATTTACTTGGAATTTCTTTGGTATTTCAAATGGGGTATTTAGCTTTATTTTGTTCCAAATATTTAGTCAGTTTTCTAATGTTATCCAAAAAATAATTCATCCTTTACCCATAAATCTTTCATTTAAAAAAATTTTTTTAAGAGACAGGATCTTGACGCATCTATATAGCTGAATATCAGGAGGTTCCTAGAGACTGGGGCACAAGGAACGGCTTGGAAGCTCTGTACCCCTTCTCCCTGCATACCTCTTTATCTTCATGTGATGTGCCAGGCATGGGACACAGTGATTGAAAAGTCGACATAGAGATCATATTCAAATAAGGGAGAGAGACCATGAGTAAGTAAACTAATATGTCTGAAATGAAAAACCTATAAATAGCTGACCAGAACTCTTTCTGGTCAGCTGGTCAGGGGCCAAAAGAAAAAGAAAAAGGCTTTCTCATCCACCATGCAGGCCCATGTGGACATGGTAGTGCAAAAGAGAAATAAGGGGCTGGAGTCCCTTGGCAAAGCAGATAAATACCTACACACTAGCTTCTCAAAATGGAAGCCAGATTGTGACGGTGCCTTTCTGAATGTGGAAAAGCAGGGCTGCCAAGCAAGCTGGCACAATGTTGAGGGAGATGCAGAAACAACCAGTCTGCCTGATGTATCTAGAAAACAGCACCCCTGACCCAGCAACCTCAGAAGTGGTGGAGCAAGCTGGAAAGCTCACAGAAAATGTAGATCCAGAAAAGAATGTATAATTGTATCAATAAACAGCAATGCGTTTGAAAATGTGCAATGCCTCAACAGACAGTTGAGCACTTAGGAAAAGCTTCAGGACTGCTAGTATAGGGATGCAGGATTGATGAGGGAGCACTCTCTATTCAGAAAGAAAAATATTTTTAAGGAAATGGAGAATTATTCAACTGGTTATAAGAAAAGAGTCGCTCAAGTCTTATTTCACTTACACAGTAATGACTATGCAGCTGGGACAGTGGTGGCAGGAGAGCTCCGGCATAGCAGGAGTCCATGGAGGTGATGGCTGAGCTGCACTAGGACAGCTTCCAGAAGGGTTTGCCCAGCAAGACCAAGCTGCATTTCAGAGGTCTGCAACTCTCCACTTTTCAAGCACGTTGGCAATGATTATGCTAGCCCCAGCCTGAGTTTAGGGGTTCCAGGATGGGACATCAATAAATTACCAGGGATAGTTTTCACAGTCACATGAATGTACTTAATGACACATTAAGTGCACACTTAAAAGTGGTTAAAATGATTTATTTTATGTTATGTGTATTTTATCATAGTAAAAAAAAATTAAGAAGAAGGAAAGAGAGGAATTAGAGAGAAGAAGAAGAGGAGGAGGAAAAAGAAGAGTTAGAAGAAAAAAGAGGAGAAACAGAAGGAGAAGAGGAGGAGGAAAAGGGTAAAAATAGCAACACCAGTCATGGCTGGTGGCATCACCTCCATGGCTGCTGTTAAGGAAGACAAATATTCAGGACTATGCTAGTATTTTGCTTTGCAAATAAATAAATGATACATAGATAACAGAAAAAGTATGACATGGCATTGCAGGGACTTAGAATTTGTTTAAGACTATTCTATACTTCATTGTAGCCACAGTTTGAATGCTAATAAAGACTCTAATTTTTAGTTATCAATTCCCCAAATTAAAAAAAAAAAAAAAAAGCCAGAGACAGGACTTCACTCTATTACCTATCCTGTAATGCAGTGGCACCATCATAGCTCACTGTAGCCTCCAACTCCTGGGTTTAAGCAATCCTCCCACTTTAGCCTCTTGAATAGCTGAGGCTACAGGCATGCACGACCATGCCATGCACCACCACTCCATGCCTAGCTAATTTTCTTTCTTTCTTTCTTTCTTTTTTGGTAGAAATAGAGGTCTTGCTATATTGCCCAGGCTAATCTTGAACTTGTGGACTGAAGCAATTCTCCCATTTTGGCCTCCCAAAGTGCTGGGACTACAGGCATGAGCCACCACACCCAGCCTACCCACAAATCTTAAACAAACTTTTATTGTGTTCTAAAGTCTTAGCATTAAAATGCATTTTTGTATTGGAAGATTTCATTATATTATTCTACCTTTGCACAGCTAGAATGAGCCCTACTTGGTGGATTATATTTGCTAATATTTTATTTAGCAACAATGTATCACAATTTGTAAGTAGGCATGGTCTGTAGTTGTTTCTGACCTTTTAAATTTTTTGATATCGGGATTATTCTAGCCTGTCAGGTGCATTAGAAAATTTCATTTTTAAATCCTCTGTAATAGTTTAGATAGCGTAAGAATTGTCTGTTCTTTGATGACTTGATAGAACTATAATCTATAACCCCGTTAAACGTGATGAATTTTTCATGAAGAGATGTTTTATTGTCTTTTAAACTTCTCAATGATTTCTTCAGGTTTTTTATGACCTCTGGAGTTGATGTTGATCACTTATTATTTCCCAATAAAGTTTTCCATTTCATCCAGAAGCATTTGTAAAGCTGATATGCATTAAGAATCTCTAAGAGCACAAAGTAGTTTTTTTAAACTTTTTTTGTCCAAGAACATGTTGCTGTTTAACTCATTCTTTTGTACAAATATTTCTCTAAGTTATACACTTTGCAAAATGCTAACACACTGTCTTAAAGCATTCCCTTAAATTTGTTTTCAAATTGTCTCTGCACAAAGAATTAAATTCCTTTTCCTAGTCTGAATCTTGTACATTACTTCTTTCGTTTATTTTATATAACTGTTAACATTTATCCAAAGAATTGCCTCTTGAACATATGTATTAATTCTTCTATTTTCCTATGTATTTTTTTTCCTTTAAAAATATGAATTTTTAAGTTGTCTATAAAGACAGGTATTATACATAACCGGTCTGTGGAGAAAATATTTTGAGAGGAGGAGGAATTTTATTTTGCCTCCTTCCATTTTGTAGGAGGAACAGATTTATACCCTGTTTACACATGTAGCTTATTGGATAATAACGTGAACATAAATAATATTGACTTAGAGACCTCATTTGGACTAAGTTATAAATCGTATTTCTTATTATATAAGAAAGGGAATATAATTTCTACATTCCAAAACATGTACAGGTAGCCATTTGTACTATGAGACCTATAACAATATCTCAAGTATCTACATAGTAGGGCAACCAGGCATTTGGTGCTTTATGGATTCAAGGTCTCAGTGAAGGGCTCTATGTTACATTATTTAGCCTTCATCTGTGGCTTCTCTAAGCATGCTATAACTTCTGTGAATTTCAGTTTCCACACGTGGAAAATGGAGATTATGCACCTACTGTGCAAAGTGTGGGTAACAATTAGAGTTAACAGATAACCTGTCTCAAGACCCTTTTCCCAGTAGCTGTGGCCTCTTAAAGCCCCTACAAAATTTGAAGAAGAGATCTTTGGGCCTTGCAAAATCCTAAGTGATTTCACTTTATCATAAGCCAAAGCATGTGAGTGTTTTAACTGATCTGAATCATAAAATAAATCATTACAAGGAGTTAACCGTCCTTGGATTAGAATAAGCTACCTTTCATTGATTTCAAAGTGCAATTTTTTTTTTTTTTTTACTTTTTTTTGTATCTCTACTCAGAGTAATCCTTAAAATTGATGACGTCTTAAAAATATAACTGGCATCATTTTTCTTGTCTAGGAGTATGTAATACAATTGTACATTTTACAAATGAGGATATCTTAGGGTAATAACATACCGTAATATCTTCCTCAGTCGTTTTCCAATTTACCACCCCCTTCCTAGGAAAATCCACATGCCTTAATGAATTGCTATGATCATTAGCAAAGGGAGTAAGTTTTGATGTTTGTCTTGTCTGTGGGCCTTGTGTCCCTCTGACTCCTAAGCTCTAGTATACTCCAGCCATTCAAAATACCAGGTTTGCATACATATGTGAACTTACAAAAGGTCCTCATTGCACACCATTGAAGAATCACATACCCTAAATTCGAGATTTTAAACTCAGACAGCGGGATAGCCTAGGTTCCTACCAACAGGCTCACAAAATGCAAACCTCAGGGGATGGTACTCCAAAGTAATTAACCAAAACAAGAGTAGTTGTTATGCAAATATCAAGGAATTAAATCTCCTTAAGAAAACAATAAATTCCTGTTTCAGACCTAAAGGCACAGATTTTAAAATGTGTGTAGATTAGACACTCAGCTCAGCTCCACTCTAAAGGATGCATTCTCTTTTTTTTTTTTTTTGATTTTTTTATTATTATACTTTAAGTTCTAGGGTACATGTGCATAACGTGCAGGTTTGTTACATATGTATACTTGTGCCATGTTGGTGTGCTGCACCCATCAACTGGTCAGCACCCATCAACTCATCATTTATATCAGGTATAACTCCCAGTGCAATCCCTCCCCCCTCCCCCCCCCCCCATAATAGGCCCGGGTGGGTGATATTCCCCTTCCTGAGTCCAAGTGATCTCATTGTTCAGTTCCCACCTATGAGTGAGAACACGCAGTGTTTGGTTTTCTGTTCTTGTGATAGTTTGCTGAGAATGATGGTTTCCAGCTGCATCCATGTCCCTACAAAGGACACAAACTCATCTTTTTTATGGCTGCATAGTATTCCATGGTGTATATGTGCCACATTTTCTTAATCCAGTCTGTCACTGATGGACATTTGGGTTGATTCCAAGTCTTTGCTATTGTGAATAGTGCCACAATGAACATACATGTGCATGTGTCTTTATAGCAGCATGATTTATAATCCTTTGGGTATATACCCAGTAATGGGATGGCTGGGTCATATGGTACTTCTAGCTCTAGATCCTTGAGGAATCGCCATACTGTTTTCCATAATGGTTGAACTAGTTTACAATCCCACCAACAGTGTAAAACTGTTCCTATTTTTCCACATCCTCTCCAGCACCTGTTGTTTCCTGACTTTTTAATGATTGCCATTCTAACTGGTGTGAGATGGTATCTCATTGTGGTTTTGATTTGCATTTCTCTAATGGCCAGTGATGACGAGCATTTTTTCGTGTGTCTGTTGGCTGTATGCATGCCTTCTTTTGAGAAATGTCTGTTCATATCCTTTGCCCACTTTTTGATGGGGTTGTTTGTTCTTTTCTTGTAAATTTGTTTGAGTTCTTTGTAGGTTCTAGATATTAGCCCTTTGTCAGATGAGTAGATTGCATTCTCTATAACAACTCCCTAATACCTTGAACACAAGCAGCTGGGTAAATATCCTGGCCACGTGGTATGGGCAGCATGAGTCAGTTAGAGGGCAAGGTTCTTTCTCTTACTTCACCCAAATACCTTGGGGGTGTTAGACACCTTGATGGAAGTAGGAGATGAAGTGTTTCAGGGAAAAAACACCTACCCCTTCTGCATGATAAGGCCGGGAGAGGGAGTGAAAGAGAAGATGGGCCCCACCCTTCTGCAGGCCCCTAAAGCCACTACCAAGACCAGAGAAGGGAAAGCCCCTTTGCCCTTTTATTTTATGTTCTAGGGTTGGAGAAATATTTTTTTTTAAGACCCTAAAATCATAAATACTACTATACAAGTATGCGTGTAAACAGAGATGGATTTTTGTTCAACTAATTAAATCATAAATGAAAAGAGAAATGGCTAGGTGTGGTGGCTCACGCATGTAATCCCAGCACTTTAGGAGGCTGAGATTGGTGGATCACTTGAGGTTAGGAGTTTAAGACCGGTGAAACCCCGTCTCTACCAAACACAGAAAAATAAGCCGGGCATGGTGGCGCACACCTGTAGTCCCACCTACTCAGGAGGCTGAGGCAGGAAAGTCGTTTGAGTCTGGGAGGTGGAGGTTACAGTGAGCCAAGATTGCACCACTGCATTCCAGTGGCTCTGGGCCACAGAATGAAACTACATTAAAAAAAAAAAAAAAAAAGGAAAAAGAAAAGAGAAATGACAGATTGACAGAAATAGACTAGCAAACTGAGTGGGAAATGAATACTCAGCACTGTTGATGGAAGTGCAAAGCCTATTTCTGGAATAATCTGGAAATATATAGTAAAACTGAGCAACTATATGACTTATGACCAAAAAATTCTCATTCCTAGATGTAAGGCATGCACACTATTCCATCATGGAGCATATAAATGCTGACATTTTTAATGGTGCAGAATTTAAGCAGATGAAATTATCGGTCATTGGGGAATAGGATAGTTTAAAGGAGGAGGTTTTACAGTAAGAAGTAACAAACAACATATGCTTAATGCAACATGTTGGATTCTCACAAGTCGAGCCTGCTTTATAGATGTGTGAAATATGCAACTCCAGAGGATTAGAAGGTGTGGTTAGAAGGCCCTCACACTTAGCCACTTTGCTGTCACCATCTTTAAATTATTATTAATAAGAAGTCCCATATTTACAATTTTGCACTGGGCCCCATAAATTATGCAGCCAATCCAGTTCACAGGCATAGTGTACAGTAAGAAAAGTAGGAAACAATGAGGTTTATAATAAAATAATATATGAAAATCTCATATATGCTATATACTTTATAATAATATGGTCATTCTTTAGGATAAACTGGAGACTGAATGAAAGTGGGATCAGGAACAAAAGTCAAAATAAATTAAATAAAATAAGAGTAAACAAAGCAATAAAGGGCCCGTATATGGATGAATAATCCATTCAGTGTAAAAGTGCCGCAAACTACAATGATTTGGATTTCCTGTGGGTAGGAATGCATTGCAGAAAATGTTTGGCAAAATAGTTCAAGATCAACTATGTAATAGTTGAAAATTCCATCTTTTTTTCTTTTTTTCTCCCCCAAGAATATCTGTGTTTTCTAGTATGGAAATGTCTGTATTTGCTAGCATAGACTAGATTCCAGCAGTCTGTATATTGCCAACACATGAACTATCTTTCCAGTTGTTACGTTTTATTTCAGAGACACAAATGGCATGCCAGTAGAATGTACTACATTGTAAGTGGGATTATACATTAAAAATATAGGAATATCAAACTTTTCCAATAAATCAAGTAAATCTGTAAATAATTTTAATTAAGTGGTTGAAACTATTATAGTAACGGAAGCAAAGCCAACTCCAACTACAATTTCCAATCAAACTGACTCTAATGGAATCTAATTAGCAACTGACAACAATCCAAAGAAACTTGAAGGTATTTAAACTAACCTCATGCCACTAAGTCCTGCCTGACTAAAATTCATGTTCTGATACAAGTGTGTCTGCAATTCTTTCCTACACTCCGAGTGTACATAGACATGTCTGAACCAATGATGAACATTCAGGAACTAATTCAGGAATACTCTTACTCTTCAAAGTCATATTTTACATGACTTTGAAGCATGTAAAATATTAGTTTTGAGATCATTTTAGAAATATGGTTGTTGTAATTTACCCAAACTGGACTGGTAATTACCCTTGTAATTTTCCATAATATAAAGGCCCTCTACTGAAAATAGAACTGTATGCAGTCTGAAATTCTAGATTATCTGATTTCAAACTTTCATGGAGTGCAGACACAAGACTGCTTACATGGCAAGAAAGAGATTGGTATGAGAGTAGAAAAAAAAAATTAAAGCCTGTTTTGTTTGTGTTTATTTGCCTTTAGCTAGCTAGAGATCTTGAAAGAATTGGATATACTATTTCCTGCCAATTCTAATGCCCAATTTACATACCAAGGTAAAAGAAATTTAGAAAAGCCAAAGCAATAACTGGGAATGTGGTAGCATTAGAAGTGTTGCAGCTGGATGAGGCAGGAGGATGTGGCATTTTATAGAGATGCTCATATGACTGGGGTCACTTCATCCACCCTTGGTGGAAATTATTTTCTAAGTAGAGAGTCTAAGTAGAGAGTCTACTATTTTCTAAGGAGAGAGTGTCACATTCTGCTGAGAATCTTCCAATTCATCTGACCCTTGAGGCATGGAACACGAGGATTGGCTTGGCAGGAGTGAGAATTTTAGTCTCAATCACACTCTTTTTCATCACTGGCTAAGAACTCACCTGACAAGGTTAACTTAGTAGCATCTGTCATATTTGAAACCATGATTAATCTGCTTCCAGTTGAGAAATTTCTAGTTGCGACATCTTCTGAGCTGTTTAGAACACAGCATGTTCCACTGACAGTTGCCTCTAGAAGAATCTGGAATGCACCTGAAGCTCCCAGGACTTGAAGACAGACCTCCAAAGAGTTGGATCAGGTAATGGCTTTTCATCTATTTGCAGAGCCTGGATCATAGTATATTAGTGAGACACGGGAAACCTTCAGAGGGACAGAACTTTACATGTTGATGATGAATATTGGATTTTGATTCTATCAGGTTAAGCAAGACACAGCAAGAGTATAATGTGACAACTTCAGATGGAAAGTCTTCTAGGCATGTTATGACAAGTTTTCCCTTTCAGAAAGCTATAGCATTTAGAAAGCAGACATCACCATATTTGAATCTCAGTGAGAGGAGGTATCACAAGCCTACACCTGGAAAAAATCTAGCAATAGATACTTTTTATGAACCTCTCTTTTGAGTCTTGCATCTAGGGGGTGGGAAATAATGTTTGGATAATGTTTTCAAAATCATTTATCATTTTTTAGAAAGCTCTTAATGTTCTCATTCCAATGGCCTTGAGTATGAATATTCTTTTTTATGAATATTCACGGTCATCTGCAGGGGAATATGAAGTAAAGTGACGGTCAAGAGTGACACTACTGCTTATGAAATTAATCATTTGTGGAGGACACACCATTCTGTTTTTCTGCTGCTTTGTAATAAATAGCTTTACTGGGTTAGGAGTGAAAATGTGGTTCACATTAATGTAGACGATATTTAAGAGTAACATGCTCCTGTCACCCTCTTAATTGCAGACCTGATTGGAAGCTAGAAAGATGAAGAGGAGTCAATTGGATGGACTAATATCCCCTCTAGACATAGAGATATTAAATCATTATTATTTAATTCTATGTGTCAAAGCCAAACTGTTATTATTTTTTGTTTGTTTTTACAAAAGAGTTATCCTTTATTTTCTTTTTCTAGAAATAAGAAAGCAGGTTTTACCAGGCTTTCTTCATGTCTGAAAACAGAAACCAACTCAAATATGTAGCACCTTGGCACACTTAGCACTTCAGACTGTAAATATGAGAGTATGGAGCTGAATTTTGGAATAACAATGTGAAGTTAAAGTGCCATTTTACTCTAATATGACTTGATTTCATATTCCTTTGCAGGCCTATCCTGTCTCTCCTTTATTTTGTAAGGACATTGAGGGAAAAATTATTTCCTTCACTGCTTTTCCTTTGTGGTTTATTTTATTTAATTGTTACCTTCAATTTGAAGCGACAATTGTTCAGAGCCTATTTTGCCAGTCAGGACAAGTGCTTTGTCCTTCATATTATAGAAGACATGTGAAATACAATGCTCTTTAAATATGTTTGTTATTCATTTTTTTTCTGCCTTGGCATTTTATTTCCCATTCATCCTAAGACTCTTGTTCTTTTCTGCTTGCCTCTAGGCTTAGAGCACGGAGCTACTGGCGTCTTAACCTATTTGAAAATTCCATCAAAGTTGCCTAGTCCTTTTTCCTGATTCAAATGTGCTAGGTGTTTAATTCTCAAATCTACAATTTTTAGGACTGGATATCCTGTTGTGTAAAGATTTCCTTTCATTCACTTGTTAATAGTCTCCTCACTCTTCCTGATTCATTGTCTTTCACCCTGTGGGTGGGGGAAAACTGGGACGCAATTTAAATCTAGTTTCTGACAAACCTGACCACTAATAGTTGTGAGTTACTGTGTTTTGGTAAGAGGTTAAAAGTATTAGAGCTTTATGAAGGATGCTGAGGTAGGAGCAAGACAGATCCTAAATCTTTGTGAACACCCATTGGGTTTTTAGACTTAAAATGTTAGATAAAACGGAAAAATGTGGCCAATGACAAAACATTCTAATTGATAAACAACAGTCTTCTGACAAACCCGGTCATTTGTATGGCTGCCAAGAATATTTTAATAAACAAAAACTGTGGGATACTGCTGAAATGATTATTACAAGATGGAAGTACTAAAACTTCTGAACTTTGCCCCTAAGAATACATCTAGGACATTTACTCAGAGGTCATTGAGTTTAAATTTATACCTAATTATTTATAAATGTCATAACCTTTGCTATTATTATAAGTATAATTCAAGCTAATAAATTCATCAAGGAAAATATATAACCTATAAGCAAATTAGTGGAAGAGGGAAAATGTTTATTCCCAGTGACCAAATACAAGTATTTTCATTTTGGGGTAATTTTTCTAGTCTTTTGAAGACCCTTTTTTTTAAAAAAAATTTGTTTTAGAAGTTTAAAAGCAATAAAAATTTAAAAATATATAACAGTTACTTAAATATTATTTTGGCTTCTATAGCCCCAAAGTTTGCAAAACTCTGTAAGTGACTGCAAATTTTTAGGTTGGCATATAAAATTTGTGTCATAGTTTTAAATTGTTGCTAAAGATGCACTTTATGGCACATTGTAAATATTAATAGTTTAAAATTAAATTGTTACACAATTTTCAAAACACATCCTATAGAATAATGATTTGATGCCTAATATCATCCGTTTAAAAATCCCCTTATTTAATGAATTTGAAGTTTTACATCTTTTGTTTTTCTCCTTCTATTCATATTCTCATTCCAGTCATTTCTACAGATGTTTTACATATTCTTACAAATATATTTTAATATAACATATTTGTGTTATTATTTTTTTATTGATCAGTAGATTATTCTCTGCAACTAAAAGGCCCATATACATTAAAACTTAAATTGTTTTCATTTCCTGTGACCATAAGGTTGCATTTTTTAAAAAGTTTTTAATGATGTGTTGTTTTAATTTTTATTTGTATATAATTTTCCAAAGGATCATAACACATTAAAAGTTTAATGAAAAATGATTAAGCATTAGGAGTAAAACTGGATTGGCAATGCTTTTCTTAATGATGTAAATATATATTTTCCTTTTAATTTCTGCATCCATTGATGATTATTATTTATTGACAGAGTGAAACAAAATTCATCATCAATTCTTTTTCATTTTTTGAATAGATGTGAGTAGTGCTGAGAAACCATGTTTACATAATGCCACAATTTTTTGAGCTCTTTATGAAGCTCTGTGTCACAAATCACATAGTGATGCATCAACAAAAATTATTATTATTTTTATTGTACTTTAAGTTCTGGGACACATATGCAGTACGTGCAGGTTTGTTACACAGGTATACATGTGCCATGGTGGTTTGCTGCACCCATCAACCCGTAATCTACATTAGATATTTCTCCTAATGCTATCCCTCTCCTTGTCCCCCAGCCCCCGACAGGCCCCGGTGTGTGATGCTCCCCTCCCTGTGTTCTCATTGTTCAACTCTCACCTATGACTGAGGACATGCAGTGTTTGGATTTTCGTTCCTGTGTTAGTCTGCTGAGAATTATGGTTTCCAGCCAAGACATAAAAATTATTTTTTATGACCTATCTACTAACCACTCAAGTGCATTCTTTTTCTACTTTTTTTTTCAAAGCAAAGTATTGGAAACTGACTTGCAGAGGTTAAATGCCCTTGGAAAGGGATTGCTCTTTTATTAAAGTCGTTCCTTTCCCAATACTAATGTCAATATTGTCAATTATTCCCTTGTTAGGGAGTCTCAGTCTGGAACACTTCACATTGTAAGATTCAGGAAAGGAGAGGGTTGGGCTTTTCCTTTGCAAAGTTAGAAAAGGAGAACCTGCTTCAAACCAGAAATTCTCAGGCAAAATTAGTATTACAAAAGAGTATAGATGAGAGTCAAAGATCTAGAATTTCATTCTTTTAAAACTACATATGTGCCTGTGTATTTCTTGAAAATTATTGTATACTTTATAGACTATTGGCATATACAATTCTTTTGCCCAATAACTTTTTCCTCAATTTAAAATCATGTTATGAGTATGTTTTCATGTTATTATATAGTCTTTAAAAATAATTTAATGGATTTATCTACAAGATTAAATTAATACATCATAGTTTATTTTAAAATCCTCTTGTAATTGAAAACATGTTTTTAATTTGTATTACAAATAACAAGAATTAAAGCAATCTTATACAGAAAGATCCCTCTCCTGAAGAAAAAGATCCTTCAGTTTCAAAAAACTGAATTTGGTTCTTTCAGTTTTTTGTTTAGCCTGCTTAAGATCATAATATTGATTCATTGTAAACATGGACCTTTTATTCTTTTGTCCAAATAATGATCTATTATATAATCATTTTCTTCCTCCCATACATTCTCCATTCCCACATTTCTTTTCCGTATCTTTCTAAGCTCATTAATCAAGAAAAGATGAAATAAAAAATGTATGCCATAACTGATGACAGGCAAGATATGGTTTCATGTCCTTCACTAATATTATTCTTGGTTTCCTTCTATACATATACATACATATTATTTAGAAAATTATATATATAGAGAGATGTATATATATGTGTATATATAGAGGGAAGCCAAATATAATATAGGATGAAAATTTTATATATATATACACTTTAGAAAATTATATATGTATGTAAATTTTAATCCCATTTGTCACATCTTCCTTGGGCTGTGAGAATGTCACACATTTTGCTTACATTTTATTGTGTATGTTGACATCAGCTTTGTTTTGTGTCTTTTATTTGTTTACCAGGTAACCTACATATACAAGATATTTTCTATTTTCACTTTTCTGGGCCCTATCCTATTTTTTACTTTGTCACTCAAATTTGTTAAGACAAAATTGTTCCTCTCTTGTAATCTTCCAATGAGTTACACTGTTCCCAAACTTTCTAACCTCTATTAATACTTTGAAAATATTTTCATAAGGGGAGTAAGACTCAGTGAAAAGAAATTGAATAAAACAGATATTGTTCAAATTCTAAACTGACATTTACATTTGCTAGCGGTGGAAAAATAATGATTAAGCATATAGATGCTCAGTCCATGGTATATAAATTATAGATTAAATAGGCAAAGTACTCTATACAGTCAAGAATGAAAATTATTAGTAGAATTAACAAGTAAACAGAAATTCTTGACTGCTCTTATTCTATTTGAGAAGTGTTGGTACAAAATATGTTGTTATTTTTCATAAGTCAATTGAAATAATTGTGCCATATTCAGTATAAACAACACTACAGACATAAAAGATTTAAAAAGTTATAAATATGAAGCATTTGTATTTATAACATAAAGTATAATATGTGGTTCTTGCCCATAAGAAGCTTACGAACTAGTTGGAGAACCAACACATACAACTGAAATAATCACAGAAATAGAAGACATGTGATAGCAATAGCTACCATTTACTAAGAGTCAAGCATTGTTAGATGTTTTATAGACATTATTTATCATCTTATTTATCACATCTTTATCATCTTAAGTCAACCCTACATGTAGGTGTTGTTATACATGTAGGTGTTGTTATATCACTATACAGATAAGAAAATTAAGTTTCGGAGACGTTTAATTGCCTAGCAATCACACAACTAATAATAAAACAATGATAGCCAATAGTTAGGAAATGTCTACAATGTGTGGCTTCATTGGGAAGCTAGTGATGGAGTTGAGACACAGGAGCTGTGGCTCATAGCCAGTTTTGCTCCCCACAGTTGAAGTTCTGATAGCTGCATTCTCATGGCTGCCATATCTCCTGAAGGATAGAGTTAGAATTTTAACTCAGAATTCTCCACAAAGCTTTCAGGGATTCATCATTAGCTTTATTTTACCATTGATCAAACTGAAATTCATCTGTAGAAACTGACCTCTTTGCATTTTCTAAACGTAAGAGTTTTCCAAACTTAGAGCTTAGAGTTTTCTGTGGGGTCTTTGTACCTGAACACTCTGGCCAATTCTCACCTCCATTTACGAATATAGTGAAGAATTAGGGTGGGGACTGGTTAAGAATGCTTTCCAACCATTGCCATAAGTTGTTGTTAAGTGTTTGCTTGATGAGCCTGATAGTTCCTATTACGGGGCAATAAGAAAAATGGAATTAAGGTCTCTATTCCTTCTGATATTCTTATGTTGAGAAATTGCTATACTTGATTTCACCATCAAGGTATTTGTCAGTGCAAAATGCATTACTTGTGAGAACTGCCTACATATAATCAACATGCATTTGATGTACAATATATGAACCCAATATAAAATCAAACATGCGTCAAGGCAACATTCTCTTGAAAGTCTCATATTTCCTACTGACTGCAGTAGCTAGAGGGGTTGGGGGCGGGGAGCGGACAAAAAGCAACTATTGGAGAAGCGAGATTTTTGAGCATGGGAAGAGGGTCTTGCAAGTAATGTACCTTTTCCCAACCAAATTCCAACCAAATTTGAGTAAAACTAGCAGCTGTCTACACAGTCATGCAGAGCATCTGCCTGAAGAAACTTTTGAAGGAGAAATTTCCAATTTTTGCGCACTTATTTTAGCCTTTCCTTCATTATATAGATTTTTTTGGTATAGTAAATAAAGAAAGAAATATTAAATCAGCATTTAATAACTCATGGACACAAAGAGAGGAACAACAGACCTTGGGGCCTACTTGAGGGTGGAGGGTGGGAGGAGGAAGAGGATCAGAAAAAATAACTATTTGGTACTAGGCTTTGTACCTGGGTGATGAAATAATCTGTGCAAAAACCTCCATGACACAAGTTTATGTATATAACAAACCTGCACATCTATCCCTGAATCCAAAATAAAAGTTTTAAAAAAGACCGCAGAAAAGTAGATTAAATAAAGTTAAATAGAGTCTTGATTGCAGGACTATAGCAAACCTTAATTATAAACTAAGGCTCTCCAAATAAGTGATGTTTATAGCATTTATATAAGTCTATCCGCATACATGTGCCTGTATGTGTGTGTGTAGTCTGATATCCAAGCAAGTTTTATGCACACACACACACACACACACACAGAGAGAGTCTATGAGTCTCCAAGGGATATATAATATGTACACACACATATATAGTTTAACATATATTTACCCATGGCCTCTTTATACAAATAGCATTTTATGGGAGTCATGTTTTGTAAGACAGCAATGTGAAAAGTGGATTTAGAGTGATAAATCAATATAATCTATTATAGATTACATTTATAATAAAATATACAATAAATATAATCTATTGTGATTTAATCTGAGTACTTGCAACCAAGGGTCTCATCTTTACAAACTGAGAATCCCCTGGAATTTATCATGTCTGCTTTTTTCTTACTCTAAAATCCTTATATGCATTAGCATATCCTTAGTCTAATATCCTTATATTTCTTAGTCTAATATCCTTGTATTTCTTAGTCTAATATCTTTATATTTCTTAGTCTAGTATGCTAATGCATATAAGGATATGTGAACCAGGATATAAGGATATATGATATTATATAGAATATAAGGATATATGAACCAGCAGAATGTCGATGTGGGACACATGTGAAGGCAATACTCATCAGGGAGCTGTCACAGAAACAGGTCAAATAAATTAAAAAACTCAGTATTATTAAGAGAGGTTCCTGACTCAAGCACCCTTACCCAACAATTATAGTTACTACTATAAGGCTTGGATAGGCAAAGCAGGTAAGAACACCCCTCATAAGAGGTGCTGGAAGACAGGCTGTTTAGATTGGACTTGACACTCCTTCCTAAATGGAACACATAGAGACTCCTCTTGCTGGGGTGTGTCATCCTTCTATATCCAGATCCATATAACACAGGGGAGTGAAACAAAGGAAGCTGATGGGCTGTATGTCATGGTTACAAAAGGCAATCTGTCATGGCTAGTATATCCTTGTGCCATCCCTTGGGGCTGGATCCCAGCTCTTTCTATAAGGAGCACATTGTGCTAGCTCACAGCCCTCTTCCCCTGCAACATTAGAACACCCACAGGTTTAGCCATTTTGGAAGAGAGCTGGATCTGCTCCAGCACAAGGGCCCCAGGTTTATTTACCGGTGATTGTGATTCAGAGGCCTCAAAATGCCAACCACTCAGCAGAAATGAGAGCATGTAAACTGTCAAAGCCTTGAGAGAGGAGACCAAATTTTACACATTTCGCTACTACTTTGCCATAAAATATAATCCCAAGGTAAGGACCTGATCAACATTCAAAGCTTACTCTCGGTGAGGAATGATGAAGTGGAATAAAATCAAACCAGTGAAGCAATATGTAATATAAAATAGTGAGTCAATTTGGCGTAGTCATTAAGATTAAATAACATGGCCAGGCGCGGTGGCCCACTCCTGTAATCCCAGCGCTTTGGGAAGCTGAGGCGGGTGGAACACCAGGAGTAAGGAGTGCGAGACCAGCCTGACCAAAATGGTGAAACCCCGTCTCTACCAAAAATACAAAAAATTAGGTGTGGCGGCTCGCGCCTGTAACCCCAGCTATTCCGGAGACTGGGGCAGGAGAATCCCTTGAACCCAGGAGGCGGATGTTGCAGTGAGTCAAGGTCGCGCCATTATACTCCAGTCTGGGCAACAAGAGTGAAACTCAGTCTCAGGGGGAAAAAAAAAAAATTAAATAACGTATTCATTTACTCCTTCATCTATCCATTTTATTGGCATTTATAAAAACCTCCATGCTAGGTCTCAGAGAAACAGAAATGAAAATGACAAAGTTTCTCTTTTGAAAGAATCCAACCAGTCTGGCTGTTTTTTAAACTTTAGAATGTGTGTGAACCACTCGTAATGATGGTTTAAAATGCAGATTCCTGGGCACCCCACAATAGATTCTTCTTCAGCTGGGCAGTGGTGAGGTCTAAGAGTTTTCAGTGTGAGGTCTAAGAGTCTTCAGTGTTTTTCATGATGATTATGATGCCTGTGGTCTATGGGCCATACTTAGAAAAACACTAATTAGACACACAGAAGCCAGAGGGTCCCCATAAAACCAGCCTGAATGGACTGAGTGGTTAAAAGATAGTCTTCGTGTGCATTTCCAAGAGTCAGGCACCCTGAGTTCAGATTCTGCCTCCATGACCATCTGTTTGATGTTGGGCAAATTACTTGACTTCTGTAAGACCCAGTTTTATTTTAAATAAAATGGGGACAATATTTCCCAACCTTTTCTTTCTTTTCTTTTCTTTCTTTCTCTCTCTTTTCTTTCTTTCTTTTCTTTCTTTCTCTCTTTCTTTCTTTCTTTCTTTCTTTCTTTCTTTCTTTCTTTCTTTCTTTCTTTCTTTCTTTCTCAATCTCTCTCTTTTCTTCTTTTCTTTTCTTTTCTTTCTCTCTTTCTCTTTCTCTCTCTTTCTTCCTTTCTTTCTGACAGGGTTTCACTCTGTCACCCAGGCTGGCATGCAGTGGTGATGCTATGACAGCTCACTGGAGCCTCAACCTCCTGGGCCCAGGTGATCCTCTTACCTCAGCCCCATGAGTAGCTGGGACTACAGGTGCATGTCACCATGCCTGGCTAATTTTTTGTATATTTTTTAGAAACAGGGTTTTCCATATTTCCCAGGCTGGTCTCATATTCCTGGACTGAAGTGATCAGCCTGCCTCAGCCTTCCAAAGTGCTGGGATTACAGGCATGAGCCACCATGCCCAGTCCAATATTTCCTATCTTTTAGAATTATTTTAAGAATAAAATGAAATAATGTATGTCTGGCACATTATTTGGTACAGAATAGGTGCTCAATACATAGTTGTAATAGCAATAATTATTGCTTCTGAAGGTGATATTATTGTTGCTGCCATAGAGTTGCACCAGAATTAAGCTATATTAATCTGTGTTAATTTAGATGTCAATATATTATATTACTATACAGTAAAAAAACAGATTAGCAGGGAGGGTGTATTTTCTAAAATAATTTGAAGATCTGTATTTTATAAGTAACTGTAAAAGGAAGCCCTCTTGAATAAAGTTCCCCTTGGTTGTTTTTGCAAAGTTGTTTTTTGCTTTAAACTTAAGTAGTTTCGAAGACAAATAAGAAATACTCATAATCTTTTTCTCTCTACAATGTTCACAATTTTTAAAAAAGTTTAAATAATAATGTCTGTCTTATGATAAAGTAATACTGGATACAGAAAATTTAGAAAGTGTGAAAAACACTTTAAAAATGAGAAAATAATCATATAACTATAATTAAAATTTGATGTTTAGGCTTTTTTTTCCTATTATGGTTCGTGTCATCATTGATCTCAAAATATATGCACAGTTTGAATTCTGTTTTTCCGTATGTATTATGTAGCAGGAATTTTCACATATCACACATAAGCATAATATTAATGACTGAATAATTCCATTTTTCTCACCCATAATTTAGGTCACCAGTCTCTTACTTTGGGAAATTTTACTGTCTTAATATATACAATAAGAAATAATTTTATACCGAGTGTTTATATATACATCATTTTTCTTTTAGATAGATTCCTGAAAACAAAATTACTGAGTGAAGGTTATGAATACTTTTAAATTTATAAGACATGTTAACAAACCTTTTTCATAAAAGTTTTGCCAATGACTAACTCCACCATCAGAAAAAAGTACCAATCTATCTAATAACTAGAGATACTAAATGTGCTTTGATTAATTTATTGGCCATTATATTTCTTTTCTACAAATTATCTATTCCCTCTTTTGTCCAGTTATCTACTGGAAACTTGATTGATTGTTTTCTCTGTTCCTTTCCATTCATTCCCTCCTTTCTTCTTTCCTTCTATCTTTTCTTTTCTTACTAAAAAGTCATTTTAGATTTTTCATGGAATGAATGTTGTATAATTCAGTATTCTACTGGTTAAAGCACAGCCTAGAAGTATGTTTCTGCTCTCTCTCACAGCAGTGTTATAAAAAGATTACACCAAATTTCACTTCATAGAATTTATCTTTGATGACAAATATATTAAATTTCCTTTCCCAGGCAGATCCCAAATGTGGCAGCTTTTAGTAGCAGCATGCTGGATGCTTCCTCTTGGATCTATGTATGGTTATGATAAGAAAGGAAACAACGCAAACCCTGAAGCTAATATGAATATTGTAAGTCATTTATTAAGAAAAAATGCTAAAATGAGGAATTATTCATATTTCAGCATTTGAAATACAACTGGGGTGCCTTCTCAGTTTTCAACAATTCCTCCAGTGACTAAATCTGTGCTTCCTCTTCTGTTTCTTTATATGGCTAACTAATCTAAGAATTCAAAGATCTGACCCAAGTTGGGGCAGTAATATTCCATCTCCTAGTTTGAACTACTATCCAGTGGTGGCTTCCTAAAGAGAAGGTTCATGACTCAATACAGATGATCTCTATAGAGTATCTTTGAGTTTTCCATGCAGTTTTTCATAGAGAAGTTTCTTTGATTTTGTGAACTATCCCAATGCACTTTTTTGGTTTAATAAGCCAGTGTTGGTTTCTTTTGTTTATTACCAAAGTGTTTTGACATTCAGGAATTCATATCAGAAGAGGAATGGAATAGTGTTAAGCAAAGAAAAAAAGGCCAAATGACAAATATCTACTACAGAATTCATTCTGATAATATACTCCATTTTCCTATAAAACGGTGCACAATTGATTTCCTGTACCATACGCAAGTTGTATTAGAACCATAAAAATAATGAAACTGCCAAAGTTTTTTTTCATTAGTATCTCTTCTTGTTTCTCTCTCCAAAGTATCAGGCAAGTACCCTTGATCTCATACCACACTGTTGAACTCACATAATTTTTCTCTCTCTAGTATAAGTGATTTTTAGCTTTTAATCCTTCTATAATGATAATAAGAACAATCATCTATAAAGCACTTGTGTTAGGCATTGTTCTACACGTATTACATATAATCCTCACAATGTCACAGTCTGTCTCCAGAGCCTGGGCTCTTCGCCACTGCTCTATGTAGCCCATAATTTATACATGCATCTCTGTGTCTGACTTGGGAAAATGCATAATCCTTTGATAAAGGCATAAGCTTTGGAGTTAAACTTACTTTAGCATTAATCTTATTTTTATCTCTTCCTAGTATATAATCTCGGACAAATTGTTAATCTACCTGAATGTCAGTTTTCTCAACTGTAAATGGTATAATTCTATCTCAGAGACCTCTTATAAGGTTAATGAGACAAGGAATGTAAACCTCTATGCAGAAGATAACCAATAATCACTAGTTCTCCTCTTCTTTGTATATCTGTGGGTGGGGTATCTTCTCTGACCCCTCTAGGCTCACTCTTTGCTCTTTAACACCTTTCTCTCTGCCAAGAGGCTGAACTGTAAGGACAGGTCAACAAGCGACCTTGTCTTTTGGTTTTCAGTTCAATTCAGCCAATGGACATTGTGAGCAGAAGATGGAAAGAAACAGGCCAGTAAGGTTTGATTTTTTATTGCCCTGGCTTCCTCCCTGTGAAGTCAACTTAGACAAGCTGTCTTCCTCAATTTGGTTATCTCAGCTTGACTTTCTCCTTTTGGCTTCCGGTAACTGCTTCCTCCCTCTTCTTTTAAGTCTGTTTGGTAATAGTTCACTTGTTATTAGCCACAGGGTACTCCACAATTCCCTGTGGTTTCCCTCATTAGATGACCATATAATTTTTCATCAAAACAAACTAGGGTGCTTTAATAATACCAGGCCAACAGGCAAAACCGGAAAGTGTCCTGAGCAAACAAGAATGTAGGGTCACCCCACCCAGACTTACCTATGCCTCTTTATGTAACTCCTAGAAATCCCTTTTAAATTATACTCATAGGAATATTACATGCTGTCACAGCACATAGAGTGATAAGCAGTAGGTGCAATTTAAGGTACTACATTGTGGCCAGGCATGGAGGCTCACACCTATAATCCTAGCACTTTGGGAGGCCAAGGCAGGGGAATGAACGCCTTGAATTTAGGAGTTCAAGACCAGCCTGGGCAACATGGTGAAACCCTGTCTCTATAAAAACATACAAAAAATTTAGCTGGGCATTGGGGCAGGTGCCTGTACTTCCAGGTACTTGGAAGACTGAGGTGGGAGGATCACTTGAGACCAGGAGGCGAAGGCTGCAGTAAGCCGAGATCACACCACTGCACTCCAGCCTGGGGAACAAAGTGAGACCCATCTCAAACAAACAAACAAACAAACAAAGTACTATATTGTAATGCATGTGTAAAAATTAAGAGATTATAAAATGAAGGTATATATTTCCTTTCCTCTTTTTAGAGCCAGATTATTTCTTACTGGGGTTATCCTTATGAAGAGTATGATGTTACAACAAAAGATGGTTATATCCTTGGAATTTATAGGATTCCACATGGAAGAGGATGCCCAGGGAGGACAGGTATTATTTATTTTGTTATGAAAGGAAAAATAATACTTAAAGCAGAGGTACTTAGATGTCCTGGGAGAAGTCAAGCAGTTTCTGTTCTGAAATCCTTAGCTGTCCTTTCCATTAGAGGAGAAAAATCATCACCCTCCACCTCTGTTTAATTAGTGTAACTTTGAAGTTTTCAGTCACTTTTATATACACTGTTTATTTGGTCACTCCTTCTCTTCATGACTTTGTCTTCCTACCAAGCAAACACCAAACACATCGTATTCTTACCCTAGTGATACCACTGTCCTGTTTTGAAAATCAGAAAACTAGGGGGTTATTCTTGATACCACCTTCTCCCTCACCTTCTACATGCAACCTAACATTGCCATCTATCAATTTTGCCTTCTAAATTTCTCTCTAGTCTGAAAACCTTCGCTTCAGTAATCATTCAAACCCAGGTTTGGACATAATGTCTTCAACTACTACGATGTCTTCTCACTGGTATCAAACTATCTGTAGTCAGTTCTGGACCCAAGTCTGTGTGATTTCATGGTTTAAAGTAAATATTACCCTATTAGCTCCCACCTAGCAACAGCTTCCCAGCTTGTCAAATCACCATCTAGTTGAGCCTACCTGCCTTCACTCCAGCCTCCACCATGTCCATCAGGGAGACCTAGAAGTCCGCCTTCAGCAGCTGTTGGTACAGGAGCATACCCAGTGCTTGTATCAGTTCCTTGAGCTTCTTTCAGGTGGGCAGCAGCTTTCTGGGTGGCCTGGACACCAGTATGGGTCTGGGTGAGGTCTATGCTGGGGCTGGTGGTATGGGAGGCATCACAGTTATCATTGTGACCTGGAGTCTGCTGAGTTCCCTAAAACTGGTGGTGGATCCCAACATCCATGCTGTGAACACCCAGGAGAAGCAGCAGATCAAGACCCTGAACAACTTTGCCTCCTTCATTGACAAAGTGTGGTTCCTGGAGCAGCAGATCAAGATGCTGGAGACCATGCGGAGCCTACAGCAGCAGAAGTCAGCTGGGATCAACGTGGACAACATGGAGAGCTGCATCAACCACCTTCTGCGGCAGCTGGACACATGGGACCAGATGCTGAAGCTGGACGTGGAGCTTGGCAACATGCAGGGGCTGGTGGAGGACTTCAAAAGTACCAGGATGAGATCAACAAGCATACAGAGATGGAGAATGAATTTTCCTCATCAAGAAGGATGTGGATAAAGCTTACATCAACAACGCAGAACAAGTAGTCTCGCCTAGAAGGGCTGCCCCAGGAGAATAGAAGATCCGTGAGCTGCAGTCCCAGATCTCGGTCACATCTGTGGGCCTGTCCATGGACAATAGCCGAGTCCTGGACATGGACGGCATCATCTCGAGGTATCCGCCCAGTACCAGGAGATCACCAGCCGCAGCTGGGCCAAGTCTGACAGCATGCACCACCAGATCGAGTATGAGGAACTGCAGGCCCTGGCTGGGAAGGCTGAGAATGAGCTGTATCGCAAGAAGAGGATCTTCCAGAGGAACCGAAACATCAGCCGATTCCAGGATGAGACTGAAGGCCTCAAAGGCCAGAGAATGCGGAGCAGCGTGGGGAGTTTGCCCTTAAGGACTCAACGCTGAGCCTGCAGAGCTGGAGGCCGCTCTGCAACGGATCAAACAGGACCGGGCGCCGTAGCTTCACCGGAACCTGGAGCTGATGAATGTCAAGCTGGCCTTGAGCATCGAGAGCGCCACCTACAGGAAGCTGCTGGAGGGCAAGGAGAGCCCGCTGGAGTCTGGGACGCAAAGCAGGTGTATCCATAGGAGTACCAGCAGTGGCTAACCCGGTGGACTGGGCTCGGCCTCACAAGCTCTGGCCTCAGCTATGGCCTGGACTCCTTTCAGTCCAGCTTTGGCTTTGGCGGGGGCTCTGGCTCTTTCAGCCGCACCAGCTCCTGCAGGGCCGTAGTTGTGAAGAAGACTGAGACCAGTATTGGGAAGCTGGTATCTGAGTCCTCTGATGTCCTGCCCAAGTGAATGTCCACAGCAGCACTTCTCAGCTTACCCTTCCTGTGGCTGCCCCACATCCTGCTGGGGAGGCAGCTGTGCAGGGGAGCATGGGCAACTGGAGACCCACCTGACGCTCAGCCCTAGCTCTCAGCCTAGAGGGATAGTTTACTGCCTAGAGTACACCACTTGCCCTTGCCTCCAATTAAAAAACCAATTCTATTTTTTTTGTTGTTTTTTTCTAAAATAGAGCCTCAGGTATCCTCAGGAATCTCTGCAAAAAAAGACCCTATTCATTCCTATCAGTTCTGTGCTTAAACTTCATTAAAGGGTCAATTCTAGCTCCCTACAATGCAGGTGGCTACCCATAGGTGGAAAAAAGTGAGCATTTCATTCTCCAGAAACTATTTGCTTTTGTTTTCTTCTCTCTCTTCTTAGTTCATTTTATACTTTGGCAGGTCGAATAACAAAACTTCTCAATATCAGAAAGACTACTTATTTAAAGAAAAACTAGATTTTTAAAGAGTGGAAGATATAATGGTGTTGCTGGCTTTACAGAGCCAATCATTTCCCAAAATAACTCCATAATTACAAATAATTTCGTAAATACTCGAGAGAACTTTTAATACTCTCCAAGCTTTTCTCTTGTCATTTCTATCACAGTTCCCAAAATGCATGAGACAAAAAGCTGTACCATGAGAAACTGTCTCTCTAATCTGAGATCCCTGGATCTGTCTCAGACTCAGATCACAGAGGCCTGATGATACTTAACTATTTCATGGTACTTAACTTTGGCAAAGTCAGTAACACCTCTTCTTTCCCTCTATTCCAAAAGGTGGAAAAATGGACATAGACTCTTAGTTCCTTGGTCCTGGTGGCTGAAGGCTCTCTGAGAGTACAACTTACTCTCAGGAAGCCACTCTAGCTCCAAAAGTGACCTGAGGTAGGGTCCTGAGATACCAACACAGCATCACAAACCATTTATAAAGCAGAGGAAAAGCCTAATCACTTCTTCCCTCTCTTCTCTCTTTTGCAACACTTTCTCACTTCCTTCTTTTTCCTTTCTCTTTCTTAGTTAAAATGTCCCTATTTGACAGAGGGAATAGGATTTTTGTATCATATTAACAATTTTAAACTATAAAGTTCTACTTATATCCTTGTTTTCTGCTTTCTAACAATTCAAATGAAATGAAGCAGTGCCTATAAAAATTAGCATAGTGCTTGACATTCAGTGAGCATTCAACAAATGGCATTTTTATTATTTTTTATTATTTTGAAAAAAATTTAAATTTTTAATCAGATGAGTCTTGAAAAATATAATGCTATTAATATAAATAACAGTAATAGAGCTAATATTTACTGTGCCAGATGGCCTTTTATATGTTTAAGTTCTCAATGAATTCTTATAAATACACGAGGAGATAGCATTTGTTATTATTTCCCATTATACAGATAGGTTAACTGAGGCACAAAGGAGTTCATGCATATCAGAATGGATTTTGAACTAGGGCAATCTAACTTCCACACGTAAATAATGCAATACATTATATATAACCCTTTACAAATGAGAAAATAAGACCGAGAGAACTTAAATAACTTACCCAAGTAAGTAGCTCAGAAGGGACTAGATCCGAGATTTGCCTGGCATCAGATTTTACCTCTTAACCTCTCCTCTATACTACAGAAATTCAGGAATGAGATTTTTCTTGTAGGCACTGAGGAAGTTCAGACATGAAATTCTTGTTGCCTGTGTTTTGCAGCTCCAAAGCCTGCTGTGTATTTGCAGCATGGCTTAATTGCATCTGCCAGTAACTGGATTTGCAACCTGCCCAACAACAGCCTGGCTTTCCTTCTGGCAGATAGTGGCTATGATGTGTGGTTGGGGAACAGCCGAGGAAACACTTGGTCCAGAAAACACCTTAAATTGTCGCCCGAATCACCAGAATACTGGGCCTTCAGGTAAGGAGAAACCTATTAACAAATACAGTGTGTACTCTGCTCATGTATATGTATGAACACCTAGTGATTCTTGCCCTTTTTGTGTCCAAATGCACCCAGTGGAATCCACAAGAAGGAAACAAACCTTTCTTTCTCTACCCAGACTTTCTTCACAGGCTCTAAAGAACTGTCATTATTATTGCATGACTGTTTTAGAATTCCTGCCTCCTTCCTGGTATCTGTGTGTGGGTGAGTGTGTGTATGTATGTTCTAAGGGAAGTAAGAAGAAAGCCTGATTACAGAATGGCTAAGCAACAGTGTTGCCAGCAGCAGCGCCAGGGGTTGCTGTCTGCTTCAGAAGCTATGCCTACCTGGTTACAGGAGCAAACCCATGCACTGGCATAGGAGCTAAGAACCATGCCTTGGAGGTCATGAAAACCCCGTGTTCCTTGGCTTCATTGCCAGCCTTCTTTCTGGAAAGCACTGGCGTTTCCTAATTCTATAACCATAATCCATTGCACCCTTGCAAATGACTAGAAAATTCCCTAGGTAAGTATTTATTAAACTATATACAGGATCAGAAGTAACTGAGGTCATTGTTAAATATGCGGATTACTGGGTCTCTTCCCAGGAAATTCTGATTCAGTCAGTCGGCTGAGGTCTGCAAATCTGTTTGCTTTATTATTCTTTTAGATAAGCATTCCAGGTAATTCCTCTTTTCAGAGGAGCTTGGTAAACCTGTTATAGAATTAAGTGAATATGACTAGCCTTGCAAGAAAAGCATCAGTAGGCCTCGACAAATCAAATTTTTCTGATTTCAGTTTCTTAAAAATGTTGACTTGCAATCAAGGTGTTGCACCCTTTAAAGTTGCATAGATGCCTAATATCATATATTGACACTAGTCTATATGTAACAAAATCAAAGTATTTATGTTTTCACTGAATGTGTTTAAATGTTCTAGGCCTAACAATGAGATGACTTTTCTAATTTGTTATTCTTTCTTTTTGATAGTTTGGATGAGATGGCTAAATATGACCTTCCAGCCACAATCAGTTTTATCATAGAGAAAACAGGACAGAAGCGACTCTACTACGTGGGTCACTCACAAGGCACCACCATAGGTGTGTTTGGGGCAGATGAGATCAGAGAATGTCAGGGGCTCTTCTTGCATATTCATGGAAGGGGGTCAGTATTTCTTCTGTCTGTGCAATCTCTAGCTTGAGGGCTTGACTTGGGAAACCATTTCCTGTGGCTAATTTCTGAAGAGTAAATAAAATAAGAATGACCATAGGGAATTTTCCCTCAATACTAAATTTGGAGGTTGATAGATAAGCCTGGAAGAGGGAGAATTATTCATATATTCATTTGTGCGCCCAACAAACATTTGTCAGACACTGTTACATGCTGAGGAAGTAGAGATAAATATGGTATTCATTCTTTCCTTGAAGAACCCACAGTCTAGTGAGGGACACTAGAAAGAAAGCAGAGATTACAAAACTCAGCGATTATATGCTACAATCAGTATGACTTTTAGTTGCCAGGGAGGCATTGGAGTAGGCCAGATGTGGGTAGGGCTATGTTGGCAGTGTTATGAGGCCTATTTGTCCCCTTACTGTTCTCCCTTTGGCTAGAGGCCTTAACACTACCAACAGGATTTCCATCAGTCTGTTTTCTATATCTTAATTATAATCAGGATTCTGGTGTAAAGCAGGTCTGTACATACCTGTACTGTATCACACATCTTACATACATTCTCTCATCGGAAACTGCAAACATCTGAAACCACTATCATCCGTGCTCCACAAATGGTTGAATTGAGGAATCTGTTCTAATGGTGATATTCCCAAGTAACATCTTACATTTCATATATTTAATAAAGATTACAGACACAAAGGTTATAAAGGTCAAATGCATATAACTTACATACATTTGACTTTTATAAAAATCATCCTATAAGGATTTTACCATTCACACTTACAGACTGAGAAAACCGAGACTCACACAGGGAAGTAAATAGGAAGTAGGAAATAGGAAATAAATAGGAAGCCAAATTTACAGCCCAGTTTTGTCTGATACCAGGACTATCGTCAAGCTGGAATGGGCTTTGGAGTTTACCTAGACATGCCCCACAGTAGATATTTGAACCCTCTCTCCTTGCACTCCCCAGGGACAGGAAACACTTTATTCTGAATTAGCCAATTCCACTCTTGAGAAATTAAGAAATTCTTCTCTACAAATGGTAATAATTCTATGTTGTTTTTTGTTTTGTTTTTAATATGGCTACATTTACTACAACTTACAATGAACAAATAATTATGTGAAAACTATGAACTAGTGTCTTCTTCCATTTCAGCTTTTATAGCATTTTCTACAAACCCAGAACTGGCTAAAAGGATTAAGATATTTTTTGCACTGGCTCCAGTTGTCACACTGAAATATACCCGAAGTCCTATGAAGAAACTAACAACTCTTTCCAGGCAAGTAGTCAAGGTATGTGACTTCCCAAGTTTTAATCTGAAATAACTAAAAGTAGCTTTATTTCCACTGATGTCAACAGAAAACCAATGACATTTTACAAACTTCTGAGAAAATAATAGGTATTCAAGATAATCCATGTAAGTTCACTGATGATGTACGCAATCTTATTAGCAGAGTTCAGGGAACTCCCCCTGTTGTTAATCTACCCTACTTTCTTCAACTATGTCTAGAAACATGTCTCCTGTCTCATTCCTCAACTACAGATAGAGAGAGCTTATTTGATTGATTGGTTTGTTGAATTTAGCGGATTAAATTTTTCTGGTGATCCCTAATTTTTTAGGGGCAGTAGTGGTTGAGTTCACAGCATGGAATCAGATGGTGTGGGTTTGAATCTCATTTGTATGATTTGCGAGCTGGGTAAATCTGGTCAAGACCTTACGTGCTCTTCATCTGTAACGTGGGGATAATAATACTTCTCACTCATAGGGCTACCATGAGGACGACGTGAATTAATACAGCATATCCTTTAAAACAATGTCTTGCATACTGTAAACCTTTAATAAATGTTAACAATTGTTTTGGCTATCATTAGTTTTATAGAACGTACCCTCCTCCATCACTAAATGCCCAACCTTGTTTCATTTCCTGACACTTTACAGGCTGTCATTTTGACAATTCCGAAAACCCAGGCAAAACTCTGGGCCCCCTGATCTCCTCTAGTTGACAGCTAACTAATCTGATCATTTATCTAGTCCAGGTGAATTGCATTGCATGGGTTGGTGTGTTTTCTTCTTGTATTTTAACATGGGCTTCTCCCATGGTAATAACTCCCATAGTGGTGATTGTACAGTTCAGTGATTTCAATGAAAGCAGATGAAAGTGAAACAATTCTGATAGAAGCCCAAAGATTTACAGAAGATTCCTGTTGAGAGTTAAGCAAATTAGTCTATGGTGATTGAAGTGCCTATCTATACATCCCAGAAAGATGGGTAGCAGAAAAAACAACTGAAAATAACAAAGCATGCTTACATTGCCTGTTGGTACCTGGGCCTTTTATACCATTGAGACTTCACTCTGGCCTGCTCCTGCTATTAAGTAAACAATGTCAGACTGTTTGCTAAATTATTTCAGTATTCCCACACAATTAAGAGATATTTTAGGACAGTGGGATCTTTCCATTCCTCTTCATTTGCACAGCTGTCTTTAAACTTACCGCATTCCCTGACGTGTGTAGGATGTGGTGTACAAGTTAATTCAGCCAAAAGATATCTAGGAGCTACTATTTCAAGGCCCTGGCATTAGGAAACAGCTATGTCTACAAGGAAACTTTTCAGCTCATTGGTATGAGTAAAAACTAGGGTGTATGTGAGAGTAGAATGGGATTCAACTAAGGAGGTATTAGGAGACAATGGAAGAAAGCAGTGTCATGTCTAGGAGTTTAGACTTTGTTCTGTTAATGATGGGAGGCCATTGAAGAATATTAAATAGAAAAGTGGCTTGATCAAATTTGTAATTTTAGAAAGATTGCCCTTTCAAAATTATTGTTTTATTTATTTATTTTTTATTATACTTTAAGTTCTAGGGTACATATGCACAACGTGCAGGTTTGTTACATATGTATACATGTGCCATGTTGGTATGCTGCACCCATTAACTCATCATTTACATTAGGTATGTCTCCTAATGCTATCCCTCCCCGCTCCCCAAACCCCACAACAGGCCCTGGTGTGTGATGTTCCCCTTCCTCTGTCCAATTGTTCTCATTGTTCAATTCCCACCTATGAGTGAGAACGTGTGGTGTTTGGTTTTCTGTAGGGACATGGATGCAGCTGGAAAATGTCATTCTCAGCCCTTTCTAAATTATAACTCCAATAGAGTAACTATAGTACCAACAGAAGAACTGCCACATATGACCTACTAATTCCTAGTAGAAATTCCAGTATTATAATGATAGAGCAAAAACTTTGCTAGGTAAACTCAGAGAAAAGCAAAAATACTTCTAGCTGTTGGAATCACAACAGACTTTTTGGATAAGATGGCATTTTAGTGTGCACTTAAGGATAACATTTCAATATAGAGTGTGGTATAGAAAGGCTTTCCAAAGCAAGAGGGAAACATGAGCAACACTGAAGTGGTGAAGCTCAGGTCATGGAAAACCACACATAACTCACTTTACTGGAGTTTTATATTAGTATTAGTAAAGGAGAGTATGAGAAATCATGTTGGAAATGTAGAGGCAGATTATAAAGGGATTTGAGTGCCAAATTAATGAGTTTGGAATGTATTCTATAGGTAATTGGGGAGCATGGAAATATTTGCACAGAGGAATGACATGCGTAATGCCCCTTTTTAGAAAGATTTCCCTGGGAACCAAATGTAAGCAGATGGGGGTAAAGGACATCAAGAAGGGTGAAAGATTAGGAGAATAATGATGGAGTTATTGTTAACACATCAGTTGATAGATACTGGGGATTGGAACAAGAGTTGTGCAACAAAAAATAATCTATAAGATATGACAATGAAATGACAGACAACGTTTAGGTATGTTTTTGACTTTTTGAGGAAGGGGCTTTCTTTCTCCTCTCCTCTCCCATCAGCCAGATGCTCGCAGGCATGCTTGGTGAAAGGGTTCCTTTTATATGGGAGCTTCTGGACTGAGACAACCTTTTTTCTCTCTCTGATTAGCACTTCCTTTTTCATTGATGCTGCCAGTATTTTCAATTGCTCCATTTCTATTACATTCAACTCAATTCATGAGAGTTGAATTGAATTGAGTATAGAGGATAAAGATTTAAGTCAGACAAAACTGGGTTCACATTCTGCCTCCGCCTCCTGCCAGTTGTAACCTTGGACAAGTTGTTTAACCATGCTGAGCCTCAATTTTCACATTGATAGAATGAGTAGAGTCTGTCAAGTTGAGAAATTCATTCATCCATTTCCCCTTCCTCACATCCCATTTTGCCCCTGGACATTTATGCCTTTGTGTTCTTGTCATTCTACTTTCCTTCTGACTTATAGATTGCTTTGATCCTTTGCTTTTGACATGTCTCTACGACATTAAAGATTGTTAGTACTGTCTCCATTTCTTAAAAGAAGAACTTGAGGCTCAGAGAGGCTAAGCAGCCTGTCCCAAGTCGCCCAGCTAATGGATGGCAGAACCAGAATTTGAACCCAGATGTGACCAGGCAACCCAACCAATGGTCTTTTTTATATGTGGTAGTTTTTCCACTTTTTCAGTGCCAACCTGAAGAAGCTAGTGAACAAGGGTGACCAGCTCAGTGGGCTGTTGAGGGCTGAATCGAGCCCATGTTCTGCTTAGCAAGCCATGTGCCCTGGCATGGGGCCATGTTGTCATAAAGAGAGGTGCCTTTTCTAATTCTCACACATACCAAAAGAGCCACTAGAAGGAGACTGGCTCCCTGCTGTTATGTGACAAACATGCCTCCTCCAGAGCCAACTTGGAATTACATCTACAAGTTGGCATGTTTGCTACTCTATACATGGGTGCTCTCCTACTGGTTGGCCTCATTAATATCCTCTCTTTTAGGTTAGGGTAAAGGAGAAATTATTCACCTTTGGGTAAATGTATAGTCATTTTGCTGAGTCACGGGATATTGAGGTAGAGTGGAGTCAGAGAATGTCCTGCTAATTTACTCCGTATTTGGGAAAGCCAACTCCAGGTTTCAGAACAGAGGATCAAGAATCCATGACGGTAGATGTCACCTGTTTCTTAACACTGCATTTTCATTGTTGATTACTTTTATGAACTGGCTATTTTCTTTCACATGGATTTGTTTTGCCAAGCATGGATGACTAAGTTATTGATAAATAAAAATAAATTTGTTTACTGGTTAAAGTCAGATCCTGCCTTTTACTTTATTTATTCATTTGACAATCTATTTAAATTGTCACACTTGAAAACATGAAGTAAATGTCAACATTATTTTAAAAGATACGCTCCTTTTATGAGTGTATGCTGCTACTATTATTAAATTATTATGGGGACATTTACACAGGAAGAATTACAATTTGGCAAGTTAAATTAATTATCTAGGGTATTATCTAAGTGTCCTAGTGATTGTGATAAAATGAAGAAGAGTCTGGAATCAATTAGATAATATGTATAAGGCTTATTATTACTTTTCAGACCTAAAGAATTGAGAAGTGTGGTTTGAAGTAGTTTAATATATTGTTGTCCTTCCTTTCCCTTCCCTTTTTCTTCTTCCTCCTCTTCTTCCTCCTCCATCTTCTCTCCCTCTCCCTCCTTCCCTTCCTCTTTCCCTGCCTCTATCCATCTCTTCCTCTCCTGGGCATGAAGCGGAGTATGAAATCTTGGTACTTCATATATTCCATTAATATTCCATGGAATATCAAATATTCCATTAAATAAAGATTATATCTGCCTATATAAGACAATCATTTTTAAACTCAGAATTTAATAAGCTATGATCAGTAGGAATTTACTTGATCTAGTTTTCTAGATATAGTATAAGATCTTAAAGTGAATTAGATTTTAAGTGAATAAATGCTAGTTATTACTGTTCTTTAGTTGTAATATCTGGTTAATAAAGAATTCCAGAAGAAATGTGTGTTTATTTTTACTGTAAATGGGTGTTTCCAAAGTTTTAAGAACTAAAAAATCTTTTTAACTTTATATCTAGTTTATTATGCTAAGACTATAAAACTAGTAGCTGTGAAGCAAAGGAACTCACTGGCAATACTGCCTGAAATTCCACTAGTAAAGATTCATTTATGTGGGTTAAGCTTTTGTCTATAGAAAGAATTCGTTAAAGGATTCCAGAAGGAATGGCTCAAGTCTGTATGAGTCACTAATTATGACAGTAATAATAATTATATTAATTTATATTTTAATTAAATAATATTTTCATGTGTACTAGATGCTAGGAACTGCACTAATTGTCTTTTAAACATGACCTACTAACTTTACAACAGCCCTGCCTATAAGAACATTTTTCCACTTTATAGATGAGAAAATTTATAATAATAGAAATTTAAAACTCTCCTAAGGTATAGAATGTGTTTGAATCCAGAATGAAACACATGTATGCCTCACTCCAAAGCCTTACAAATTTCCTGTGGGAACTAGTTTCTCAAGGGGCATTCTTAAAAACACCCCAATTAAGGGTTTTCGGGAAAAGCCATTAAGAGGTGCATTGGAAGGATTACAAACCTAATAACAAGCCTCATGATTTCACTAAGGACCAACACTGAGCAGATGTCACCTAATACTGTGCAGTCCTTCTTTGAACTACCTATTTCTCCACTTTTGATATCCACGTCTATAAGATTTGATGGTGTTTTAAATTATCTTGTAGGTGTTGTTTGGTGACAAAATGTTCCACCCTCATACATTGTTTGACAAATTCATTGCCACCAAAGTGTGCAGTCGGAAGCTATTCCGTCGTATTTGCAGCAACTTCCTATTTACTCTGAGTGGATTTGATCCGCAAAACTTAAATATGGTAAGTGTAAGTAATTGCATCTGGGAAAACATTTGTTTTGTTGCACAGAGGTGATAAAAGTTCATTCTGGAGTATATGGCAACCGCAATTCAAGGTTTCCTTTTTGCTTTTGGAATGTCATCAGTACATTCATGGCTTCCAGTGAGGGTTGAGAGTCCACTTGCTTTCACAGGAGAATTTGAGAAGAAAGCTTTACTGCCAACAATTCTCATCTCTTCTTACCTGAAACATCCTTCACTTAGATAAAGGCAATGGGTTTGATATTTATCTTGCTGTGCTTGAGCCTTCTGTCATATCCACTGAAGTAGAATATCAGGGGATGAGTCCAGACATTTGTATTTTTATTTTTACCAATTTTCCACTTTCACAGTTTATTTGGAAAGTTATTTTGTGGACCACTTACTTCCTTAACCCAAAGGGATAAAAGGAGGGATGGTTCTTCAACAACAGCTACAAATTTATTGTTCAAGGGGTACTGAGAGGGATCAGTGTCAGGGTTCTTGTCAAGTAATGTCTAACTTAACTGAGATATTTTCCATGATGACCCAAGGAGTTGGGGTAGGGAGGAGGGAAAGAGAGGAGATGTGTTTGAAACCAGAGGTAGGATCAGGCTGAAGTTGGTCTCCGCCTCTCTCACAGACTTCTGCCCAGAGTCTAATCTTCCAGTCAGTGGAAAGCACTGCTTAAAATTTTTCTTGCTTTCAAGAAAGATTTATAAAAGACTTTTTATGCAAAACATGTCTTAGCCACTGCCTTTCTACATTCCTCTCTCACTTTCTCAATGTACAGTGGAAACTATGCTTGCCTATCACTTAGATGCAAGGATATATATAGGTGAAAGCATATCATGTAGATAGAGCTGAGTAAAAAGACCTTGAAACAAACACAAAAGAATGTATTTTAAAAGCACCCTCTCAGCATATCCTAAGAGTTTGGTAAAGAAAGACATCACAAAATAACACCCTTGACTATTCTTTGGCCCTTGCTGTCCATAAGGACACCTTTTTAAAGATCACCTTTTGTCTTTCTGCCAAAAAGCAAGGCTTACAGAATATTACAGCACCTTCACAGACATTTGTTTCAAAGAACCATAACCAGGGGTGCATAAGTAATATTGGTGGAACTTTGGAAAAATACACATGTCCAGAACTCAACCTTTGAGATTTTGATTTGTATTCAGTACATTTGGATAGCTTAATGAGTAGGTTAAAATATTTTTAAAGCCCTAAGATGTTTCTGACGCTTACTTTGGTTGAAAATAACTCTTTTTATTTTAAAAACAATGCAGTTGAAAATATGAGAGAATCAAGAGTTTGTGTGTGTGTTTTGTTTTTGTTCTTGTGTGTGTGTGTAGTTGTTTATCCATAAGATATCTAAATAAACCGACTGAATTAATTCTGCCACACAAACTTTCAGAGTCCTGTAGAATATTTACCACATTTTAAAATTCAGAAAACAAAAGGTAACATTCAGATCTATTATTAGCGCCTTAGGGTCAACAGCTCTCTTTGAATGTCCTTTGGGACTTAACATGGGGTGAAGGAGAAGATCACTGGGGTTTTTATCCTTTAATCTCCTATACCCTTGAACTTATGGGAGTTGAGTCTGGAAAAAGATGTCCTTTTGTCTTTGCCCAGTGGGAATCCCCCTGTAGGTTTGAGGACAGGACAGAGTCGATGGAGGAAAAAGTTCTTCTAAGATGGGCTTCTTTGGTTAATATGTCTTCAGATTATATGGTACATGTTTTTTCCTTAAAGAAAGGGAAAAGAGGCTGGGCGCGGTGGCTCACGCCTGTAATCCCAGCACTTTGGGGAGGCCAAAAGGAGATCAAGACTATCCTGGCTGACATGGTGAAACCCCGTCTCTACTAAAAATACAAAAACAAAATTAGCTGGGCGTGGTGGTGCACGCCTGTAGTCCCAGCTACTCAGGAGGTTGAGGCAGGAGAATGGAACCCAGGAGGTGGAGCCTGCAGTGAGCCAAGATCGCACCACTGCACTCCAGCCTGGGCAACAGAGTGAGACCCCATCTCAAAAATAAAAATAAAAAAAGAAATAAAGAAAGGGAAAAGAGGAAAAGAAGAAACTTTTTAAATTTCTCTCAAATGTTTACTTGTGGTATGATGATACGATTAGCCTTTAAATGAGAAGTCATCTCTTTGCAGAGTCGCTTGGATGTTTACTTGTCACACAACCCTGCGGGAACATCTGTTCAGAATATGCTGCACTGGGCCCAGGTACGTGCTTCTTATTCCTGCTTGATGCACACATACCTCTGTCTTATTCCTGCGTGATGCACACATACCTCTGTCTTATTCCTGCATGATGCACACATACCTCTGTCTTATTCCTGCGTGATGCACACATACCTCTGCAAGACCCTCAAGGAGTGCTCTCAGAGAGCTCACTGCAGGGTTCTGCAGGCACCTGCCACTGTCACATTGATGTTTTTGGAATCAGCATCAACTCTTCATTTTTATTTACTTCATTCCCACTTCTTCTCCTTGTCCTCAGTGTCTGGGTTTTGAGCATGGTTCTCAGATATTCTGACTGAGTTCTGATCCTTAGATGATTCCAAACTGCATTTCAAGGGAAGGCTTTTATTTCCTCTTTCAGAAAGTCATCAGCTCTAATAGAACTTTATATGAAATGATGCATCTTATTCCAGAAAGAGCTGTTCATCCTCCAATCAATATATGGGGCATTTGAGAATGTGGAAACGATGCTTTATTCAGAGCAAATTGAAAGCTAGGGAAGAATTAAAATGGATTTATGGCTTATGTTTTTACCCTCAGTTAAAGTTTTATTTGTTTTATTTTATTACTCAATATACAGAAAGCTCAGAGATAAGTCTAATTCAATTGGTCTGACTTTCTGAGCCTTGTGTGTGTGTGTCTTTGTGTGTGCATGCACACACATGTGCACGCACATTCGTTTGTTTATTATGTAATATTTGCCTTTATTCTTGGCTGATGGCAGTCACAACGCCTTTTGAAAAGTGAACAAAATATAAATAATTCTATGACGGGGAGAGGGTTGGTGTCTTCTTAAAGGTTTAATATATCTGAGACCCCCCCCGAATTTGTATTTTAATATATACCCTAACAAATTTGCTCCCTGTTTTAGACAATCAGTACTATAGATAGCCTGAAATACTAGGTGAGAATTTCTGAAATACTTGGAAGAGTTTGACCTCCAGGATATAAGGCTTCAAGTTCCTTTAAGAAGAAAGATGTTCAGGATATAGGGCTTCCTGCTGATGAGGAGACAGATAAGTCCTCTTATGAGCATGGCCTTCCAGGTAGTACATGTTTAATTTCACAGTTATTGAGCACTTAATATATGCTCTTCTTGCTGCTCATACATGTGATTTTATTCAGTCTCACTGAATTATTATGACAACTTTTTAGTAAAGGCATTGATATCCTCCCACTCTACAAATATCATAGCATGTTATTTATTTATTTTTTGAGACAGGGTCTCAAAAAAAGCATACAGTGGTACTATCATTTTACCCAGGCTGGAGTACAGTGGTACAATCATGGCTCACTGTAGCCTTGACATGCTGGGTTTAAGCAATCCTCCCATCTCAGCTTCCTGAGTAGCTGGCACCATAGGCATGCACCACCATGCCCGGATAACTTTTGATTCTTTGTACAAAGATGAGGTCTTGTTTTGTTGCTTAGGCTGGTCTTCGACTCCTGGACTCAAGCAGTCTTCCCACCTCAGCCTCCCAGAGTGCTGGGATTATAGGCGTGAGCACTGCGTATGGCTGCCTATTCCTTATACATTTTACAATTGACTTCACTTAAGAATAACTTTTCCCCTTTGACAGAGAGTCCTCTTCAGGATAGAAATAAGTGGGGATGGTGGGGGCATGGTAAATATTTGGTTATAAGTTACATAGCCAGCTAAGGCAAAAGTGATGATCATGATGATGGTAGTAATCCTAGTGAAAAAAAGCCGTTTGTTGGGTATTAGTAGGTGCTACATGCTTTATAGATGTTACCATAATCTTCACAATCCTAAGAAATAGTGTTACTATCATTCTCATTTCACAAATATCTTGCTTTGAATCACAGATTCAGTAGTCTATTAAGCCTGGATACAAACAAGTTGTATTAGTGTCTTTCACACTGCTATAAAGAACTACCTGAGACTGGGTAATTTATGAAGACAAGAGGTTTGATAGACTCACAGCTCCACAGGTTGTACAGGAAGCATGGCTAGGAGGCCTCAGGAAACTTACTATCACCGCGGAAAGCAAAGAGGAAGCAAGCACATCTTACCATGGCGGTGCAGGAGACAGACAGCACAAAGCGGGAGGTGCCACACACTTTCAAACAACCAGATCTTGTAAGAACTCACTCGGTATCACGAGAACAACAAAGGGGAATCCCGCCCCCATGATTCAGTCACCTCCTACTAGGCCCCTCCCTGACACGTGGGGGTTACAATTAGAGATGAGATTTGGGTGGGGACACCCCCACTAGGCCCCTCCTCTGACACGTGGGGGGTTACAATTAGAGATGAGATTTGGGTGGGGACACAGAGCCAAACCAAATCACCAGATTTGATCCTAGAGCCCAAGTTCCTAAGTACTACATCCTATTGCCTCCCATTTCTAAAAGCTTGCAGAATTTCAACAGCAGCAGACTGCTGCCTCTCTGAATAAAAATCATGATGGGAATAATTTTAAACTAAAAATCAGGACTAAATTAGTAAGTGGGAAAAATATCTGAGATTCAAGCTAAGAAAGAAAAACACAGAAGAGTCTGAGAATAATTTAAGGAAGTGCTTGACATAAATGTCAAAGTTATCTGCCTCATCAATCCTTCGTGGGTGGCAAATAACAGAAAAATGAAATGCTGTATGTATGAATGTCCTTATATTCTAATATTTGAAGTTTCAATACCAAAATGCAAAAGGAGTCATGCACAGTGTCTCAGTCAGCCCATGGCTACGTTATGCACATCACAGCAGGTGGCTTGCCCTGGCATATGGGAGGCAGACAGCAGCCATGTACCTCACACAGAACTGGGGAAGCTCAGTGGGTGAATATTTCTTTTAATAGTGAAAACAATGTTTAAGGATAGGGAATATAATCATAACAGCTTAGACCACATCCTGAGGACAAAGTACAAAGTTGTATAATAACAATAGCAGTAATTTTTAAATTTAAGAAATTTGTAGTTGATGCCTTTAAAAAATTATTAAAATTCCTGAAGCAAAGATATTCAAGAATCATTCAATTCTGCATCTTTAAAAAATATTTCTGTGTGTAGCATGATAACATTTAAAGGCATTGGATTTAAATGAAAAAATCTGATGATTTTCATTGGAAAGATACAGGAACAAGTAAAAGATTGTACCAATTCTGTGAATTACGGTAACAGTTATCATTTTTTATTACTTATTTTCTTAATCTTTATTGAAATTTAGCTTATGTTTCTAAAGAGTGGGGCATAATGTTAATCTTCTTTGTATATTTCTTCTGTACTGTCTTTAAATGTACACTATTTTCTTATATTATTTTAATGTGTTTATTTTATTTTAGGCTGTTAATTCTGGTCAGCTCCAAGCTTTTGATTGGGGAAACTCTGATCAGAACATGATGCACTTTCACCAGGTACAAAAATAATCCTCATAATCAGTTCCATGCTGTAAATGAACTAACAAAAATAGTATCCACTCATTAAGCACCTGCCACTTCCATTTACCACACTGGATATTGCTTATTGCTGTTCTCACAAGCTGCTTATTGGGTTCTTGCCATGTGCCACATCATTATTTCTAATTCTTACAAGGACATTGCAAAGTAAATATTATTATCCCTATTTTTTTCAGAGGTTCAGAGAGGGTAGGTAAATTACCAGAGTTATTCAGCTAGTAAACAACCAGAGAGAGGGGCTCAAGATGGGCAACTAGACACAGCCAGGAAGAGCTTCTCCCATTAAGAGACAAGACCATCAAGAAGATTGGAACACTCTGAGCAGATCTTCAGAAGAAAGGCATTGAGAGTGAATGGAGGTAGGATGCTGAGCCTGGGCTAGAGGGAGGATTCTGGGAAGCCTGCACGGGGTTGCTGAGCACCAGGACTCATTCCAGGCCCTGAGTAGCTCCTGGGGAAGAGGTGAGTTAAATAGGAGTGCAATGGCCCATTCTTACTATGGACATAGCTGCAGGACACCCACAACCCCTATAGACATTTGAGCTAGTAGGCCGAGATGCTTGGAGAGTTGGCAGGGACAGGACTCTCGCCTGTGCAAAGCCAAGAGGGTTTGGTGCAGGAAGAGTTGCAGTGAAATAGAGCCAGGGACATCCATTCCCCAAGGCTCGCCAAGCTCCTCTAGGTGGCATTGGCCTTTGTTGACTGTTGAACCTAAACAGAACAGGGCTATCTTACCCATGGGACGGGGCCAGTGTGATCTCAGCACATCCCTGTCTGCTGGCCTCTCTCAGGTTTCCTGCCTGGCTTGCAGCACAGCCTCACATGCCCAACCAGGGTGCTTCCCCAGTGGTCACTGCCATACCTCCTTCACTGGCAGATTCTGTCTAGCCATAGGAGAGCTTTTGCAGATGGGCCCCTACCAATGTGAACATACTTGCAGTCTCCCATGACTGCTTTGCAAGCATGCATGTGTGCAAACCTTACCACCACCACTGCTACGATGAAGTGCTTTTGCCCCGCCTCCCATCAGAGTGTTGTTGCCAGTATATGAGGAACATCTCAGCCTCTCCAGTACAGTAGCGGCCAGAGAGCAAAGCTTTGCACATGGTCCCACCTACCAAGGTTATAGCACACAGCCCAGGAGTGCTGAGCTGAACCCTGGCACCCTGAAGTCATTCAGAAATGAAGCCAGTCAACTAAACACAACTTATATCAAGGGCTTCAAAGAATGTAAGAGCAAAAAGCCTCATCCAAAGGACAGCAACTTCAAAGATTAAAGGAATATCAGCCAAAACAGTTGAGAAGGAATCAGTGCAAGAACTCTGGAAATTTGAAAAGGCAAATGACCTCTAAATGACCACACTACTTTTCTAGCAATGGTTCTTAACCAAATGGAAATGACTGAAATGACAGATACACAGTTCAGAATCTGGATAGCAACAGAGATCATTGAAATTCAGGAGAAAATTGAAACTCAGTCCAAGGAATCTAAGGAATCCAGTAAAATAATTTAACAGCTGAAAGATGAAACAGCCATTTTAAGAAATAACCAAATTGATATGATAGAGCTGGGAAACTCACTATAGCAATTTCATAATATAATCAGAAGTATTAATGGCAGAATAGTATGGCAGAATTTTAGGAAAAAATCTCAGAGATTGATGACTGGTTATTTCAGTGAACCCAATCAGACAAAAATAAAGAAAAAGAATTTAAAAAATGAACAAAATCTGGAGAAAATATGGGATTATGTAAAGACACCAAACCTATAGCTCTCTGGCATTCCTGAAAGAGAGGGAGAGGGAGCAAGTAACTTGGAAAACATATTTGATGATATTGTCCATGAAAATTTCCCTAACCTCACTGGAGAGGTCAACATTTAAATTTGGGAAATTCAGAGAACCCCTGCAAGATAGTATATAAGACAACCATCCCCAAGACACACAGTCATCAGATTCTCCAAGGTCTGTGTGAAAGAAAAAATATTAAAGGCAGCTAGAGAGAAAGGGCAGTTACAAAGGGAACCTCATCAGGCTAACTGTAGACCTTTCAGCAGAAACCCTACAAGCCAGAAGAGATTAGGGGCTTGTATTCAACAGCCTTAAAGAAAAGAAATTCCAACTAAGAATTTCACATACAGACAAACTAAGCTTTATAAGTGAAGAAGATATAAAATATTTTTCAGGCAAAATTGCTAAGAGAATTTATTACCACCAGACCTGCCTTCCAAGAGGTCCTTAATGGAATGCTAAACATGGAAATGAAAGACTGTTACCAGATACTACAAAAGCACACTTAAATACATAGACCATTGACACTAGAAAGCAGCTATACAATCAAGCCTACATAACAACCAGCTAACACCACAATGACAGGATCAAATCTACATATATCAATATTAACCTTGAACGTAAACAGGCTAAATGCCTCATTTAAAATGCAAAGAATTGCAAATTGCATAAAGAAGCAAGACCTAACTGTATGCTACCTACATGAGACCCATCTTGCATGCAATGAAACTCATAGGCTCAAAGAAAAGGGAGGGAGAAATATCTATCAAACAAATGGAAAAGAAAAAAGACCAGGGGTTGCTAATCTTGCTTTAGACAAAACAGAATTTAAATAAACAATTATCAAAAAGAACAGAGAAGGGCATTAAATAATGATAAAAGGTTGAATTTAACAAGAAGACAACTATCCTAAATATATACGCACCCAAGACAGAAGCACCTAGATTCATAAAACAAGGCCTTAGAGACCTACAAAGAGACTTAGATAATCACATGACAATAGTGAGAGACTTCAACACCCCACTAACAGTACTAGACAGATCTTCGATGCAGAAAACTAACAAAGATATTTGGAACCTAAACTTGACACCTAACCAAATAGACTGAGCAGACATCTGGAGAACATTCTACCCAACAACAGCAGAATACATACTCTTCTCATGTGCACATGGCACACACTCTAAAATCGACCACACACTCAAACATAAAGCAATTCTCAACAAATTAAACAAAAACTGAAATTATACCATGTACACTCATGAATCACAGTACAATAAAAGTAGAAACCAATATGAAGACAATCCATCAAAACCATGCAATTATAAGGAAAGTAGACAACCTTCTCCTGAATGACTTTTGGGTAAATAATGAAATACAGGCAGAAATCAAGAATTTTTTTGAAACTAATGAAAACAAAGATACGATATACCAGAATCTCTGGGACACAGCTAAAGGAGTATTAAGAGGAAAGCTTATAGTGCTAAACACCCACGTCAAAAAGTTAGAAATATCTCAAATTAACAACCTAACATCACACCTAGAGAAACTAGAAAAACAAGAGCAAACCAACTCCAGAGCTAGCAGAAGAAAAAATAACCAAAATCACGGCTTAACTGAATGAAATTGAGATGCAAAGAAACACACAAAAGATCAACAAAATCACAAGTTGGTTCCTTGACAGAATAAATAAAATTGATAGACTGCTAGCTAGACTAACAAAGAGAGAAGATTCAAATAAACACAGTCAGAAATGACAATGGGGACATTACCACCACCCCACAGATACACAATAATTCCTCAGAGACTATCATTATCACCTCTACACACACAAACTGGAAAATCTAGAAGAAATGCATAAATTTCGGGAAGCATAACACCTCCAAAGATTATATCAGGAAGCAATTGAAACCATAAACAGATCAATAACAAGTTCCAAAATTGAATTGTTACTAAAACACTACCAACCAGAAAAAGCCCTGGACCAGAATGAATTACAGTCGAATTTTACTATACATGTAAGAAGAGCTGGTGCCAATCTTACTGAAATAATTCCAAAAAATCAAGGAGGAGGGGCTTTTCTATAACTCATTTTTTGAAGCCAGCATCCATCATTCTGATGCCAAAATCTGGCAGAAACACAACAAATAAAGAAAACTTCAGGCCAATATCCCTGATAAATATATATGCAAAAATTGTCAATGAAATACTAGTGAACCTAATACAGCAACACATCAAAAAGCTAGTCCACAACAATCAAGTAGGCTTTATTCCTGGGTTGCAAAGTTGGTCCAAAATATGCAAATCAATACGTTTGAGGCATCACATAAACAGAAATAAAAACAAAAACCACAAGATTATCTCAATAGACACAGCAAAGACTCTTAAGAAAATTCAACATCCCTTCACGTTAAAAACCCTCAACAAACTAAGCATCAAAGAGACTTACCTCAAAATAATAAGAGCCATCCCAACAAACATATGAAAAAAAGCTCAACATCACTGATCATCAGAGAAATGCAAATCAAAACCACAATGAGATACCATCTCATGCCAGTCAGAATGGTGATTATTAAAAAGTCAGGAAACAATAGATGCTGGCAAGGCTGTGAAGAAATAGGAACACTTTTACACTGTTGGTGGGAATGTGAATTAATTCAACCATTGTGGAAGTTAGCATGGCTATTCCTCAAGGATCTAGAATCAAAAATACCATTTGACCCCACAATCTCATTACTGGGTATATACCCAAAGGAATCTAAATCATTCTACTATAAAGATACATGCACATGTATGTTTACTGCAGCACTGTTTACAATAACAAAGACATGGAACCAACCCAAATGCCAATCAATAACAGACTGGATGAAGAAAATGTAGTACACATACACCATGGAATACTATGCAGTCATAGTACTATGCAGCCAATGAGATAATGTCCTTTGCACGGACACGGATGCAGCTGGAAGCCATCATCCTCAGCAAACTAACACAGGAACAGAATATCAAATACCACATGTTCTTACTCATAAGTGGGAGTTGAACAATAAGAACACATGGACACAGACAGGGGAACAACACACACCAGGGCCTGTTGAGGGTTGGATGGTGAGGGAAGGGAACTTAGAGGATGAGTCAATAGGAGCATCAAACCACCATGGCACATGTACACCTATGTAACAAACCTGCACATTCTGCACCTGTATCCCGTCTGAGGCGGGCGGACCACTTGAGGTCAGAAGTTTGAGACTAGCCTGGCCAACATGGTGAAACCCCATCTCTATTAAAAATACAAAAATTAGCTGGGTATAGTGGCAGGTACCTGTAATTCCAGCTACTTGGGAGGCTGAGGCACCAGAATAGCTTAAACCCAGGAGGCAGAGGTTGCAGTGAGCCGAAATTATGCCATTGCACTCCAGCCTAAGCAACAGAGCAAGACTCTGTCTCAAAAAAAAAAAAAAAAAAAAAAAAAGAAAATAATAATATTAAGTGCCATTTATAACAAACCCACGGCCAACATAATACTGAATAGGCAAAAGCTTGAAGCATTCCCCTTGAGAACTGAAACAAGACAAGAATGTCCACTGTCACTACTTCTATTGAACATAGTACTGGAAGTCCTAGCCAGAGCAATCACACAAGAGAAAGAAATAAATGGCATCCAAATAGGAAGAGAGGAAGTCAAACTACCTCTTTTCATGGATGATGTGATTCTATATCTAAAAAACCCCACAGTCTCATTCTATAAGCTCCTTACACTGATAAATAACTTCAGTAACGTTTTAGGATACAAAATCAACATACCAAAATCAGTAACAATGTCCAAGCTGGGAGCCAAGTCAAAAACATAATCCCAATCACAATAGCCACAAAAAGAATAAAATGTGAATACAGCTAATCAGGGAAATGAAAGATCTCTACAATGAGAACTTTAAAACACTGCTCAAAGAAATCAGAGATGATACAAATGGAAAAACATTCCATGTCCATGGATAGGAAGAATCAATATCATTAAAATGGCCATACTGTCCAAATCAATTTACAGATTCAATGCTATTCCTATCAAACTACAAATGACAACTGACATAGAATTAGAAAAACTATTTTAAAATTCATATGAAACCCAAAAGAAGCCTGAATAGCCAAGGCAATCCTAAACAAAAAGAGCAAAGTTGGAGGCATTACTTGACTTCAAACTATACTACAAGTTTACAGTAACCAAAACAGCATGGTATTGGTACAAAAACAGATACGTAGACCAATAGAACAGGTTAGAGAACCCAGAAATAAAGTTGAACACCTACAATCATTTGATTTTCAACAAAGTTGACAATAACAAGCAATGGGGAAAGGACCGTCTATTCAATAATTGGTGCTGAGATAACTGGCTAGCCATATGCAGAAGATTGAAACTGGACTCCTTCTTTTTACCATATACAAAAATTAACTCAAGATGGATTAAAGACTTAAATGTATAACCTACAACTGTAAAAACCCTAAAAGAAAACCTAGGAAGTACCATTCTAGACATAGGACCTGGCAAAAATTTCATGATAAAGATGCCAAAAGTAATTGCAACAACAACAACAAAAAGTTGACCAGTGGAACCTAATTAAATTAAAGAGCTTTTGAATAGCAAAAGAAACTATTAGAGTAAGCAGACAACCTAAGAAAAAGAGAAAATATTTTCAAATTATGCATTTGACAAAGATCTAATATCCAAAACCTATAAGATCTAATATCCAAAATCTATAAGAAACTTCAGCAAACAAGCAAAAACCAAACAACACCATTAAAAAGTGAGCAAAGTACATGAACAAACACTTCTCAAAAGAAGGCATACATGCATCCAATAAGCATATGAAAAATGGTCAATATCAATAATCATTAGAGAAATGAAAATCAAAACCATGATGAGATACCATCTTACACCAGTCAGAATGGCTATTATTTAAAAGTCAAAAAATAACAGATGTTAGTGAGGTTGTAGAGAAAGAGAATGCACATACACCGCTGGTGGGAATATAAATTAATTCAGCTATTGTGGAAAGCAATGTGACAATTTCTCAAAGAACTTAAAACAGAACTGTGATTTGACTTACAAATCCCATTACTAGGTATATACTCAAAGGAATATAAATTGTTCTATCAAAAAGACACATGTACACATATTTCATTGTGGCACCATTCACAATAGCAAAGACATGGAATCTAGATGCCCATAAGAGGTGAACCGAATAAAGAAAATGTGGTACATATACACCATGGAATACTATGCAGCCATGGAAAAGAATGAAATAATGTGCTTTGCAGCAATGTGAATGTAGGTGAAGGCCATTATCCTAAGTAAATTAACACAGGAACAGAAAACCAAATATCACATGCTCTCACTTATAAGTGGGGGCTAAACACTGAGTTTACACAAAGTGGGGAACAATAGATACTGGGGCATGCTTGAGGATGGAGGCTGGGAGGAGAGTGAGGATTGAAAAACTGCCTATTGGGTACTGTGCTCATTACCTGGATGACAAAATCATTTGTAAGCCAAATCTCCATGATGTACAATTTACTTAGGTAACAAGCCTGCACATGTACCCCCTAAATCTAAAATAAAAGTTGGAAGGGGAAAAAAATCAACCAGAATATGACCTAGGATTCCTGGATTTGAAGTCTAGTCTTCTCCACTATACTTATTCCTTCTCAAAAAAACAAAAACAAATAACAAACAAAAAACATGTTTGTTTTTAAAGTATATTCTCTGACTTCTTATCTATGTTTAATAACTAAGACTGCCTAATAGTTCTTTAGGATGTCATTTACTAGCCACTTTAAAAAATACCATTATTTGGAACATTAAATATATAAGTAAGAAGTATCATTTTTAGGAAGTAGTAGTATCTGCCAGGGCACACCATTCCCTAGCAAACAGTACTACTTTAGATCTGGTGCATCACCAGATCTTTGAAAACTTTTAGAGAAAGTTTTATATTAAAGGGAAATGTGTATTGTTGTTATTGTTATTTTATTTCCAAGTGTGTGAGGAAATCCAATAATGATTTTGGCTTCTTGCCGATAGACTGAGCTTAAACTGAAAAAGTAGTCTTCAATGATACTTGGGTTTTTCAAATCTAGGATGTAGAAATTTGGGGAAAAAAAATTCTTTTCTTTCTTTTTTTTTACCTTTAAAAATAAAGTCAGGGTCTCACTATGTTTTGAAGGCTGATCTTGAACTCCTGGGCTCAAGCGATTCTCTTGCTTCAGCTTCTCAAAGTACTGGGATTACACACTTGAGCCACCATGCCCAGCCAAAATTTTTTAATGTGGGAATTTTTAATGTCACCATAACAACTACTATAACAACTATAATAATGAAAATGTATAACTCAATTCTAACTCTTGTGAAATATCTGACTTTTCTCCACAGCTGCAGTAGTTAGATGTACGTGATGGAGTGGGGTGGGGATATGCCACACACACACTATTTCAGAATACGGTCGTCTCTGGTGAGGAAACAATGGTGACTAGATATACTTAGTTCATATAGTTTTTCCAATGGCCCCCTCACCCCAACCTCCACCAAAAGATACTATATTCTCAATGGCTATGGCAAAGCGTTCTAGAGAGGCCTCTGGCCCAGTTTTAGTCACATGCCTATCTCTCATACAATCACTGTGGCCTGAAGAATGGAGGACGAACTGGCCAGACCTGGTTACCTGGACCAGAGATTGTGTTGAATCAATATAAGAAAGAAGCAGTAAGGGAGAATTTGTTGAGAGTTTATAGAGTACTATAGTCACTAGTTATTTGTAACAGACTGACTCCTTTTTAACATCATACTTCAAATGTCTTTCATGCATTGGTCACAATGCTCCCTGAAGAGTCTGCTGATTCCCAAATATTAATAATGCCACTGAGTCCAGATTTTGCCTAGGAGAAAGGATACTTATCCTATCCAACACTTTGCTTGAAAAGGTCACATTCTGAGATCAAATGCTGACTAGAAAGATGATCCCCCATGGAAAAAAGAACCTCTTCCTCTAGAATCTTTTGTTATTTTCCCAAACGTGCAAGTCAGAAATACAATCATTGTTTTTTCAATTCACAATTCATATTAGTGCACAAAAGTGGTTTCAAGTATTTTTAACATTTTAATGGTTATATACCATTAAGTGTAAACTAAGTGTACACTTGTAGCATTTAAAGAACTTGCTCAACAGCTGATAGTTAATGTTACTTCTATAATGTAATTTTCTGTAAAAAACTTTTTTCTCTCTCTTTTATTACATTTAGCTTACACCTCCTTTATACAACATTACTAAGATGGAAGTTCCAACAGCAGTATGGAATGGTGGACAGGATATTGTGGCTGATCCCAAGGATGTCAAAAATTTACTTCCTCAAATTGCCAACCTTATTTATTACAAGCTGATTCCACACTACAATCATGTGGATTTTTACCTTGGAGAGGATGCACCTCAGGAAATTTATCAAGACCTAATTAGATTGATGGAGGCATATTTACAAAATTAAATGTACTTTTCTTTCTCTAAGCAAGTGGATTTTCATAATAATAATGAGATGAACAGACACCAGAATGATCCCCAGTGATTTCCATCTTCTAGTATCTATGCCTTTGTATAATCTCCTCCCCTTCAACGTGGGTGGGATATGAGACTTTGTTCAAGTCAACAGAACTGGCAAAGGTGTAAGATGTCACACCCTTGATTAGGTTATGTCATATGGCAAAGGTGATAAGATGTCAATCCTGATTACATTATACAAGAAGTTGGCCAGGCTTGGGGGCTCACGCCTGTAATCCCAGAACTTTGGGAGGCTGAGGCTGGAGGAGCACTTGAGGTCAGGAGTTCCAGGCCAGCCTGGCCAACATGGTGAAACCCTGTCTTTACTAATAATACAAAAATTAGCTGGATATGGTGGCACACACCTGTAATCCCAGCTTCTTGTAAGGCTGAGGCAGGGGAATCACTTAAACCCAGGAGGCAGAGGTTGCAGTGAGCAAAGATCACGCCACTGCACGTCATCTTAGCAGATTGGAGCAAACGATTCTCCTTGTTAGCTTGATGGAATAAACAGATATGTTGAGAAAACTGCCTTACAAGGAACTGAGTATAGCTTTTAGAACCTGAGGGTGGCCTTCAGCTGATAAAACAGCAAAACACCAAGGCCTTCAGTCACATAACCACAAGAAAATGAACTCTGCCCAAACCTGAATAAACTTGGAAGCCCATTCTTCCCTAGTAACCCTCCATTGCGTGAGCATCCTGGTCAACACCTTGATGGTAACCTGGGGAGATCCTGAGCAGAGGACCCAGTTATTCCATGTCTGGACTACTGACCCACAGAAACGTGAGATAATAAATGTATATTGTTTTAAACTGCTAAGTTTGTGGTAATTTGTTATCAGCAATAGTAAACTACTACTACTATTTATTATTGTATAACAATTACATTAATTATATATTTGATTATATTAATTATATAACATGATATATAATTTATAATTATATTATATACAATATATTAAAATATAATTGTGATGTATTAAAGATTAGATAATGATGTATAATAAATATGTAATATACTGCATATGATGTTATCTGTTATAATAAAATTATATATAATATTAATATAAGATGGTAATTATTATTCTGTCTCTTTGGTTAAAAGTTTGATAGATCTAAATTCTTGAGTAAATATATTTTAAAAAATATTTTCACATATTTTCTGCTAATTCAGTAACCTCTGTCATTGGAGAATTTGTTCTATAGATTGATTTTTCTCCTGGTTATGGGTCCTGCCTTATTGCATGCTTAATAATTTTATATTGAATGCCAGACATTGAATTTTGTATTGCTGATTGCTGAATTTGTCTTTATTTCTTTATATAGGGTTGGAAAACAATCATCCAGGCACAGAGTCAATGATCAATAAATATGTTTGGTGACTGGGAGTGTCAAGTGTCATGAAGCACTTGATTGGGCCCTGCAGAAATTGGGGTATTTTACAACATGTAATTAATATAAACTTGGCTAAGACTCATTTATAAAGAATTTCCTGGCATAAATAAGGGGGCTGTAGACATGATGGGGAGGGTACTAAAGGATATCTGAGTCTTGGCAGGGGAAGGCTGGCTGGCAGGGCACCAAAGGCTTCACAGGGAGACACCTCTTTGGTGACTATGGCATATCAGACTGGCATATCCTGACACCGATCTTGTCACTGCCCCAGAAATGACTGCACTTACACATGCTGATTCATGCAACTGAAATGTACAAGGAGATGCAGAACATAAAACAAAACACATGTTTATAATTTTTATCAAAAACTGTAATTTGGCCAGACTAGTGTTTTCTTTTCCTGTAATAAAACACATGGGAAATTCTAGTATGAAACTGTTGCTTGGTGTACATGGAAAAAAAGAAGTATGTGGCTTGACAAAAAATCATCATCCCCTCCACAATCATTCAAGTTCACTGAGCCTTTTCCATAAGGAAATAATAGTGTAAGCATTTTACATGAACTGTATCATTTAATCTTCATGATAGCCTTATAACATGGTATCATTTTATCTCTTCTTTACAGATTAGGAAACTGAAGTTTAGAGACACTGGGCAACTTGCTCTAAAATATTAGTTCTCTGAACTCTGAAACCTTGACTTTAGGTAATCAAGCTCTTAACCTTTATGCTTTAATGTTATAAGTATGTATTATAAACTAGCCATTCAGAACAAGAAGAATGATAAGGAAAACACTGTTCCTGCCCAAGTGGCGCTCAGAGTAATAAAAATATCAGATACTATACAGCTATAGCTTGAGTATCCTATATCCAATTTGCTTTTGACCAGACATATTTTGGATTTTGGAGTATTTGCATATCATAATAAGATATGTTAGGGATGGAATCCAAGTCTAAACATAAAATTCACTTACGTTTCATATACACTTTATACAAATAGGCTGAAAGTAAGTTTGTATGGCATTTTAAATAATTTTGTGCATGAAACAAAAGTTTTGACTGTGTTTTGAGTGTAACCTATCATATGAGGTCAGATGTAGAATTTTTCACTTGTGGCATTTCAGTGCTCAAAAAGTTTTAGATTTTGGAGCATTTCAGATTTGGGATTTTTGGATTAGGAATGTTCAACCTATACTAATTTACATACTTAAACCTTTAATTTTAATTTAATAATTGTGATGAATCCATCAAAAAGTACACCTCACCAGGGTGGACAGGGAAGTCTTCTCTGAAGACATGAAATTTTGGCTGATATCCATGACATCTGCCAGATAATACAGGTAGGGGACCACCTCAGGTGGTGAGGAGTTAGGCTAAATTAAGAAAATTAAAGAAGCCCAAGGAGTCAAATAGAGAACGGGGTGAGATGAGCTCAAAGGGATAAGCAGCGTCTGGTTTTAGGCCCTCCTAGCCACTCGCAGGATTTTGAAAACAAAATCATTGAAGTCTTATTCTCAAGAATACTTAAAAGATAAGATCACATATGTGATTTTAAATGATGATAATAGCTATGATGTGAAGAAAAAAGAACTTCCTGAGACTGGGTAATTTATAAAGGAAAGGTGTTAGTTGACTCACAGTTCTGCAAGGCTGGGGAGGCCTAAGGAAACTTACACTCATGGTGGAAGGGGAAACAAACACATCTTACATGGTGACAGACAAGAGAGAAGTGCAAGCAGGGGAAATGGCAGACACTTATGAAACCATCAGATCTCATAAGAACTCACTCAATATCATGAGATCAGCATGACGGACACCACTCCCATGATCCAATAACCTCATACCAGGTCTCTCCCTTGAGATGAGATTTGGGTGGAGACACAGCCAAATCATATCAGGAAACATTTCACTAATAATGATATTGACTATATGTGGAAATAATATTTTGAACATATTGGTTTAAATAAAATGTATTTTTAAATTTTATTTCACCTTTTATACTTTTTAAAAATGTGGGCATTAGAAAATTTAAATTAAATACCTAATTTGCATTATATTTCTGTTGGACCATGCTAAGATAGTGAAAAGAGTAAGTTAACTATCCCCTAAAAATTCTGGTTATTTCTAGGAAAATGTAATAACTCTGCATTTACAAGATTTTTTTTAATGTATGGAAAAATGCAAGAATGCAGACTGTGTAAAAGATATCAGATTGTGCTATGGTGGTTACTAGGTTTAAGAATAATTTGGAGGCTGAAGAAGAGAAAAACTGGTATCAGGTAGCAATTTTTAAATTGTATTCGTGTGCTTTGCAATCTGTAAATAGCAATGTATCTCTTCCAATTTAGTTAAAAAACAGGACAAGATTGAATTTTTCCTGTGAATTTCCTGTCTTCTATTAAATTTACCAGGTAATGTTAAGAAAAATTTCCTTTGTAACAGCAAAGAAAGCCAGTGGAATTTATAGCCAAGTTGGTAGCATATCAAAGCAAAATACCTGATACATACTAAGTACTTAATAAATAATAAATAATTCACTATTATTATTTATAATAACATTATTAGTATTCCTCAGTAACTAAGCTGCATTCTCTGGACTTCCAGAATCATCTATTCAATCACTCATTTACTCACTTAGCAAAAATTTTTGATGGTGATGGTGATTAGAGGAGGAATGAAATCAAGAAACTCTAACCCTAAAAACCATTTATCTATTTTCAGGGGTGCTGGTGAGATTTGAAGGTGATTTAATAGTAACTCAAAATAGAATACTAACTCAGGAAGAAAACAGGAGCATATATCAAAACAGCAATGTTACCTCTTTGTACATTCCAATCACCATTTATTTACTCTTGCAAGTTGAATGAGACAACTTAAAACTAGATCCAACTTGAATGTCTAGCTAAGTGTCCTGTCTTTTTTTTTTTAAAGAATCTACATTTGAATATACCTCCTACAGAAATTCAAATACAAAATGAACTCTAGAGAATACCATACATACATGCTGTACATTAAGCAGGAAGTAAGGATGGTAAATCTGCCTGGGGCAGGAAAATGATATAATTTTCTTCATATTCAATGGTATGGCCCTTCCTCTTCATTCTCACAAAGATTTGACCTTTGTCACAAATGTAGATGGTCCTGATCCTGCCACTCCAGAACATGGATGTTATCAAGGACAGCTGCCAGCACTCTTGGTAATAATTTCTCTTTAAATGTAAGTGATCTTTCCTTTGAACACTTTGAGTTGGGATGGATGTGTGTTCAGTCAGCTATTATGGCCTCTTCAAAAACCTTTAATATTTTAGTTAACTATGATTGATAGGCCTTTTTGTCACTTCTCTCTTCTCTCTATCATAGCCATTAGTGTTTTTAAAGATGGATGTAGTATAGATGGCACTGAAACAGAGAGTCATTTTCACTGACGCTAAAAGAAAGCACATTCTAGTCTAACACGTAATCTCAAAAATAACAGTTTCTTGTGGAAATTATGAACATTGCCAACATTGCTTTATGAGTAAAGAGATGAAACTTTAAAATATAACATATTTTCTCTTAAGCAAAAGTGTGCAAATTAATAATTTTACACACACACATATATACTTATGGACACTTATGGTTCTATTGAGCAATGTTTGAATTTAGGATGCAAAATAAATTAGATAAATTATCTAGTGAGCAAGAGACAAAATCTAAGTTCTTGTTCATGCACAGTTTTTACTGTAGGGTGAAATTTGTCTCAAAAGTGTGAGGTTCAAATTATTTATTTTTTCCAAATTCTCACTAGTTTCTATTTTGCTGGTTATGGCCTAACCTTTTTAACTTTGAGTTATTTTCAAGAGAAAATTTGAAAAAGCAGCCTTTGAGGAGAAAGAAGCAATCCAACAAGCAAAAAGATAACCACACTGTAATAGCAAATGTGTTTTGAATAGGACATTGGAAGAAAAATAGTAATCATTTTTACAGATAGATTCCGAAGTCAAAGATCTATGTTCAACCATGTATGTTCCACCATCTTCATAACTGAATGAGCAGCCATCATTAAGCAGTTAGCTTAGGCCATAATATGATACTTGGACCAAGATTTCAAAAATACCACATGCCTTCTGAGAGGTTACCCCTTTCTAGCTCCACTATCATCTAATTTTATTTAAAAAAAAAAAAAAAAAACGGAAAAATTTGAGCTTCTAGAGAGTAGGGGCTACCATTTTGTATCCCACAGGGCCAAGGAACAAGTTTTCATTTATTCATTTAAATTAATTTCAGTATGAGTATTGAAATATATAATAGAAATATTATAACATTACATATTTTCTATATACTTTATCATATAGGAAATATGTAATATAGAATATATTATTGAATATTGTAGAACAATATATAATATAGAAAAATATATAATATTCAGTAATAAATACTTATTAAAATAGCAAGCTTATATAGGAAGAATGATGGAGCATTGGGAGAAAGTTCAGCTTTATTTCTTTGGCATTACTTTGTTTCCGTACAAACAAAAGAATTACAAGAATTTTCCTGATTATTCAAATAACTCAAAGTTGAGGAAGGAATATGAGTCAATGACGTAGAAACTCTTTTAAGATTTGAGCTAGACTACAATCTGTAAAGATCTGTGAAATTGAACTATATTTGTGCTACTTCCATATTAAGTCAAGGTAACAAATCAATATTAATAATAATAACATAGTGCTTCCTAGAACTTTCTAAAGAGTTCATTAAAGTTTTATTAGAAAGGATTGTTTATGAAGTTAAAAACCATGAGAAATTCCAGGAAAATCCACATAGCTATGCCATCATACTATGAATCAGGGCAAAACATGCTTGAGTCTTTCATCAAAACTAAATGATTAAGGAGTGAGTGGTACACAACTTTTCCCTGTTCCGACCAGCTGAACACTTCCTTTTACTCCACATTTGTTTAATTGGCATGAAATTTCCCACTTCACTAAAACAGGTATTACAATTTGGACAATACAAAATATCATTTTTTTGAAAAGATTTAAGGATTTGAGGATAAATCCAAACTAACAGAACTGAAACGCCTATGTGATGCTGGGTAGCAACCTAGTTTTCCCTACCCTTCTTCATGCTGGGAGATGAAAGAGATTCAGTTACTGCTTAAGCTCCATAGGCATACTAAGTGAAGTAGAAAACTGAGGCACATGTACCTCCATTATCTGGTATCTCATGTGGGGCTTAGAGCTAAATTGTCATTATTCAGCCTCCATTTCTGCCTTTAACCACTGGTGTAAACAAAGGTTACTGTGCCAAAGTTGGCAGCAAGCCAAATCCCTTTGGCATGTGAATTAGTTTCCTCTGCCATACTGCTAGTTCCAAATTCCTTCTGGTTTCAGGATCCTGTAGTCAGGGTTCCCTCATCTTCTCAAACGAGTTACAGTCACACACATCCCTACACACTGCATGGTTGGCACTAGTTCCTTAATACATGTTACTCCGTTTGATCCTCATGAAGGATCAAGTGGGGAAGGGAGATACTATTATCTCTGATAATAGCCCATTAAGATCTTGAGTATGTTCTACTTCCCTGTTTGACACACTGGTTTGAAAATATTGCTAAGTCCTCCCAACAATGACAGACACTCAGTGGAAACATGAAGGATTCTGTCAAACTGGTTATTTGGCATCATGTAGACCACTATTTCCCAACCTACAAGTGCATCACGGCATTTGGTGTGTCAGGGACACGCCTTGGGTGTGTGTCTCAGTCTAAAGCTTCCTCCTTTTCACAAGCTTCCTGTTTCTCATCTCTCTAGCTTCTAACTGTCACTGTAATCATCTCTTACTCTTCAGCCTGATGTCAAAAGCAAAAGTTCAGAAGTTCCTCATCAATAAGGAGTCCTTGGGAGCAGGTGAAGCTCATCTAACTAGGTAAGACGAAGATCTATCACAACCAGGAGGCAGGTTGGAAGGTGCCAGTTGCACCGACAGTCAGGTGCAAGAGCTCTGCAGTGAGTCTGCCTGAGTGTCCATCCTAAATCTGTCACCTGTTGGCTCTGTGACCTTGAGCAGGTCTTAAATCTCTCTAAGCCTTTGTTTTTTTTATTGATAAAATGAGGATACTAGTACCAAAATTATGGAGATTTTGAGAGCTTAAATAACATGTGAACTATTTAGAACAAGTCCTACCATAAGGACACTCAGTAGCTATTGGTTATTATTAGTTTCATACAATTTGAAAAGTTTCAAAACATTTGCAGATATAAGATGATCTTCAACCACATAGCTAATGTATGCAAAGCTATTTAGCTTCAGAAGTAAACTCTGCATTTCTAGAAGTTAAATCTTAATTCGTTATAGTAAATTATCTCTAATATTTATCTCTCGCTCACTTTTATAAGAAAAATAGTGAAAGCATTTATTAAGAACTTATACTGCACTGTTATATAACTTAATCCTCACTATAACCCTATGAGATAGGTTACATTATTGTCCCAATTTTACTAACAAGGAAATCAAGAGACAAAGCTACTAAAACACTTGCCTGAGGTTAGACATGTTCTTTTGTGGTGAGGCTGGACTTCAAATTTAGACCATTTGACTGCAGCACTTATATGATGAGCATGCTGTTTAGTGTTATAGTGTTGGTCTACCTTTGAACAGATATACTTTTAAACCATGACAAGGAAGTGAGACTGCACATTGAAATATGCAAAATTTGCCTTTGGGTGCCACATGAGAAATAGTCACATCACTAGAAACTAATCATAAGCTTTTTTGTTTGGTTAAAGTTTTATTTATCCATTTTTCTTGTTTACTTTGTGGGATACGGGGCTTAGCTAGGATATAACTCCACTTTTCACTTGGCCATGGTATGAAAACCTGTCCTCTGAATCTTTAGATATTTTGGCAAATTGTAGGCAAACAAAGACTTAAAGCAATTCAATCTTGATTACAGACCAAAAATGCCTCCATACTTGATTAAATTTATTTCATTTTAGGAACTGGATTATAATAAAGACAACTTCTATATGAAAAAATAGATTAATAGTGCTCAAAGTTAGTTCACTGTATTTATTCCCTTTAATACATTATCCGCTTTCAGTGCTATTCAAGTTTTCATTAATTATTAATTATTTCATTAATCATTTTATTTCATTAATCAACATTAATAGATATAATTAATCTGTGAATATTAAATGTTTTATGCCAGGCATTTCTATGATGTGGCTGCTTTTAACAACAACTTGTTTGATCTGTGGAACTTTAAATGTTGGTGGATTCCTTGATTTGGAAAATGAAGTGAATCCTGAGGTGTGGATGAATACTGTAAGTCATGGAAAACTGTGAAGAACATCAAATAAAGCAGGACTAATGGATTATGAGGTTACAAAAGGTTCTGTTATAACATAAAATCTCTGATAAAACAGATAAAATATAGATGGTTTTTGACCTCTGCAAGAGTCATGTTAGTTAGATCTTTGGCTGAAAAACGAACACTGTCCAGTAATGGAAACCAAAATTGTGCTATTGTGCTATTGTGCTATTGTGCTATCTCTCTCTCTCTCTCTCTCTCTCTCTCTCTCGATAGAACTCCTCTTTTGAATTTATGTTTTAAGAATATCAAGCTATTTGCTGATATACGTGATTGTCTTCTATTGATCTATAGTTCTATTACTTTTAAACCAAGAGGGGCCTCAAAAGACAATTGACTTGAGAATATAGCTTTGTCAGAAAGAATGGGTCAATGCTAAATTTTCCCCTACACTCCAAAATATTTGCCAAAAGTAGATATTTTTGAACATTCTACTTATTTTGTATTAAGACTTTATTAATTTTACAGTTACCTGGTGTTATAAATTTCAGAAAATTCACCCTAATAAGCACACAATAGAGGGTTTGTTTTAATTCCTTTTTATATCCTTTGGAGAAGTTCCACTAATGACTGTATTTTTACTGGGCAGAGTGAAATCATCATCTACAATGGCTATCCCAGTGAAGAGTATGAAGTCACCACTGAAGATGGGTACATACTCCTTATCAACAGAATTCCCTATGGGCGAAGACACGTTAGGAGCACAGGTACAAGATATGTCTCTCCTGAAAAGGGGACTGCATTGACATCCTCCTTCTCAGGAGGAATTTAGTGCTAGATATGCATCAACAGAGTTTATCAAAATTGGTTTGAATTATTGGATTAGACTTTAAATAGTTAACAGGGAGGCTTACTCTTTGCCTGATAATTATCTGAAGACAGACAAGAACCTAAAAATATAGACAGCAAGACTGATCTTGCTAACTGCAACCAGAGGTACTTGTTAGGGTGTAAACAGGAAGGTGGAGCCTACATTTTGTCACCTCATTACTGATTTATCATGTGAAAAATTGCTTTGTCCCAGGAAAATGGATCTCCTCATTGTCAGAAGGAGATTTGCTGGGTTGTATGAAATTGACTGTGGGGCACCCAAGAAGAGCCTCTCCTGCCCCCACTAAAATCAAGGGGCCTCCCTCTGCAGGATAAAAAACCATCTAGTTAAATGACAACAGCATTTCTGAAAAGTTTTCCAGGACTGAAAACCTTAACATCCACATACATTTGATCTAAGAGATAGATGGTTCGTGGAGTGAAAGAGTATGGTGTCAATAAGGCTTGAATTCTAGAATGAGGGGCCAGCCATGCCACAGCAGGGGAATGATACTCCTTTAAAGGGAAAATTTAACTGCAAAGCCTCTGAAGAAGAAATAAGAATAAGCAAAATATATGCAATGGTTCAAAAGCAAATAATTTATTGGCAGCTGCTTACCATGTTCATTTTGCATCTTTTCTCCCACCACACATATTAAGTACGAGTTGAGGTCAAGTTTGACATTCTCTCCCTCTTATATCTCCAGTTTCAGAATGAAAAATGAGAGTGAGATATGAGTAGTTTTACTAGTTAAAATATGAAAACACCCGGTTAAATTTGAAGATCAGATAAGCAACAAATAATTTCTTATAAGTCTCATTTTAAGATACACTCTTTATTCATTATTCACTATTATCGCTATTTATAAAAATTTCGTAGAGCATCCTGGATCTTTTTGCTTACTTTTGTTTTTATTTTTTACTAAATCTGGCAATCCCAGGCACAGATGTGAAGGAGTTGTGAAATATAAAAGGAGAAAACTTTTATGGGAAAGGTTTTGCTTAAGTAGAGATAATTTTGGAAAGATTTAGAATTAAAGGTCATTCATTAGATGTAATGTTCTAAATAATTTAGATCAGTTAAACCTCTTGTCAACAATATGAGATGGGTACCACTAATAGTCACCATTTCACAAATGATGAAATTAAGGCACAACCGGTTATGTTAAGAAGTCTAAAGTCACACAAATAGCAAGCTGACAGACCAGAATTTAAGCCCAGGCATCCTGGCTCCAGAGCCTGTGCTCTTAGTCATGAAATTATAGTGCCTTACTTGACCTTCCACCCTGGTTCTTTGCATCTTCCTGAATGCTCTCTCTCCCTCAGGAATCTGGAAGTTGGCAGAGGGACATTGAGCTGAGTATATTATTGTAGTTTTTAAATGCTGTCCACTGGGCAGAGGATGGGGATTTGAATAGAAATTTGGTGAGGAACTAATCAGTGTCCACTTACACTCATCTCTTCTTCCTCTCTGGAAGAGCTATAGGACTTGAGTAAGCATGATAAATTTCACACCCAGGAAATTTGTATATACGAATACATAGAGCAGAGTAGTTACCAGTACAGGCTTTGACATAAAAAGAACTGGGTTTGTGTCCCTGCTCTGGCCTTCTTATCTGGGTGGCCCTCTGGGAAAGTTACTTAACTACATAAAGTTTGGTTTCCACATCTACAAAATGAGGGTTCTCAAAATAGCAGCTAGTTTATAGAGTTGTTGTAAGAATTTAGTAAGCTAATACATATAAATAGGTCAACATAGCACCAGGTACAAAATATGTGCTCAAGAAACTGAAGTTACCTGATTACAATGCTCTATACTATTGACAAGGGAAAAGTGAAAAGTTTTTGTTTTACCATGTGTGCATGTGTGTGTATTTCTGTAATGTTTCTGACATGTTCTATTTACCATAAATTTCTCTCTCTCTCTCTCTCTTTCTCTTCTTCCCTCTCTCATCTTACCCTTTCTCCCCCCAGGTCCCCGGCCAGTTGTGTATATGCAGCATGCCCTGTTTGCAGACAATGCCTACTGGCTTGAGAATTATGCCAATGGAAGCCTTGGATTCCTTCTAGCAGATGCAGGTTATGATGTATGGATGGGAAACAGTCGGGGAAACACTTGGTCAAGAAGACACAAAACACTCTCAGAGACAGATGAGAAATTCTGGGCCTTTAGGTAAATATTAGCTAAGAAAACTCAACAGGGAAATTGGAGGCAATTTTAAAAAAATAACGTGGGTGTTATTAATGACAATCTTTGATGCTTGAAGTCGTATAGCTTCTTGTAGTTTCTGTTAACATCTCAAAGGAGGGAAACAGCAAGAAGCTTTGATTTTTGACTGATTCTCCCACAGGCAAAGTATGGCATTTCAACAAGATCATTTTTACATCCAATTTTTACATCAATTTTATGCATTAAAAGTATGTCCAAAGAGACAGCTGAGGAAATTATCATGACTAGCGTGCACATTCATTCAGCCAATGTTTACTGAGTGGCTACTGTATGTGCTGTTCTAGGCCCCGAACACTCAAACAGGGAACAGACCAACTCTCAGACCTCACAAAGCTTATGTTCATTTTAGTGATAATTTTACAAGTCATTTCTTCTGGATGACCAATCAACTGTGTAAAGATGATTTGGACCAGGACTGTACTGATTTAGAGAAACTGTGATTGAGATCGCACATAGTACCATTTTCACAAAAACTCCAATATTAAGTTTTTAAAACCTTGTTAATGGGCAATGAAGAAGAATCTTTTTGATATCTTAATTGTTTCTTTTAATGGAAGAGTTTTCCGCTGTCACTAGAGGACAGGCTGATGCCTGCAATAGACTTTCTTTCTTCAGGCCTACGCTCCCTGTTGGTTTGTAAACCGGCTGTTAGAACAGAGTGTGTATTCCTATTATATTAATAGAACATTCAGTACCCACTGAAAGTTTGAGAAGAGTGGAGGAATAGAATACAATGTTATGGTCAGAGTTCTTGGGCAGGGGCAAGCATCAGGAAGTATTGTATCACTAGTCTTTAGGAGGTGTCACAACAATTCTCCTATTCTTGGAAGTCCCAATCCATAGATTTCCTCACATGTCCTTTTAATAAACAGGCTTCTGGCTTATGGAATACCTGATTTGACTAAATGTTATATAGGCCCTTTTGCTCCTCCTGTCTGAACAACAAAATACTGGTACTATGGAATATTGGAATATATGGTATATATTAAATATATATACACACACATATATATGTATCTTTGTGGGCAGGAATACTACTAACAACATCTTAATGAATGCCTACTAGCAGCCAAAGTCATTTCTTTCATACCATTAAATCCCTTTAGCAGCCCTGTAAACCAGGCACTACCCTGTTTATTTCTCAAATGAGAAAACATAGGCTCAGAGCATTTCAGTAACTTCTCAAGAGTTGCAAAGCTCATAAATGGTAGAATCATGATTTACAAAAGCCCTGTTTCCAAAGATGGGTATTAAATGGCCCTAAGAAATTGTGAAGCCTCGTGGGGGACTCAGAAGTAGAAGCATGCAAGCCAGATGGGGAAAGGAAGGGCAAAGAAAAGCAAGAGAAGGGAAGGAAGAGGAGGAATCATAAGGTTGAACTTCAAACATCATACACAAGTCTTGAAAGTGTTCCTCTTATGAGGAAGTAAAATGTATATATGCAGAAAAACAAAAAGCTACAATAGCCTATATATAATTGGATAAATAATGAAATACACACTGAATCTAAGTAAACAGCATAGAATCTGTGTGTAAAAAAGAAGTGAGCAAGTGCTGTGAGTTTTAAACTTAAACTTGCAAGTATTTATAAAAGCCCCTGTTTTATTTTGCAGTTTTGATGAAATGGCCAAATATGATCTCCCAGGAGTCATAGACTTCATTGTAAATAAAACTGGTCAGGAGAAATTGTATTTCATTGGACATTCACTTGGCACTACAATAGGTATGTTTTTGAGGGTCAGTGTTCTCAGAGTCTTACAGGAGTTCACCTTTATGTTGGAATAAAATAACTGCTATTTATAGTGCCTTCAATTCTCTGTCCTCTGCTGGGAATAACCCTAGTACTCTGAGTAGCTATGAGCCTGCAGTGCACAGACTATATGTAAGGCAAACCTTTCCTGGGTCTCTGGTCACAGCAGCATATTGACTATGGTGATGCAATTTCCCAGGAATAACGTGTGTTCCAAATTCAAAGAAATGATTCTGCAGAGTAAGTTTCTAGATTCTCTCTGAGCTGAAAAAGTAAAATTTAATGCCAAGGATTATGGCTGAAACATAATGAATGTGCATCAATCATCTCTTTCTCACAACCCAAATGGGATTTTTAAAAAATAAAAGGGAGGGGCTTATACTTATATTTAAACAAATTGAAAAGACATGGTTATATTTGTTTGTTGGAACACAAAAGTTTACTATAATAAATCAGTTGAGTTGATCTATTTAGTGTGTGATTTAGTATTTATGAAATAACAAGTAAACGTAAGCAGTATGTACAAATTTTTAAAGTTTTTTAAGTTGACAATTTACTTCTTAATTTACTTACTTTACTTAATTTACTTTACAATTTACTTCCCAGATAGTTTGGAAAGAAATCAATAATCTAGTTCCAAGTAAAAGTTGACAGGAACTCATACTAATAAAAGCTTTGAATTTGTCATTTCCACTAAAGTTTCCAATTTTAAGAGAATAAATCATGTGAAAATGCAATATTTTAGTTTAGGGAAATATCTTCATTATCACCACGATCATCAGTAACATATATTAATTAGTACTTTAGATTGATAGGCACTTTCCAAGCTCAGAACAAGCAGTTAGCTAGCATCAAAGAGCATATACTAAAAAAGTGTCAAAGAACTCATAGGAGATCAAAAATGCCACTAATAGGCAAATAATTATAGTATCTAAAACATATTGAGCATTCGTTATGTGTACGGTCTTGTGTTCAGGACCTTTCCCACAGTATCTCCCTCTGATCTTCAAAACAACCCGATTGTTATTATCTCCATCTCATAGAAGAAGAAACACAAGTTCAGAACACAGATTCAAACCAGGTGTATCTGATTTCACCAATGGGGTGTGTAAGGATTCTGGAGAAATGGTGTAGAGAAGGAATGACTTTAGTTGGTTTTGGAAAGTGGGTAGGACTTAGATCTGGTCTTATACTTGATCTGAAAAAAAGAAAAAAAAAACATGTAGAATTTGATTATTTGTGCTCTGTGTTACATTTAGGGCATAAAATTTTTTAGTGAATGTTGTTTGCGTTTTGGACAGAGCAATTTCTATTATGTAAGGAGTACCCACTCTTTGTAGGACATTTAGGTCCCAGCCCATTAAACAGGGCTCTGCAGTCAGGGTGACCCCCCAAAATCTCACCTCTGCACATTTCCAAACACCCTCTGGGGAAGTACTATTCCTGATTCAGAGTCTTTTAATCAATTGTTCAGTCAATTATTTCAGTTCTTCTTTATCTGGCCAAGACAGTTTCAATGTTTCAACAAGTGTTTCAGTACACACACACACACACACACACACACACACACACACACCAGTGGAGGCCCAGGAAGGGACCTCTGGAAAGCAAATTATATGGATATTCCTGCTAGCCTACCCAGTGTCGTGCTGATCTCCATCCTCACAGAGATACAAAGGGATGCAATGCTACTGCTGAAAGAGCAAAGCAAATGGAGACGCCTGGTCCTTACTGGGCCATCATGGACACTAGGGAAACCCCTTTCTTTTTGGAAACAGGGAAGAGTCTCGAGGGTTGATAAACACCCAGCAAGTCACTGGGAGCAGTGAAATTTCATTCCACAGTGAGAAAGAAAACCTGTTGGAATAACTGGGTGATGCTGTAGAAAGAAATCAGTTCACCTCCTGTGACTGGTTATTTACTTCCGGAAGCTCTGTGATTCGTTCTGGCATCTCAGAGTTAGGGACGAAATGAGAACGTTGCCAGCATTTACCCCATGCTTGGGAAGTGAGGTCACCTTCAGTTCACACAGTAGTAGCTACTCCGACAGCTTAACCATCACCTTTCCCCTGCCAGCTACTCCATTTCCCCTAGCCAAGTCAAATTGTCCATACGCAGAATAAAATAAAATTGGAGACTTGAGAGCAGAGAAGATTGAAGGCAGATTATCTTTATAGAATAACTCAGAAGACTTCCAATTCATCCCCAATATGATCGCGATAGAAGGAAAAATGACTAAACAGAGCCCCATTTTTGTTAGAAACTTTGCATAAGTACTTATTTTTACAAGATTGTCTTGTCTCCTATTCTCTCAGGGTTTGTAGCCTTTTCCACCATGCCTGAACTGGCACAAAGAATCAAAATGAATTTTGCCTTGGGTCCTGTGATCTCATTCAAATATCCCACGGGCATTTTTACCAGTTTTTTTCTACTTCCAAATTCCATAATCAAGGTAGGCTCCTTTCACCAAAATGTACCTGAGGATCTCATTTTGGATCAGAAATCCTTATTACTTTCAAATCTACTGTAAAGTAAAGGTAGGAAATTTAGATAAAATCTATAGAACTTAGACTCTGTGGGCATGTGCTTGTGTATGTGTGTCTCCATGTGTGCGTATATCTGTGTCATAGTATCTGTAAGTTCTATAATACAATTTACTCTACAAGGTCATTAGCAGAGCTGAGTATCTGTCAGAACCTCTAGCTGAGCTGAGTGCTGTATGACAACAAAGATTTTTCTTGTTTTCCCAAGGGTTTTTTTGTTCCATTTAGTCAGGTAGGTCAATGAATTCACATTGCCCAAATGAAAGACACTTCAAGTTACCCATAATCACTGATGTGTCCAATTTTGACATTAAAAAAACCTAATTAATATATTGCTTCCAATATGGAAACTTGCCCTAATTTACTAAAGCTAAGATTCCAAAGCCTAAATGTATTACAACTCAAGTATTAAGTCAAATGTTTACTGGTTATTTTTCAAGAGTTGAAAAAATCATTTGGTTGCCAATTGTGGATTTGGAATTTTATCTATTAAAGAGGTTTTTTTTTTTCTCTTTGCTTTTGTTTCTTTACAAAGGTCATTGCCACAATGAACATAGCATTTAATAAAATTCAAAATTGGCCTTTGAATTTGGGGTGATGGATAAAATGGATTTGGGCCAAATCTGAAATCAACGAGACCAGTTATAATATCAAAATAATTCATATATAAGAAAATGAGATCTTGGTTTGGGCTGGAGTGGTAGGAATGGGAAAAAAATTATTTGTGAGCTAACACAAGGAAGAATTTCCATAGGGCCTAATGATTGGTCTGATAATAATTTCATTGTATTGTTTACTGAGAGCACAAATGATGTAACTTCCTTATTCAAGAACTTTTCTAGTTTATTTCAAAATGTGTTGACATCAGTTAGTTTTTAATGTTTTCTATATTTGGGCAGCATGAGCAAACTAATTTATTAAATTAAATTCAGAGAGAGACACATCTATCTGTAAATACATATATGTGTTGTATGTGTTGCTCTTCCTACATAGGTCAGCTATAAGGCAAATCATGTTCCTGGGTTATCTCAGTTTCACATTTCCCACTGTCAATATTCCTGCTACTTTTAAGTCCCATTTCCTGCTCTTTTCTTCCATCAGTTTCCCCCAGAAGCTCTAAGACCCCACCAGGAATCCCCATCCAAGTTTACTTTCCCAAGTCCTGGAAGTTTCAATTGTGCTGCCTTTGCGACATTATCATATCTTTTCTGTTCAATGGTTCCTTCTCTTTGGTTCGCCATTCTCTACTTTTCAGCCTGAGAGCTGGCTAATCTGGGACAGTACTCGAATGCAATGTGCACATGGGTAACATGGAAAACCCCGATTTTCCCTCATATTCAAGGTATTATTTGACCTTAAGAAAAACTGTTTTACATTTAGTACCAATTAATGAGAAAAAATATTGGCAAGCACTGACTGGGAAGAATACAGGGAAGCTTCACTATGGAGAAGTGAATTTGGGATTGACAGCCTTTATTGCAATCTCCCTGTAAGTAATGTTTGATAATCTTCCTCATTTGGAGATACCTTCCTAAGTCACCTTTCCTGAATAATTTGGTCTCCTTGACTGAATCAGTAGTACGAATAGATCCCCAAGCATGGCTCTTTCCTAGAAGGAAGGAAATGTCAAGAAGTCTGAAGATGATTCTTGAATTCTGGTTTTTTGCTCTTGCTATTTGGGCTTCTTGTCATTGTTGTTGTTGCTATTGAGTTGAGCTCCCTAAATATTCTGGTTACTAATCCCTTGTAATATGCATAGTTTGCAAATATTTTATCTCATTCAAAGGTAATTACTATTTACTTTCATAGGCTGTTTTTGGTACCAAAGGTTTCTTTTTAGAAGATAAGAAAAAGAAGATACCTTCTACCAAAATCTGCAACAATAAGATACTCTGGTTGATATGCAGTGAATTTATGTCCTTATGGGCTGGATCCAACAAGAAAAATATGAATCAGGTACATGTGATAATTATAGAGCCATTTGATACCTTAAGAAATTCCAGCTTTCCTTTGACTCATTTTGATGTATCTATTTACTGTATAAATTCATATGGTATTCCAAACACTTAAAGACAGATTTTATTTTTGCTTTTAAAAATGTTTATGGGTATATAATAGTTGTACATATTTATGAGGTACATGTGATATTTTGATATAAGCACACAATGTGTAATGAACAAGTCGGGGTAATTGGGATATCCATCACCTCAAGCATCTATCATTTCTTTTTGTTAGAGACATTCTAATTTGACTCTTCTAGTTATTTTAAAATATATAATGAATTATTGTTAACTATAGTCATCCTATTGTGCATGCTGGACTTTATTCCTTCTAATGGTATTTTTGTACCCATTAACCAATGCCTCTTGGTCCTTCCCCTATCCCTACTTCCCTTTCCAGTCTCTGGTAACCATCATTCTACTCACTATCTCTATAAGGTCAGTTTTTTTTAACTCCCCTATATGAGTGAGAACATGCAGTATTTGTGTTTTTATACCTGACTTATTTCACTTAATGTAATGTTCTCCAGTTTCATCCACATTATTGCAAATGACATGATTTCATTATTTTTGTGGCTGAATAGTATTCCACTGTCAAAATGTACCACATTTTATTTATCCACTCATCTGTTGATGGACACTTGGGGTGATTTCATATCTTGGTTATTGTGAATAGTGCTGTAGTAAACATGGGGGTGCAAATGTCTCTTCCATGGATTGATTTTTTTTTTTAAATATAGAACTAGCACTGGAATTGCTGGATCATATGGTAGTTCTACTTTTAGTTTTTGAGGATCCTTCCTACTCTTCCCCATAGTGCCTGTACTAATTTGCATTCCTATCAAGTCTGTGCAAAGGTTCTCTTTTCTCCACATTTTTGCCAGCATCCATTATTCCCTATCTTTTTGATAAAAGCTGTTTTAACTGGAATAAGATAGTATTTCATTGTAGTTTTGGTTTGCATTTTTCTAATGATTAGTAATGTTGAACATTGTTTTTAATGTGCCTCTTGGCAGTTTGTATGTCTTTTTTTGAGAAACGTCTATTCAGATCTTTTGCCCATGTTTAAATCAGATTTTTTTTTTTTTTTTTTGCAATTGAGTTATATGACCTCTATATATTCTGGTTACTAATCCCTTGTCAGATAGGTAGTTTACAGATATTTTCCCTCATTCAACACGTTGTTACTTCACTTTGTTGATGGTTTCCTTTGCTTTGCAGAAGCTTTTTAGCTTGATGTAATCTAATGTGTTCATCTTTGCTTTGGTTGCCTGTGCATTTGAAGGCTTACCTCAAATTGGCCCAGACCAATGTCCTGGAGTGTTTCTGCAATTTTTGTTTGTTAGCAGTTTCATAGTTTCAGGTCTCAAATTTGTCTTTAATCCATTTTTATTTTGTTTTTGTATATAGCAAGAGATAGAGATCTAATTTCATTCTTCTGCATATGGACATCTAGTTTTCCCAGCATCATTTCTTGCAGAAATTGTCCTTTCCCCAATGTATGTTCTTGATGCCTTTGTGGAAAATTAGTTGACTATGAATGTATGGATTTATTTCTGGGTTCTTTATTCTGTTCTATCCGTCTATGTGTCTGTTTTTATACCAGTATCATACTGTTTTGGTTATTACAGCTTTGTAATATAATTTGAAGCCAGGTCATGTGATGCCTCCAGCTTTGTGCTTTTTGCTCAGAATCTTATATTTAGAAAAACCTAAAGACTCCAAAAAAAAAAAAACTGCTAGAACCGATGAACCAATTCATTAAATTTGCAGAATACAAAACCAACATACAAAATTCAGCAGCATTTCAATATGCCAACAGTAAATAATCTTTAAAAAAAAAAGAAAGAAAAAATCAAGAAAGTAATCCATTTATAACAGCTACAAATAAAATAAAACACCTAGGAATAAACCATACCAAAGAAGTGAAAGATTTCTACAATGAAAACTATAAAACACTGACGAAAGAAATTGAAAATGACATTAAAAAATGGAAAGGTATTCCATGTTTATGGATTGCAAGAATCAATATTGTTAAAATGTCCATACTATCCAAAACAATCTATAGATTCAATGCAATCCCTATCAAAATACCAATGACATTCTTCATTGAAATAATAAAAAAAAAGCCTAAAATTTATATGGAACCATGAAGGTAGATATCTGCTATACATAGAAGATCAGGTACTCAACAAACCTTGATATGAAGACTGGGGAAGTGAATAGGCAGCTTCATTCTTCTATTCCCTGGCAAAATTTAGGAAAATGAATGTTTTATAATGGGTAGTAGCTTCTTACATGTTCTCAGTCAGCCACAACTTACTACAGTCAATTTGAATTTATTGCATTTGAATATATTGCATTAAAAATAAAATCCTGAAAAAGGAGAGAAGCACAGATAAACCTTGATCTTATTTCACATGTTCCTTCCTTTGTGGGTGACTTTTGTTTTGAAATGAAACTCACCACTTAACCTACAAAATAACAGGACAGGGTGGAAGGGAGATGGGATCCCCTCTTTATGAAGCAGCAGCAGTGCTGTTTTATCAACTTTTCATTTTCTGTGATTGAGAATTCAAGAAGAAGGAGGAGGAAGAGTTCACATCCGCAGACTGGTGTGGTTGAATAGTTGTCTCTAGTATTCCAAATAGCAGCCAATGAGGCTGTTACAGTGAAGTCAGTCGCAAGATAATTGTTCTGTACCCCTATTCTCTAAGAAGCTAAATTGTGTTAGACTGAAACCCATAAGGAACCATTGTTCAAAGTTGGCTTGTTCAAAAGTAAAGATTTTTAATAGTTTCTCTTAGATTCATTATTTTCTAAGACATAGAATTACGATTACTATTTTATCTCTATAATGTTTACAAATATTGAAATAACCTTTGGAAAAAAATGGCTTTTAGCTTTACTTTTGCAATATTTTATTTTATCCCCATAAAAGCCTAGTAAATTGGTAGTATGACTTTTAGTATGTTCATTTAATAGATGAAAAAACAGAGACTCAAAGATGTTAAATATGGTGGCCAAGTTCACGAAGCTGATCATTAACAACAACAGGGCCTGAACTCCTGGTTTTCTGATCTAATCTGTGACAGTGCACCTGGGTGCGCATGCACGCATCACCCCCACACTTGCGCATAGAACCTTTCCTAATTGGCTTTGCTCCATGATGACCACTACTGTTCCTTCTACTTGAAAATAAGCAAATTATCCTACAGATTCAGAGCTGGTACAGGTTTGCTGTCAAGCAGTCCATTCCATTAGTCAGCCTGTGGTTCACTCACATTCAAGTATTGACATAAATGGTAATTTATCTAGATAATTCTACCTCGTTATTTTCGAAGCCCCATTCTTGTTTGCTTCTTCTGTGCATCATTTTTCTCTGATTCTGAAAGACAAAATTTTGTTGGGCAATTGCTGTAATATGAGTTTTATCTCCTTTAGAGTCGAATGGATGTGTATATGTCACATGCTCCTACGGGTTCATCAATACAGAACATTCTGCATATAAAACAGGTAGAGTCTTAGTCATGGAAAACCATTCCAATCCTTATTTTCAATATATTTAAAAAGACAGAATTGACCCTGTTAACAGGTCTACCCTAAGAATCTTAAGAGCTTGTTTCCAGTTTGTCCTTGCTGCCTTCTGTATGCCTTGATTTCCTTGGAATTTAAGAGAAAGGATTTTATGGTACAGACCAAGTAGATGACATAAATGAACACCATCTTAAATCAGAGTTTTTAAAATAGGCCCTGAACTGAAGCAAGAGGTAAACTAGGGAAGCCTCAGGAGAACTGAGACTTCTTCAGAGAGAAGTATCTGGGATTTAACTTCTTTCTAATGAGGCTTGGTTTTCCATGAACTTTTCCTTTAAACCAAAGGGGGGTTATTGCTTGTTTTTCTGTTGAGCTCCACTTGTCATAATTGTAAAATGGGTATTTACATCCTTCTGGTGATCTAGGAGCCCTATTTTCTTCCTAGCATACAGTATTTTTCTAAAATTTGCTGTTAGCTCTCATGATTCTTACCCTCACTATTCTTTTTCTAAAAAACATTTGTTTCAGCTTTACCAATCTGACGAATTCAGAGCTTATGACTGGGGAAATGAAGCCGATAATATGAAACATTACAATCAGGTGAGCTACTTACAGTAACCCCAGAATGCTGATTTTGATAAATTATACTAAAAAATTATATGAGGGTGGAAAGACTCCTACCTGTCATTTGGTGGCATTTATACTGATAGAACTTTTTTTTTAAAGTTTAATTTTAATTTAAATTTATTTCAGAAAATTTATAAATTAAAGAAGCATATACAAAGGAAATTAGATCATGTGTAATCCTTCCATCCAGAGATAACTAGATGTACTAACATTTTGGTGTATTTATTCCAATTTTCTCAGTATTATATTGCTTTTATACAAATTTTAATCCTTCTATTTTACTTAAGCTATAGTAAGAGATGACTAACATTACTGAAGGATTTTTAAATATATTTTTAATGGCTACATAATAATAGAAATTGTTTCATAAAAATCTTTACAGCATAAATGAATATATACTTTTTAATGCCAACAGAAAAATTAGAATTCCACACGAAAGTTGAATAAGTATTACCCAACATTGAAGACTTGGGTCATAAGGCATCTTTTTCCATATAGCTTTATGACATAAAAATCTGTAGACTCGTTTAGCACTGTACTTTTAATTAATCCTGTCACCACTTTTCTGTTCTCATAACCAGGGGCTTGGCTTGTAAGTATGAACTAAACAAATTAAATTGTTTTAAGTATTTTCCCAGGCTATCATATTTTAAGCTATTTACTAATGCAACTATAGATCAATTATTAATAAGTTGTTTCTGAGGATCAAAACAATCAGACTAATCAATTTCTCAGTAATGAATTGGCCTGTTAGAAGAATAATTCTACTAATCCTTAAAACCACTACAAGAGATAGACCATGTATATTTTATTTTTAAAAATCAGTTGAAGACATGATTTACATATAATAACATTACCAATTTTATGTGTCCCATTAAATGAGTTTTGACAAATATATCTATTTGTATAACCACACCACAATCTAAATATAGGACATTTCTATCACCCCTAAAAGTTTTTTCCCTGCTGCTGACACTATTTTTAGACACAAATGCATGTATTTGCAAATGCTTAGAAAAGGTCTAGAAAAAAAATAAATGTTAAAGTGGTTATCTTCAGAGAGAGGAAGAAAGAAGAAAAGAAGTGGATGGACATGAAACACTAAGGGACTCTCATTTTGGACTTCACATATGTCTGTTTTCTTCCATTATTTTTAATAAACATGTTATATTTATAAATTGTTTACATTTACAAGAAACTGAAACAAAATAAACACACACATTCAAGATCATTATGGTCAAGTACTAAAGTATGTGAGAGTGTTAATGTCCTTAGAATTTATCCACAGTTAGCTGGTCCTACTGTGCTCCAAGCCAGTCCTATTTTGTGAATTAATCTTAGTTGATGCCAATTTTTATTACATTCCCTCCAAAAAACTAGTCTCAACAGTTTGCTGTCTCCTCAAGTTCACAGCATTATCTCTGTTCCCACAGTGATGTCTGACTTTTCCTTTTGTTTGTGATTGTTCCCTTTGTCCCAAGCACTGGCTACTCCTCCTCTCACCACTCTGAAATGATTAGCATTCCCCAGGGATTCTTCAAAACTCTCTTTCTTCCTTGGAGAAGTCAGCCATACCAATAGCTTTAATTTGGACCATTTCTACTACTCATCTAGATTTTTTCAGGACTTGCCTTCAACCTGTTCTTTCTTTAGGTGATTCCATTAACTGTTGCCCATACGGTAGTCTGAAGACAGACCTCTGAGAAATGACCCTATCTTGTCTCCAAAACTTCTGAAATATGTCCAAATTTCCTAGCCTGACATTCAGACCTTGACTATCTGCCTCCAAGTTTATGTCCTATCACATCCCCTTACATATTCTGTTCTCCAGGTATATTGGGAATCTTGCCATTCCTGATCATAGCCTACAAACTCTTCCTGCCTCCCACCCACCCTCATCTCTGCTGTCAAAATGCAACCTTCCCTCAAGAGTCATTTCACAGGACCCCTCTTTTTATGAAATCCTCAGGTGGAAATAGCTTTTTGTCTTTATTTTGGGAGTGTTTATGGCATTTAACATACCTTACTTTGTATACAAATATTTGCTTAGCTATCTTGCCTTTCTCCCTCTTTTGCAAATTTCTTAAAGGTAGAGACCATTGTATGTTTTCTTCCTATGTCACTGGTGCCTAACACAACTATGGCCATCGTCCATATTCATTTAGCAGCCTTTGTGGTTATTGCTTTGAGGAGTTTCCTCTCATGTATGACCTTGCTTTCTCTCCTACAGAGTCATCCGCCTATATATGACCTGACTGCCATGAAAGTGCCTACTGCTATTTGGGCTGGTGGACATGATGTCCTTGTAACACCCCAGGATGTGGCCAGGATACTCCCTCAAATCAAGAGTCTTCATTACTTTAAGCTATTACCAGATTGGAACCACTTTGATTTTGTCTGGGGCCTTGATGCCCCTCAACGGATGTACAGTGAAATCATAGCTTTAATGAAGGCATATTCCTAAATGCAATGCATTTACTTTTCAGTTACAAGTTGCTTACAAGCCCATAAGGGACTTCAGAAAAAATAGTAACCAAGAATGATGTTGTCCCCCTGGGGGAGATGCACAATGGAGTCTGTTTTCCAAGTTAATTGTGTTAGTGTTATTTATGTTTAGAGATATCTTTGCATGGGATCATCTACAGGTCCTTATAAACAATGAGGTAGATTGGGCAAAAAAATAAATAAGTTGCCTCTGATATTTAAGTCTAATTAAATTGTAATTTTTAGGGCATACCATGAAGTATAGAAATGTCTAAAGCTTCAAAGGAACAGTGAAATTCCTTTAAGGTCCTATATGGAAACCTCTATTGTCATTTTATTTATATGGGTTGCTACGGCAATGGACAGAGTGTAGGATTAGGAGGAGGGCCTGTAGCTTCTTTATAAAAGTTTCTTAGCTATCCTGAAGATGTACTAGACATTTTTATTTTTTAGGTATTTTCAACATGAGAAATTCAAAAAAGTCCCCAAAGATTCTTCCAGAGAAGCCATCTCCTCTTATAATCTTATCCCTGGCTATCTGGGTAAATGGAATCTTGAACCCATAATAGGATACATGTATAAAATCTTTCTTATTTAAGCAGAAATAAATTCTACAGCATCAATATCATTTTATAATCATAGGGAGGCTTCTTTGTTTAGCATGTAATGCCCCCTTTACAGGCTTTTTGTTCTTTGAGGGGTTTGAACATTCCATGAAAAACTGACAGATAGGAAACTGACAATAAAAGATTAAGCTAAAGATAGAAGCAGAAACTACCAGGCTAGTTAGTCTCTAAACATTAAGCATTTTCTTCCTCCATCTTAAAGGCAATGAGAAGCCACCAAAATATTTTACCTAACAGAAACCTGATCGCCATATTTTTGTAACGATCACTTTGGCTGCTGCATAGAAAATGGATTAGAAGATGCCAACAAAAGATTCTGAGCAAGTTTGTAAATCTGATCAAGTGTTCTGATGCAGGCCGATATCCTTCCTCTGTGCTCTCTAACAGAGATGATCCTTGGAAAATCCAGAGCCAGCTCCATAATACTGCCATACTCTGCTGGCAAATCCACAAGCTGCTGGCCCCTGGAGCCATTCTTCTCTCAAAACTAGCATTCATCAATTTAATGTATATGTATTGATGGGGAATAATGGTCACTATGAAAACCATGTGATAATATGGAAAAATACCCATGATATAATGTTGTGTGTGAAGAGAAGAAAATGAAACGGGTAGAACTATGTGATTGCAAATATATATAAATATTAAAACAATTATATGACTTTATAAAATATTTGTATACAATGAAAACTGAAGCAATATAAAAAATAAAATTAGTTGTGTCAGGGTGGTAACATGAGTGATTTATTTATACTTTTAAATTTTTAATATAGTAATATATAATGTTACAACTTGTCTAAATCTCACAAATTTAACATTCAGTAAAGGAAGATAAACGTAAAAGAATACATATTTTATTATACATTTTTATGTAGGCTAAATAATTGATGACTCTAGAAGCCTTAAAAAGCTTACTTTCAGGAGGAGAATCATGCCTAAGGTCCAGAAACTGTCCTAATACTAAAGCTAGGTGCAGTCAGATTAATTATAATACATTTCATTATTTTGTCTGGAATACCAAGATAACTTCCAACCAGGAATGGAGTCTAGCAATGCTTTACTGCTGGGGAACTTGGCCACAGACTTGTAATACAAATTTTTAGATATATTGACAATGTTTCTCCTTATTTTTCTTACTTATACAAACCAAGAAATTTGACTCACAACCTTGAAACAGACTCACCAGGTTACTCTAGTTTCCCAAGCTTCAATATTCCATTGCTATTTTTAATAGTACAAGGTAAACAATAACATTAATGTCATTCAACACAAATTTATGTCAAATGTAAATTCTGACTCTGAACTTCAGTGAATTTCTTTCAAACGGTATAATCAGTTTCAGAGAGGCAAAGTCTTGCTCAAGTGACGGCCTTTCTGAGACTCATTAACCAAATAACAAGGCACCTGTTTCACCATCAGGGCTTTGTTCAACTTTGATCACCTCTGCATTCTCTTCTCATAGGAAGGTTTCCCATATTTACCAAGGTCTGGCCACAATACCAGAAATGTTTTCTGTTAACTATATGCCCTAGAATTACCGTTCCTTCTTCTAAATCACTTTGTGTTTTTGTTTTTGTTTGTTTGTTTGTTTGTTTTTTGAGACGGGGTTTCACTCTTGTTGCCTAGGCTGGAGTGCAATGGTGCAATCTCAGCTCGCTGCAACTTCCGCCTCCAAGGTTAAAGCAATTCTCCTGCCTCAGCCTCCCGAATAGCTGGGATTACAGGCGCCCATCACCACGGCCAGCTACTTTTTTGCATTTTTAGTAGAGACGGGGTTTCACTATGTTGGCCAGGCTGATCTTGAACTCTTGACTTCAGGTAATCCGCCTCGCCTTGGCCTCCCAAGATGCTGGGATTACAGGCATGAGCCACCGCGCCCAGCCTAAATCACTTTTTATTATGCTTCCGAATTATCTTTTTGGAGAGTTTTATGTAAGTCTACCGCCCTAATACATTTTAAGTAGCTTGAAAACAGAAGCAATTAAGACATAGAACTCTCCATTACCACACTAAATTCATTCTTGCTATTCCTTTTTGGTCAACCACCACTACTACCATGACCAGCTCTCCTTGAACTTGATCCCTGACAACTTATCTGTTCTCCATCGCTATAATGTCTTATAAATAAAATCATGGAGTATGTGGCCTTGATATTGGCTTTTTTCACTTAGCATGATGTCCTTGAGATCTATCCAAATTGTTTCTTATATCGTTTGTTCCTCCTTATTGCTAAATAGCATTCCACGGTATGCATGCCACAGTTTGTTTAACCATTCACTCACTGAAAAACATGTGGGTTATTTCCAAGTTTTGGCTTTATCTTTTTGGCTTTTCACTGCTTAGTGACATGTCTTGAAAATAAAAAGAACACTCAGTTCAGATTCTTTAATTTGAATTAATTGCATGTCCCACTCAAAGCTAAATTTTCTGTGCTAACACCTTCTGTAATCTGTACACTGCCTCAAAGGGAAAATATGTTACTCAAGCCAGAGTTCCCATTGACTTGACTACACAATCCCTGATTCATATTTTAATTTGACATTTAGAGATTGCAAAACAGTGACCCGGTTCTCATTACATTTTAGAGTTCTAATGTGATTTAAGAAGTGCTTTGGAGTAGGGTGAAAACAGATTGCTAGTATTTATACCTTGACTGACTACGAAGGCCTTCCTCCAGCCATTGTCAAGATGTGACATGTCTTTAGCTCTGTCCAAACCACCTTCGGTATCATCATATCTCCGACACAACCAAACCAAATGAAAATAATCATAATCATAACAATAGTGTACCATCATTAAAAATCTATGTGAAGTATTAATATAAATAAAAGCATGAACAATTTTTAGTATATAGATATAAAAAGGTAAATTCTATAAAAACAGTATGCTTTCTATGGAATGCACCTTCAAGAAAATTTCATCATTCTCCTGCATTCTACTTCCTATAAGACTGTCCATAAATTCCATTTATGGAGAAATTCTGGGGTCAAACCTTTCTTCTTTTTGTACCCTCTATGCATATTTGCCATTTTAGTTTGTGTGTGAATTTCTTTCCTTATCAAAGCAGTCAACTTAGCTAAGAAAGATTATTAATGTGGGATATGATGTGGTCTTAATAAATTTAATCAAAGTAAGCACTTTTATAGTTTTTGATAGCACAACAGGATGACTATAGTCAATAGTTTAATTGTACATTTAAAAATAACTAAGAGTATAACACAAATAGTATCCTTTGTGTTACAAACGATAAATGCTTGAGGTGATGAGTACCCTATTTACCCTGATGTGATTATTACATATTGTATGACTGTATCAAAGTATCTCATATATCCCATAAATATTTATACACCCACCACTATATGCCTCCACAAAAATTAAAAATTAAAAACAAAATAAGCACTTAAAAATATCTTCTACATCCTGCCACTCTAGCCCTACCTCAAAGAAAAGATCCCTGGAAACTCTAGGTAATGAAAATCTGGTCCTAGAGTCTATGAAAATATGACATCAACAGTGTGTGGTTCAAAGCATTCTGAATATTCAAAACAGAAGCAAACAAATCAGTATTGGGGTGAAGCCAAGGGAAAATTATTGACCACCTACTCCACAAGACTTGTCTCAGGTATGCATGGAACCAGAGAATGTTTAATGTTATAATGAAATACGTATTCATATCACAAAGTTACACATGTGTATTTTAATAATTATAAAATGCACATATCATAAGTATAGTGTGATATTCAGTAGCTTCAAGTGTGTTTTTTGGCATTGGCATAATACATATGTATATTTCCATAGTTATTTATATTTATCTAATTTTAACTTTGTTTTCCACTTTTTTGATATACCTGTTAGCTATTTGATATGTTTCAAGGAATTTTTTTAGGAAGAAATGTTTTAAATATTGTTTGCACCCTTGAATGTCTGAGAATGTTTTTTGTTGCCTTAACACAAAAGGTTAAAACATCTTTCCACCACAAGATTCTGTAGACATTTTTCTATTTTCTTCTGGAGTTTAGCATTACAACAGAAGTGTGTAAAGTCACCTTCATTTTTATCTGTTTGTAGGTAACCTGTTGTGTTTTTTTAGAAAATAATTAAATTTCTGCTTATATACTTGTTTTATATTATTGTAGTTTCGTTTTCATCTCTATAATGAAACGAACTTAGCAAGCATATTTTTGCAAAAGTGTCCCCTTTAATTTTGCAGTGAACTCTTTCAATCTGCACTTACATGTTTCTTTAACTCAAGTTTTCTTCTGTCATGCCTTTGAATATTGATGTCTCTATTCCTTTTAGTCCCTTGTTTTAATCTAGTCAATAATCTGTTACCTATATGTTTCTTCAATGTCTACCATCTTCTCTGTCAAAGATTATTTTTATTTCTTTGTCTTTTTCTCTGACCTGTGGGCTTAGTAATCAAGTTTTTCTTAGGATTACTAACGTACTTCTATGGAATTCTGTGCTTTACAGTTTCCAGTGTGTTTCCATTTTTAGTTTTCTTTCAGTTTTTCTTTGTCCTGTCCATCTTTCTTTAGCCATCAAACTATTGCATTTTTATTATGAACAATTGCAGACCTGCAAAACCGTATCGAATACATTACATTGAACATCTATATTTACTACCAGGGTTTGGAAATTAAACATTACAAATGAAGTTTGTCTCGTTGCATCAATTTTGATATATTTTTTCTAAGATATTGTTTGTTTCATCTATATTTATGTATCTTTCTATGTATGTATATTAAATATGTATTAAATCATACATATCTATGCATGTATTTCTGGATATATGTGTTTGTGTGTGTAAAATATTACATAGGAAAGTCACTTTTTTAACTTTTCCTTTTTATTTCATGCAATATTATTTTTATTTCAGTATATTCTTGTTTCTTATATTTTATTCTGAGTTAAAAAAAAAAAAATCTTAGCATTAGCTGTTCTAAAAAATGAAAGTACTCCCCGAAGAAGATGCAATATTTTTAACAGCTGTGATTCACATGTGGTCAGGCTTTAGTGGTAACCACATCCTTCCTGAGTGACCTTTGGAGATCATCCACCATCTATCTCACCATAGGCTGGTAACCATATTTCTCAGCTTACTCCACATGTTTTCTTCCCTTTCCAGAATGTGAAAAGCTGGTGAATGGGAGTCAGGTATCTTAATTTCTAAAACCAAGGATCTATATCTGTTTAGTTCATTTGATTTTTGGAGGATTATTTTGTTTTACCTTGAGCAAGTCACATTTTCTGGGCCTCATTGTCTTCTACCATAAGATAAAATAATTTGATTAGATGATTTTTTTCCTGTTATCTGCAAATAAGCACCTTATTATCAAATAGTTCAGCATCAGAACAAGATTCCTAATTCCAAAGGAGTTTTATTTACATAATATTATATTGTGAGATAGATATTAGAAGAATCTGACACTATGTTCCATTCCAGTTTCTCTTTTGCAATTGAGTGACTTGTTTTGATCTAAAAAGTATAAATTCTCATGCCTGTAATTCCAGCACTTTGGGAGGCCAAGGCAGGTGGATCACTTGAGGTCAGGAGTTCAAGATCAGCCTGGCCAACATGGTGAAACCTCGCCTCTACTAAAAATACAAAAAATTAGCCAGGCGTGGTGGTGCATGCCTGTAATCCCAGATACTCAAGAGGCTACAGCAGGAGAATTTCTTGTACCTGGGAGGCAAAGGTTGCAGTGAGCCGAGATTACACTGCTGCACTCCAGCCTGGGTGACAGAGCGAGACTCTAAATAAATAAATAAATAGTATAAATTTATCTCATTCTTATTAATGCAGCCCATGAAATGTAAGTATTAGTTCCTTTTCAGATAGTACTTTATAATTATACTAGTGCCAAATTAAAAGACCTATTTTATAGTGACATGAAAGTCAACTGCAAGAAAAATACATAGTCATTTTCACTTACAGAGGCAAATCCCTCAACATAGACAAAAGTAAAAGACCTTATGTCAGGATGTGAGGCAGATCAGACCAAGGATTTCATTCAAAAATAATACTTCATACTCAATAATCCCATGTGAGAATTTAATGACTCAGAGTAAACAGAAAATCAAAATTAGCACTTGAATCTTGGGTAATTTAATAGCCAAGGCATTTTGGTGAATTGTAATTAATGCTCTAAATTAGCCACTATTTCTCAGAATCATGTACCAGAAGAATAAGAACTTCAATAATTAGAGTATTTTAGATTTACTTTGTGCAAGTTATTACTTCATCCAGTACTCCACAACTAAAGTTATTATCTGGGCATACCGAAGATTTAGAATAAATTGAGTGCCTACTATATGCAAGGCACCATGCTGGGTACTGACAATGTGGTAGGAACAGCACTCCTTACCAGGCTGTCTATGTGGTATCAGCCAGCTGAATAACGGAATGTTTGGGCCAGAATAGCATATACTGAGACCAGGGTGCAAAAGGTATCCAACTTAAGTGACTCAAAAGCAGAAATGGTAAATAAGATATTTCATTTTTTTTTCCTTGACCTTAGTCACATCTGATCAGAGTATTCAATGCTTTCTACATAAACTCTGGATGTAGGCAGATGAAATTACTCACCATCATCCTTCTTTTGACAGATGCAAGTACTCAGCCAAATGTAACTCTTCAACATAGTATTAATTCAAGAGACATGATTACCTCTGACTTTTGCAGGGGAAACAGAAAGGTTCAGAAACTCCTATTCTGAAGATGGGATCCATTTTTAAAGGCTTTAACTCTGCTTTCTTTTCTGAAAAAGTTCTCCAGGAGATCATGGTCCATTTATGCAAAACCTGAAATTTGTTACTATAGTCAGAAGGTTTATGCAAAACCTGAAGCAGAATTCTTCCAAATCCCAGGCGTCATACTTCACAGCAGTCGAGAGCAGAGTGACTGCACTCTCCTCGCAGATGCCTTGATTGTTGGCAGAGCTTTCTTCAAATGATTTTCCTTATAAAATGCAACCAAATCTAGCAATCCTACTGCCTCCTCAGGAGAAAGACTGGCACTGTTTGTGTACACGAATTCCAGGAAGGCCCAGTAAGCAGAGTATGAAAATTCACTCATTTCTACAATATTATCCTCATTACCTTCCAACAATGAATGAACATGCTCACATACATCAAATTTTGAGAAGAACTTTATGTGCATAAATGTACTTTCCATCGACCACAAATTTCAAGACTGCAGTGTCCAGGTTGTCAAATTCCCTCCTCAGTGACTCAGCCACTGTGAGGGTGGTCATCAGGTTCCACAGAGAGGAGGCGCCACATGATGGCAGGAGCAGCAAAGCAGGCAAACGTGTCGTCAGTGCAGACGTGCAGAGGTGGGTGACGTCAGGAAGGATCACAAACTGGCCCTGGCCCCACATGTACACATGCCCACCCTGGGTCTTGGCCCCAGATGTGTGGGAAGAGTGACAGACTGCAATCTCTATAATTCTGTCCTTTTCCACAAGGACTAAGGTAGAATAGGAATGGTGGCTTTTATTGCCAGTGCCCAACTGCCCATAATTGGCACCCCAAGCATATGCTTGGCCTTCATCTGTTAATATTAATGTGTGTCTGTAAGCACAGGTAGCCTCCCCAGTGTCTACTGCCACCATGGAGCACACCTGTCCACAAGCTGTGTTCACAGCCTCTTTATTCCGTAAGCAGCCAGTGACTCTCTGAGCAACTGGCTGATTAACTGTCGATCCATATTTTACATGTCTAGAGTTATTATAACCCCAGGCAAATACTTCTCCATCAGATATTAGCATCAAAGAATGGTGAGACCCATAAGCAACCTCAGTGACTTGTTTGACAAATTAGTAGAGAAACCATGATTAGTTGTCCCAGAGCCCAGCTGACTGTACACATTATGGTCCCCAAGTAAAGACTTATTTTGTTGCAAGGACAATGTATATACCACTCCCACAGCTGAGGCTGCCTATCTTTATGCCACTTAAAGAATCCAGTCTCCAAGGTTTGATGGTGCTCTGGATGTTACCTAACCTCAAACAGCCACAGCAGTTTGTGCCAGGGTATTACTATTGTATATAAAACTTCAAGACCAGCACTGCCAAAGACACAAGCCTGAGGAATTAACTGCAGTTCTTCCTCAGGAAAAAAAGGTAAGAAAACTGGCCACTTTCCCACATCTAACTTATTCAAAGATGACAGAGTGGCCTGTATTGGCTTTCAGGGATTTCCTACCATTGTAACATTTTGTATGTAATAAAGTAACTTTATTGCTGATCCTGTGAATCCATTCATTTATTTTATGAAACCTTCCCACTTTCTTCCTAGGGAAGATGAAGTTCTTCCATATGGACTCAGTCTTGGGCAGTTCCTTGGTCAACTTTTCTCTGGGACTGGAAAGTTTCAAATCATTATGAAGAGCAGACTTCTCAATTCTCAGCTCCATTGAAGAATATATGAACTGCTAAGCTGATGGTTACAGATTTCTGGAGCCCCGTATTTAGTAATCTTCAATCCTTTCCCTTTTAGTTCCTTATAAAGTTGTCTTCTAGAGTAAAGTTAATGTGACTCAGGATAGCCTGAGCCATGTCTACTCTGCCTTCTAGATCACTGTTACTGCCTGGATGATTTTAACTTTAATATGATTGAGTCTAGTTATATACTGCTCTGTTCAGTAGCCACTAGCCACATGTGGCTATATTAATTTAAACTCTCATTAATTCAAATCAAATCAAATAAATTGAGTGCTCAGTCTTAGTCACATTTTATGTGCTTGATACCACGTGTAACTAGTGGTTACTGCACACATATGAAATATTTCCATCAGCGCTGTCTGTTGGACAGCTCTGGATAAAACCCTAGGAAGAAGATTAGTGAGACTGGATAAGTTCTAGCTGAAGCAGGACACATGGACACAGAGCTCAATTAGTTCAATTAGTTCCAGACTAGGAGAAGCACTTTAGACCAAAGCCGCTGAAATCAGCTTATTGCAGGGGAAGTTTATCAACGTTGCAACCAGACAGCACTTGAAGAAAATGTCTGCTACTTACAGGCAACATGATCTCAGGCAAGTAACTGAGTCTCTCTGAGACTCAGTGTGCACTTCTGAAAAACGGAAATAAGAAAACCAGCCTCATCACTTTAGCATTAATAGTATAGTAGCATGTATGGAGTCCCAAGCATAGTGTCTGGCAAGTAGTTGGTACTCAGGAAAACTTCCTAATACTGACAATATCATCAAGAAAAAAAAAACTGAAGTATTGGTGATGATGAGGCCCCCACCCTAATGCTTCTTGAGGAAATTGTTGGCAAAGTTTCTGAAGAAAAACTGTCTTCCCCATGAAAAGTTTCCTGATCCTCCCTATTCTCACTCTTCCATCCTCTGCTTCCAGCTAAAAGGATCACCTCTCTGTCTCAACTCCACAGCACTTTATTGTTCATTTTCCTATGGACCCATCTGTTTTCTACCTTTAACTGCCCTGACTTGTAGTCCTCTACCAGAAAGGGGCTCACACCTGTAATGCAGGGACTTGCCTTTATCTCTCAGCAAACCTTGCAAGGAGATTTGCATATAGCCAATGACCAATACATAATGTCCCAGAGATTTGCCATTGTCAATTTTCATTCTTCATGAATAAAATGGATAGTACCTCTCCCTGTCTTGCTGGCTCACCCTCTACCCCTGGAAAGAATCAACTGTCAAAAGAAGCAGAAAGAAAATAGTGTCACATTCCTCAAGAGAGGCCTCACGCAGAGCTAAGGGAGGGAGCATAGTCATCCCCAAACAACATGACCCTTCCCTAATCTTAAGTAGGGCAGTGTTCTCCTATGGCAGTATTTCCCAAACGTTAGTCATTCACATTCCTCATTCACAATGTTTGCAAAATCCGCACGTTACCAATAATATTGTTTGTTTAAAAGTCTCAAAGTTGATTCACTGTTTCGTTTTTTAAAAGAAATTTTATGCAGCTATAGTATAAATGAGAGAAAAAATAAAGTATCATTTGCCAAAACTTGAAGGTAACCATAACATAATGAAAAGTACATGACTGATAATGAAGTAGATAGATGCCATGCCTAGCCAGTACACCTGAGTTTAATATCTGCTTTCTTTTTGTTAAATGCATGCTCTTTGTTTGAAAGGGAGATTAGCAAGTGCTAGAAACAATGACATAAGCCAAAACTAGATTTTCTCCTTGATGTGCTCAGAAGACTGAAGGAAACTTGATAGGGAGACTGTAATAGGATGAATAATGGCCCCCAATGATGTCCACATTCTAATCTCAGGAGCCTGTGAATATGTTATCTTATATTGCAAAATGAACTTTGCATATGTGATTAAGTTGGGATCTTGAAGTAAGGAGTTCATCCTGGGTCATCTGGTTAGACCCAGCGTAATTACAAGGGTCCTTATAGGAGAGAGGCAAGTAGGCCAAAGTCAGAAAAAGGAGATGTTACAATGGACCTGAGGTTGGAGTGATGTGCTACAGGCCAAGGAATGCAGGCAGTCTCCAGTGGCTGGAAAAGGCAAAAAGTGGGTTCTTCTCTGGTCTCCAGAGGAAAGTAGCCCTACCAACACCTTGATCTTAGAATTATGACCTCCAGAAGGTAAGAGAATAAGTTTACGTGCTTTTTAAGCCACTGAGTTTGCAGAAATTTGTTACAACAGCAAGAAGAAACTAGTACAGAGACTGGCTGGCATACCATGTTATTCAAGGTCATGTAATACCATGTTAATGTGTCAGCTAAAACCTTCCCTAGCCCCAGTGATGTACACCTACACATCAGGACACTGCCTAATGATTCCCACTAGGCAGACATGGAAAATGGTATCCATAAATTAAAGCCAGCTACAGAAGAATTTAGGCCTGAGGCAGCCAAGCTGGTTGCTAAGGTGATGGCTGATTATAGGGAAAGTTCTGCATGGTCAACATCCTGTTTCCTCCACTACTTTGGCTTTCCTTTATAATATAGCATCTGACCTGAAGAAAAGTCGTTCCAGAATCAGCCCTCCTTCAACAAATGGACTCTGCATTTAGGTAGGTCATGCCTACGGCTCTTTCCACTCCTAAATTGAAGTATTGTTTTCTAAGATTTAAATAGACTTGGCAGTATTTTCTTAAATTTAAAAAAAAAAAAATTACTGTATTTGTCTAATTATAAAAATAAAATGTGTTTATTATAGCCATTTTAGAAAATAGAAACTAACAAAACTAATAAGTTAATTTCCTTTTCACCCAGAGAAACCTACTTGGTTAATATTTTGATAGATTTCTCTCTGGTCCCATTTCTGTTCACGTCCATTGATAATTGGAAAGTATTCAATAAGTATTATTTAGCAGCCTTCGTTTTCTCTGTTAAAACATATTATGAACACTTTTGCACTACCTCTATAATATTTATATACCTCATATAATATACCTCTATAATATTTTTGTAATGACTGAATATTTTGTTATAAATATGAATTATTATTTCTGTAACCAGTTCACTCACATGACTATTTATGCTACTTTCAATTTTTCACTATTTTCTTATAAATATTTTGGTTCTCCACAGATGGCTCCTAAAAATAAATGTATGAGTTAGGAGTATTTAAGTTTTTTACACGAATTGTCAAATTTCCCATCAGAGAGTTACACAAATTTATCTATAAAAAAGAATAATTTTAAAGGGAATTAATTGCAAATTTGAGTGAATATGAAAGAAGGAAATAAGTGGTAAGCATTTTGGGGGGAAAAAAGAAACCCTTTTATTTTGTATTCATGTGTTAAGCAAGAGAATCTGCTTGCCTTCCTCTTGACCTAACAATCTACTGGAGAAACAGGGAAGAAGGAGATGCATGGAAATGGAGTAACTTCTTAAAGGGGAAAAAATAAGGGAGCAATTTTTTTCCTAGAACAGTTAGATGAATTTAAAAACACTGTTAGGGCCAGGCACGGTAGCTCACACCTATAATCACAGCACTGTGGATGGCCAAGGCGGGCAGATTGCTCAAGCCCAGGAGTTTGAGACCAGCCTCCTGGGCTCAAGGAGCAACATGGCAAAACCTGTCTCTGCAAAAAACACAAAAATTAGCCAGGCGTGGTGTCATGCACCTGCAGTCCTAGCTACTTGGAAGGCTGTAGTGGAAGGATCACATGAATGTGGGAGATTGAGGCTATAGTGAGCCGTGATCACACCACTGCACTCCAGCCTGCGCAACAGAACAAGACCCTGTCTCAAAAAATAAAAATTAAAAAATACAGTAAAATAAAAACAAAAACACTAGTAGTATCACTGTTTTGGGGTGTTAGAAAGGTTTTGTGGATGGACAAACCTCATTATGGCAAAACGTAGAAAGTCTTTTAGGCCTGCCTATTTCAAAATTCTCTTGGTACATAGCCAACCAACGATAGATCTGATGATTTAATCAATACAGAGAATCAATCTGTATAGCCTTAAAGTACATTTCTGCTTTGGCTGTCTACCCAGATTACTACATGGAGAACATTCAAATTCCTCACTTGCTAAGTATTGATGTGGCAAAGCCCATGGCCTCCACAGTAGCTGAATACTAGGCCAGCTTGAGCTAAACCCAGCCCAGTATACTGTAATTACTACAAAGCATGGTCTATTGTTGAGATTGCCTGTTCCAGGTTTCTTATATATTAATATTTTAACTGAAAAATGAGATAGAAGATTTCTAAGTAATCAGCTTCACTTCTAATTTTTTCTATCTCAAGCCGACAAATTGATATTCATCCTAATAATAGCAACAACATCTTAAGTAGCTTCTGTACGCCAGTCACTATGCTATGCACCTCACACATATATTTTACTCAGGCTTCACAACAGTGTTGTGAGAAAGATGCTGTTATTATTAGCCATTTATGAGTGAGCAATCTGAAAATCAGAAATGTGCCCAAGGGCCCATAGCTGGTGAGAGGCAGAGCTGGAATTTGAATCCAGGTCTGTTGAATTCCACCTTCTCTACTGTATCTTCTAAGTGAGACTCCCCGCTAGGTGACCCTGTGACTTTAGGCTTCATCTGGGACTCCCAGGCCCCAAACCAAATCTGCGCATCTTTGTGCCTGCCCCTCTAGTGGCCCTGGGAAAAAGTTTTAAAGAAATCCAATGACAGCTTAAGTCTTTTCTGATCCCTGATTTTCCCATCTTTCAGTAGGTATATTACAGGTTTGAAGGGGTGGGAGAGGGGGAAACAATTTTCTTCTATATCTTTAAGGGCAATGTTTTTTAAATTGTCTATAAAGTTTCTGGATTCTTTTTGTTGTGTGTTTTGATTATTTTGTTTGGTAGGTATTAATATGATTAAGAATAGGCTCCATTTCCTCTGTTGGAAAGATATGCCAGACATCACAATCAAATAAACACTCTAGGTCAGGAACCTTTGGGGGAAAGCTTTTGGGAATGGTATGTGTCAACATTAGTGACAGTTCAAGGTAGGCAACATGCTGATATGTTCTGGAAATAGAGCTGAGAATCCCAAGGCCTCAATCCAAAAGCTAGAATGCGTAAGGAGAGGCTCTCTCTGAATACAGAGACACTTACCATTTATTTCTTTTAAAGCGCTGGGCTGTCTCCTGAATGCTATGAGGTGCTTAAAAGGGCCTCTTCTTACCCTACTTGCTCTCTTTCCTCTCTTCATGTCCTTCTGCCCCTTGCTTGCCTTAGCCTCCATCATGCTGAAGCTGATCTTAAAGATTTGGACAAGTTGATTCCCTTTCCTTGGCCTGAGTTTACTCATCTGATCTGCCAGGGATTTGTCAGCCTCAACACCGCATAGTCCTGTAACGTGATCACTTTAAAAATCAGAGCAGGACAACAGCAGAGTTGCACAACCTTGCCCTTCTGCCCCACACCAGCCAGGGAAACCGCAATGCCTGCCACTTCAGTGTCTGGGTGATTCTCCCATCGTATAGTTCCCCTCTTCCTCCATTAAGGTTTATGGTGCTTTGAGCTGCTTGCTGGCTGATCCTAAACCCTAAATTTGGAAGCCGCACAAGGCTGACTCCCCTCTAAGTGCTTCAGGACTAAAATAATTCCCAGCCATTTATCTACTTCTTACTTCAATTCGCAAAGGCTGAAAATATAAGTAGACATTTTCTATTTTTTTAAAAACATCTAGATATAATGTCAGAGGAGAGAAGGATTATAGAAACCAACTTACTCAAGGACATATTTAGAAGCAAAAAATCTTTTCAAACAAAAAATGTTGGAGAGGCTTCAACACACATAAAGTAAATGAGTAGCAGTAGTATACATTTATCATATAAAATTCAAATTTATGACCTTCACATATCATGAAGTACAGTGATAAGGGTGATACTACTTCAGTGATCCCCAAAATTAGAAATGGGATTACAAAGAACAGAACTTTGGTTATATCCGCCTAGACTCACACCATAGTGCTTTGTTTTATTTGGCTATATGATATGATAGAATCTGCACAGATAAGTAGTTGAAGTCATAGTTGTTTTTAAACAAACGTTTTAAACAACTTCAATTATCTTGTATAAGATAGCAAAGGAAGTTTTACTTGAAAGTTCTGGCAAAAGTTCGTAAATGTGTGGCCACTGATGTTTTGCAATTTGATAATGTAATGTACATTTTTGGGATTAAAAGTGAAACAAAAATGCATCCATGTGCAACATTAGGTGATTCACAGCATTTTCCAATTGGAATTCTGCAGATCAAATCCATGTGATCCTATTCTCTAGGCTTTGCTATATTTGTTAAATGCAAGCTGGTTTTATGATGCTTAATTAATATTTAAACCCACTTTGAGATGAAAGAAAATGGAACCAACATAAACTATCATTAGAAACAAATAACTGGCATGGTTGTGTCTTCAATCTCTGTAGTTTCTCCTTACACATTTTAAAACCTCAAAGAGGTCATGGTTAGTATGAGTCACCATTTTACTACTTTTTGATGCGGTGAATATAGGAAAATCTTTAACCCTAAAAAAACTAGTCTTCTTTCACTTATTTTTATTTTTAGTTTCTTCACTATCCTATTGCAGACATGAATCGTTCAGTTTCTGAGACCAAATTCCTCTCTGGGGACAAGAGCCGAGCTAGGAGAATTTGTAGTACGGGGAATAGAGCATCTCTTCCTGCAGGTAGCATGCCTGCGAGTGCGGCACAGCACTGGCTCCCAAACTCAGCTCACCCGCAGAATCATTTGGTTCATCTGATGAAAATACAAAGTCCTGGGCCCCAAACCTGGAGTCTCTGCTTCAGTGGATCTGGAGTGGGACGTGAAATCATTACCATTAATTTGGTGCTTCTGATGATTCTGTGTCTGATTTTTTAATATGAAAGGTAAAGTCATGGTTGAAAATTTGTTTCCACTTGGCATGATTAAAACCAGTGCTTTGAAAAGAACACACAATTATGATATGCAGTTGCTATCCAGAGGATTCAACATCTGTTCTAGAGTTGGTGAGAATGAAAAATTTCAGTGTCATGAAGAACAGGCAGCATCTTATAGAAATGAAGTAACATTGCTCCTGAGACAATGAGAAAAGCTCACATCTTTTTCTCACCTGGAAAATGGACGTCTACTAACTCACAATGGCAAGCTTACACGCAAACAACTTTTGGAAGACTTACCAACAGATACCAAAAGCTAATAATTTTAAATACCTTAAAACACATGTTTGTATACCTTTATTAAGTAAACTTTTTAAGACCAGTATTTATATACTGTGATGATTCCAACATTTCTCAACCTCAGTGCGATTGACATTTTAGGACAGATAATTTCTTGTGGGGGGCCTGTCTTGTGCATTTTAGGATGTTTAACAACATCCCTGGCTTCTACCACTAGATGCCAGCAGCACTCTCCTAGTAATTACAGCCAGAAGTTTCTCCAGACATTGCCAAATATTCTCTGGCAGGGCAGACTTGCTCCCAGTTGTAAAGCATCCCTCTAGAAAAACCACATAATCTCTTTTGAGTTTCAGATTTCTATAATGTAAGATCAGGGAGTAAAGCAGTATTCATAGCAGTAGAATCAGAAAAGACTAATACAGGTAAAATTAAATAACTGGTTAGGAAAAGAATAATTCAGACTTAATGTCAACGCTTACTGAAAAATAAATCTCAAATGGTCTTGAATTTCAAATGAAAAAAGAAGTTAAATGTTGAGAAAATATAAAGAATATATTTTACAGCATTAGGGTACAGACTTGCCTAAGAAAAACAGAAAAAGTGGAAGCTAAAATTGAAAACCCCCAAAGACTGAACTCTATTAACATTTTACCACTTCTCTATGATGAAATACTAAAGAAAGGCAAAACATGTAAACTTTTAAAAATGGAAAAAGAAAAATATATTTGCTACATTTATAACAAACTGAAGATCAATATTCATAATAAAGAAAAAACCCAAGCAAATCATTAAAAGATTTAAAAAGAAATGGAAAACAGGTTAACAATTTGAAAAGCAATTCATAACTAACAATTAAATAGCCAAAATACATAAAAAATGTCAGTCTCATTATAACTCAGAAAAATACAAACTAAAACTACAATGAGATATCATTTTGATCCTATCATATTGGTAAAGTTAAAAATACTTGTGAAAATTAAAAAGAATTGATGAAAGAAGGCAGAAGAAACAGCCATTTTCATGCCCTATTATGTTACATTGGTTCAATCTTTCAAGGGTTGATTTTGCAGTAGCTGTCAAAATGTAGACTGTGCATGACCTTTCACCTAGTGTTCTACCTCAATACATCTAGACCATAAAAAAAGTTTCATACAAGGATTTCTTGCTACAATATTGCTTTTAATAGCTAAATATTGCAAGCCATCTAAGGGCTATGATTGATACATCATCATATAGCAATACATTCATATAAGGTAGCTTTATGCAGTAGTTAAGCCATATTTAAAATATTGATAGGAAAAGGACTTTTGGATGACAATGTTTCAGAACTGTATATAAATATGTAAATATAGACATATTTTAATAATCTATTTATATAAAGATATATATGTTTGTCTTTATATATAAAATGTGTATATCTATGCACACAAAAATCTCTTGAAGCATTCATATCAAACTGTTAGTAGAAATTAAGTTCAGGGAGAAAAGTATGTCCATATAATTGTATATATTTTATAGTGTTTGAAGTTTTACCACAAACATGTATTTTATAATTTTTAATTATATAATTTTAAAATAAATAAATGAGGATATTGAATTAAATGATTTCTGAAATCTATGACTTCAGCCCTAACACACTGTGATTTAATTAATTCTGGCTTAGAAATAAATGGAAAATTTAGGTTGGTCACAGAGGCTCACACCTATAATCCCAACACTTTGGGAGGCTGAAGCAGGAGGATTGCTTGAGCTCAAGAGTTTGAGACCAGCCTGGGCAACATGGTAAAACCCTGTCTTTACATAAAATACAAAAATCAGCTGGGCATGGTGGCGCGTGCCTGTGGTCCCAGATACTTAGGTGGCTGAGGTGGGAGGATTGCTTGAGCCCAGTAGGTTGAGGCTGCAATGAGCCATGATGGTGCCATCGCACTCCAGATTGGATGACACAATGAAACTGTCTCTTAAGAAAAGAAAAGAAAATTTAAGCTACCAAAGTTGTATTCATACCACAAATTCCTTTAAGAAGGAAAAGAAAAAGGGAAAGGTATTACAATTCTTTAAGCCCCTGCTATATGCTTGTCCATGCGGTGTAGATTTTTGCACTGATCCTCACAGCACCTTATTTTTATGTTAGATTAACTGAAGCTCGGAGAGTGGCCTGACCAAGATCATTGGCTCAGAAAGGGAAGGAGCCAGGATTCACACTTGAATCAGTCTGTGGGAAAGATTATTGCTGCTCTCTACAGCAGATGTTTTGTAGTTTCATGAGTTGATGGAGAAACTCTGGTTTACCTTATAAACTTCAAGGCAGACAGCAAGAGGCCATGGTGGAGGAGCAACTGTCCAGTAGCATAACCATCATAACCCTGCAGGAAGTAAAATTGCTGAGATGTGGTGGATGCTTATTCTGCACCAGGTCCTGCATTCATATCACACTTAACCCTCACAGCAACCTTAAGAGGGAGGTATCATGTTGTTACCATCTTGCAAATGAGGATGCAGGCTCAGCAAAGACAGAAAAGTTGCTCAAAGTCACATATACAGAAAGTGGTGGAGGTATCGGTCTGACTCCTCATCCTATGTTAATTACTGTATACATAGACTAGTGTAGAAATTATTTGCTACTAGCTGGACTTTGAAAAAAGAACCTTAAAACTGTAAGATGGTAGGTGTTTAAGCAATTCATAGGCTAATGCTCAGAGTCAGAGATAAGGTTATTTGCTTACTTTGATACGGAATGGTTTGCAATATTTCAACACTGGAGTACAGTATATGAAGAACAATCACACGTCGATTGATGTAGCTAAGGTATCAATTAGAGTCTAAGTGCACATGCAGGCATGTCTGACAGACTGGGAGGGCAAGTAATCCAAACACACTGAAGACCATTTGCCTGAAGACCTCAGGGTATCTCATGAGATAACTCATGTTAAGAGAAGGAATGGGACATAAGCTAGACTCAGTACAACAGTTTCAGTCATTATTATAGACTGGTTCTCACAAAAGCATTGACTGACTTTCAGATTGGTTCCATGGCACAGCCCCGCACTAGACTAAAGGGCGTAGTTTTCAAAACCTGAAAGAATAGTTTAATAAAACTCAGTAACTCAGTTCAACACTGGGGTAGAACAGCACTATCCTGCAAGCCCTCTAACCTGTAACTCAAACAGAAAACATTCCGCTGCCAGTTTCTTTACTAAAACATAGCAAGAGTCCAGCTTCCAACAAGTTCCTCATCTCCATCTGAGACCACCTGTGCCTGGATTTCATTGTGCATATCATTATTAGCCTTTTGGTCAAAGCCATTCAACAAGTCTCTAGGAAGTTCCAAAATTTCCCACATTTTCCTGTCTTCTGAGCCCTCCAAAGTGTTGCAACCTCTGCCTGTTATCTGGTTCCAAAGTTGCTTCCACATTTTCAGGTATCTTTTCAGCAGTGCCCCACTCTACTGGTGCCAGTTTACTCTATTAGTTCATTTTCACGCTGCGGATAAAAACATACCCAAGAATGGGCAATTTACAAAAGAAAGAAGTTTATTGAACTTACAGTTCCACGTGGCTTGGGAGGCCTGAAAGGCTGTCTCCAATGGCGGCAGCCAAGAAAAGAGAGCGTGCGCAGGGAAACTTCTGTTTTTAAAACCATCAGATCGGCCGGGCACGGTGGCTCAAGCCTGTAATCCCAGCACTTTAGGAGGCCGAGACGGGTGGATCACAAGGTCAGGAGATCAAGACCATCCTGGCTAACACGGTGAAACCCCGTCTCTACTAAAAAATACAAAAAAACTAGCCGGGCAAGGTGGCGGGCACCTGTAGTCCCAGCTACTCGGGAGGCTGAGGCAGGAGAACGGCGTGAACCTGGGAGGTGGAGCTTGCAGTGAGCTGAGATCCGGCCACTGCCCTCCAGCCTGGGCGACAGAGCGAGACTCCATCTCAGAAAAAAAAAAAAAAAAAAAAAAAAAAAAAAATCAGATCTCTCATGAGACTTATTCACTATCATGAGAACTGCATGGGAAAGACCTGCTCCCATGATTCAATTACCTCCCACCAGATTCCTCCAATGACTCCTGGGAATTGTGGGAGCTATAATGCAAGATAAGATTTGGGTGAGGACACAGCCAAACCATATCAAAGCCCAAGGGCTCTACAGAAGAAATGCAAGAGGACCATGCGTCCCTTGAAAAGTTATGAAATTTTGCATGGATATGCAAATGTACGTATTTCTGAGGAGACAGTCTTGTTTTTGTCAGCTTCTTAAAACATTATGTAACTTAAAAATGTTTAGAAACAATTGTTGGAATTTTGATCTTTATGTATTCTAAAGCCAAATAAATGTGAGGAAAAATATATTTCAGTGCATACATACTACCAGGGATACTCACGAACTGTACTGTGGGCATAAATTGGGTCACATTAATAGTACATTCTGACACTTGAATCCTCACTTGAACCAGGATTTGTAGAAGCTGTAAACTATTTTTTTTACTATTTCATTAATTTTTGAGAGGAATAATTTCTCATGTGCAAATGGAGTTAATCCTTGATAGTTTGACCTCATATCTAAAAAAGGAAGGAAAACGTTATTGTTTTACACATCATGGTTCAAATGAAATGTAAAAGGGACTGACTTACTAAGTCAATTTGAGGTGAGCTTTACTGGGTACCTTGTATAAAGGGTGGAAGTTTCTGAGGCTGATCTTGACATGTATTCTTTTCTCCCACCTCTTTCCTTCAGGTTAGGGAATGTTTTTGTTTTTAAAGTTTCAGGCTTTCCTCCCATTTCTTTTATAATGTTTCTGATGCTTTCCATGGGCTAGGGATTGCTAAGGTGGTAAGGGTGTTGTAAAATTCTGCAGTGTGGAAGAACTGCACTTATTTAATATTTGCTCAAAATGTCACTCTTTGAGCTGACTTGGGATGTGACTTTGCCTTCTTCCAAAATGACAGTTATGACCTTATAAAGTTACCCAGGAATCTGAGAGCCAAACTTAATTATATTTTCTCTGCAATATGTTCAGTACCCAAGGAGGCTGGCTGCAGCTGCAGAAAGCTAAAAAATAAAAAGGAATGGGTGGGGTTTGGGTCGGGGATTGAACCAATCAGTTTATTGCCATAAACTCTCTCCTAAAAAAGTCTCTACAGTATTCACAAGCATATTAATCTAACATGGGAGTTGATCTTACCTGAACATATTACAGCAAAGTTGAGTAGATGGTATCTGCCAGACTCATAATGACATCATTGGGAATTACTCTGAATTTTAAATCTAGAAGATAACTTTTTAAAAAGACAGTTCACAGAGATTGATGTAATTGCTTCCTGATAATAATAGGCTTCAACTTTGATGGAGAAGAGGACATCGAAGTATTATATATTTTCCCAAGTAGTCATGACACTATACAGCAAATTAAAATATCTGAATCTCAGTTCTGGCCTTGCCACAATCTAGCTAGGCAAAGCAAGTCATTTAACGTGTCTTCATATTTCTGAAAATGAAAGCTGAATGATATCTTTTTTTTCTGGCTATATAACATTTACGAATCCTAAAATGTCAGTGATGGGAGTTCACATTCTTTTCTGAAATCTCATCTTGCCTACCTTGAGGGAGAACTCATGGGGTACTGAAGACACAGGGCTCTGCAGAGTGTTGGATAAGTGTTTTCTCTGCTCTTCTAATTAGGTCAAATGGCTCCTCTAGCAGGCATCAGACTGTGTTAGTGACGTTCACACTGGTCCAGATAAGGACACAGGCTTACCTCTTCACACCCATGCAACCAGCCCAGGGTGGAGGAGGCTGAGTCATGTGGGAAGATATGTTCTCACAGACTCATCTTTCCGGTTTCAGCATCTGGCTCCTTCACCCACCACATTCCAAAGTCTGCATATTGGTGTGGCTGCTGTTAGCTCAGCCCTGAAGAATTGATATAATAGAGAAGTATTTCACTTTAAGTAATTTTTTTTAAAACTTTTAACACATTCTTTACTTAAAGTGACAAATAAATCAACCCTCCTGGTCTACTCAATCATTAGTACGCTAAGGAATTGCTCACATTTGCCTCACAGTCAGTTGAACTGGGACATTTAGTTCATGAAAATAACTAGGCTGCAACCCATTATTTTAAACAATGCTGACAATGTATTTACTAGACAATCCATCTAATCAATATCCCAGCAATTAACTAGTGATTACAACTCAAATTAAAAATTTTGTGTATATCTATTTAATTGAACTAGAAAGAAATGGGCTAAACATGGAAGATTTATTTTCTTATAATCAATGTTCTCACCTATCCCTAATAATGGAAAATGTCCATAAAATTTTAGATATTTTAAATAAAAGGACTTATCACAACACTTATCTTAACCAAATAACAGTGATCGTTGAAGACCCAGAATATGACTATAGAAACTTTCAGTGCTTTCTGTAGACTCCATCTTTTGCTATCTAAGAAAGAAAGATAAAAACTAGAAGTGGAAAGAAAGAGGTTCCCTATAGTCCTTACTACCTGGTGCTAAAGTACAGGGGTTTTAATGGATTGTACCAAATGCACAAAACTCCAGGTCACATCAAAGAAAGTTCTACACACCTGGAAGTTGAAGGATCAGGGATTACAAGTTGTGTGAGGGAAAAATGGGAGGAGCCAGATAGTATTGGGACATCCTAGGCAATGTTTCCAGCCCACTTTGTGTTCTCCCTTCCCTATCATCTAAGCTTGCTTAATTTGCTTCAGAATTGGAAGAAGGAATTGCAGCAGAAAAATATGTGAAAAAGTTTTTAAACCTACAGATTCTTCTTACTTTAGAAATAGTTGTTACATTGGCAGGAAAAAATAAATGCAGATGTTGGACCATGTTGGAAACCTTGTCAAGAGAGTGGATTGTCTTACACAGAATGGAGATGTGGCTTCTGATTCTGGTGGCGTATATGTTCCAGAGAAATGTGAATTCGGTACATATGCCAACTAAAGCTGTGGACCCAGAAGCATTCATGAATATTGTAAGTTGGGATTTTTGGGAAATGAGATATTTAACATGTTAACATTTGTATCTGTGTATCATTTACATTACGTATTATATTTATACATGGTGGTGATTCATACTAGAAGAGCATAGTGATGAAGTAGCAAATTGTACTGGCAAGAATGCTAAACTGGATGTCAGTAGACCTGGGGTCTCCTCAAACAAATTTAGTAAACTTGGGCAAATGACTTAATCTCTTTGGGCTTCAAACACAATTTAACTTTTCCTTGAACACTTTGGTTCATTGTGTGAGTGGAGAAATAATTAAGGCCTTTTAAGTTAACCCCAGTCCCTTGATTATTTTCATTTTGTCTGTACTTTTTATTCTTTTTTTCCATATTGTAAAGGCATCAGCCTTTGCTTCTTGCTATCAGGGCACCCACTTCTAGTAGTATCTTATACCATTCTAATCTACTCTTTTTATCCTGTTTCTGGACTGGTACTTTGCTGAATAGCAATAAAAGGACCCCGAGTTAGTGCACAGAGAACCTCCTACAAGTAAAATGCATAAATGACAATACATCTCTTTAGGTTTCCCAGGATTTATTTATTTATTTATTTATTTATTTATTTATTTGGTAGCTTTTCAAATTCTAAGCTGGGTTTCAGTAATGGTCACCCTATGGTAACACTTATCCCATAGCAGGGATTGTGACACAAGGTGCAGAGAGACTGTTCTATTTCGATTTCACTACCCTGTGCAATAGATAAGATCATTCACATATTTCAAATCCAGATACTGAGATTAAAGAGGTTAAACAAGTTGAACAAGGCCACACCAATGTAATAGCATAGCTACTATTTAAATTCAGGACTGCCTACACACAAAGTTTATAATTATAAATACTATGCAATAAATCCTCTCTTAGTGAGAAAGAGGAGAGGCTACCTCCAGATGAGTAAGATGATCTTGTGCAATGTCCATCTTCCACAGATTTATCTAACAAACTCTCAGGAAATGGAACTTTAACATATACTTATACTGATTTAAGACCCTTTCTACAGAAGCTTCCTTACATGGGTTCAAAAACTGACAGGCCATAGAAATATTCTGTATCTGCATGGTGCTGAGTATCAGGTTTCTTTTGACCATTCCAATGATTAGGTGGTTTGTCTAGGTAGTTAGCACATTGGTGTCAGTCCTCAGGAGTCATCCTTCTGGCCCTGAGACTGTCCCACTTGAATTCCTCTGGTTTGGAGGTGAGGGGAATTTTTGTAGTGGCAGACAGAGATGATCTTCCTGGGCTCCACCCACTGGGTGTAACCAGCACCTACACACTATTGGGGCTTCAGGAGTCTGTAGACTAAAGCCCACTGAATTAGGCTCTGCCATTAAGCTACTATGCCTGGAAAAAACAAAGTAAAATAGAAAATTCACACAATTGGTGTAAATTCAACAAAACAGAATAAAAGTAGTTGCGAGTTTGAACTGGTTCTGAGGTGGGAGACGGGCAGGACTTACTTTCTGGTCCCAACAGGACACAGCGAATAAACTAGCAGGTGGTGAAAAAAACCAGCGAGAACCAGCAGGTGGCCTGGAAGGCATCCTCTAGTTGCCCTGGCTGCTCATTAGCATGAGACACTCCCACCAGCACCATGACAGTTTACAAATGTCATAGCAATGACCCACAAGTTACTATCCCTTTCCATGGCAACGGCCCGGAAGTTACTGCCCCTTTTCTAGACTTTCTAAATAATCTGCCCTTTAATTTGCATGAAATTTAAAGTAGTTGTAAGTGGACAGAACTACAGCTGCCAATAGCCCATGCACTACTGACTCTGGGAGCACTGCCTATGAGTTAGCCCTGCTTTTCAAGGAGCAGTACCATTCAGTAAAAGATTACTGTCTAATATTACCAGCTTGCCCTTGAATTATTTCCTGGGCGAAGCCAAGAGCCTTCCCAGGGTAAAGTCCCAAGTTTGGAGCTCACCTGTCCTGCATAGATTTGACTCTGTATACTCATGTAATATGGATTATGGTTTGTCTTATACTTGGATAAATAACTGGCTTTATGCATGTATTTTTTAAGCAAGTGTTTACTGAGCACCTACTAGGTCCATGATATTGTGCTATGCACTGAGGTTAGAGAGATTTAAGAATATTAAAAGCCCTGACTTTATGGAGCTTATAGTCCAGCAGGAAGGACAGATCCTCAATTAATCATTATAAGAGCAATGAGATAAAAGAAGAAAACATAAAATAAGGGGAACTAATGCAGAAAGCTTAGGAAAGCTTTGCCGAAGAAAGGTTTCAAAGCCTGAAATCTGAAAGAGAAATAGCAGTTACTTGAGAGGGTGGTAGCAACAAGATCAGCACATAGGACAGCTAGAGCAGCTAAGAACATGCCAGATTCAAGGAGCTGAAAGCAACCTATATCTGGATGGTCTTTTAAACATTGACTTTTTTATACTATTACAAAAGCAATATATGCTTATTATAGGAAATTTTAGAAATACAAAAGAAGGCAATAGTCACCAATGTACTCTGCACCCAGAACGGCTTTGTCATGCCTTTATCTTCATTCTAAGTCTGTGAGGTTTTGTTTTCTTAAAAAGAAATGTCACGTACAATTTACTATTTTCCAACATTTTTTTCTACTTAACAGTGTATATCATGAAGAATTTCCTAATGTTTTAAATATCCTTCCACAACATCATTTCACCTTGCTGCATTATGTTCCATTTTTTTGAATAAATATTTGCCCCAGGTTGGATTCTCTGGGGGACAGACTCTGAGGCAGAATTCATACAAAAATGTTTTTTGAGGAGAATCATCATCATCATCACCTGTAGAAAGGAAGTAGAGAATCAGGAGTAAGGAAAGAAAGAAATCAAATTGTGATACGGACTTCAAAACAGCCTCACTCAACTCCATTAGGAGCTCTGGAGCTAAAACTGCTCTTCAGAGATGTCCTACGTTGGGCTGAGATGACCAGGCCTTTAGACCACAAACAGGTCAGTCCCTGGATGTGGCAGGAAGGGATGTGAATTTGGAGGAAGTGGCTTTCTACAGCTGAGGCCATTCCTACAGAAGATGACAGCCAAGTGTTATCTGCTGACCGCACTTCTAGTGCATGGGACCAGTCATTTATTATCCTGCATAAACTTTCCTGCCAAGTATAGCATGTGGACCATCTTGCCACCTATAGACAACATTTGCAGCATTTGTAGTTCCTTTTCTTCTCAGATGTCCACGTCCCGATCCCTACCTCCTTGGCTCTTTTGAGCAACTTCTATTCAACCTCAAGGCCCAGTCAAATTCTTCCTCCACAAGACATTGCCTGTCCAGCCCTGCTCATTTTGCTCCTCCTGCTCAGAATTCCTTTGCTCCTTCCTCCACTCTCATCCTTCACCCTTCATCTGATACATTACACCTATCCTGTCAATAACGACTTGTCAGATTTCCTCCATTCTCATGTTTTCATATTATATATATCTTATCTACCCAAATAGTTGACAACAGTGGTTCCTGAAGGATAGTTGTCAGATCAGCAGCATCTGCTTTGCCTAGGAACTTGTATGTCAATTTTTTGGGTTCAGCCCAGATCTGCTGTATCAGACTGTGAGTGGGGTCCCACAATTTGTGTTTTAACAAACCCTCTAAGTAATTCTGATGCATGCTAAAATTTGAGATACTTCTACAATTTTTTTTTTTCTTTGAAATGGAGTCTCACTCTGTTGCCAGTCTGGAGTGCAGTGGCGTGATCTCAGCTCACTGCAACCTCCGCCTCCCAGGTTCAAGCAATTCCCCTTCCTCAGCCTCTCGAGTAGCTAGGATTACAGGCATGCACCACCACGCTGGTTTTTTTTTGTTTTGTTTCGTTTTGTTTTGTTTTGTTTTAGTAGAAATAGTGTTTCACCATGTTGGTCAGGATGATCTCAATCTCCTGACCTCATGATGTGCCCACCTCAGCTTCCCAAAGTGCTGGGATTACAGGTGTGAGCCACCGCGCCTGGCCTATAAAATGTTAAGGTTAAGTAGACAATAGTGTCTCACATACATGCATACATATACACTGCATTACATAATGCTTGGTTAATTGAGTTTTAATTATACTGGTAGTTAATGCTTATTGAGTTCCTACTATGTCCTGGGGATTACAGTTAGTGTTATGTGTGCATTATCTTTTTGCCTTTATTGCAACAGTCCCATGGACTATGAACCATTAGAATGCCTAATTTACAGATGAGTGAACTGAAGCATAGGAACAGTTTAACTAAATTTCTCAAGATTATACAGCTAGTTCATATATTAGTGTTAGAACCAGGGTTAAAACTCAGACAGTGGGACCTGGGAGCTTTCTCCTAATGACTATGCTTTTTTGGCCTATATTCTACCTGGGCATGTGATGCCTGGCCACCTTCTCTCTTGCTCTTTTTTAAAGCAGCCCCTAATGCAAATGGTTCTTTCCTTCTCTGCGTTATAACAATGGGCAAGAATAGTGAGGATGCTTAGAAGATATTTGCAGCTGCAAATTTTCCAGAGTGTCTACATGTAACTACCATGTAGAATAAGGATTCTTAACCAGGGGTTCGTATGTAGGCAACAAGATATCTGAAACTCCTGAAATTGAATGTAAAACCATGTTTTCGTATCCATTGTATATCCATTTTTATAGTTCTCCTCAAATTCACAGAGGGAACTTTAACCTGAAAATGTTAGGAATCAATGCTCTTGAGTCTGTGATTTTAGAACTGGAAAGAACCTTAGGAAATGCATGACCCAGGAATGTTCATAAGTTGTCCTGGAACAGGTGTCCCACTGGCTGCTTTAGAACCACCTGATCTGTAACCTGAAGTGGGCTCAAGACTTGGTATGTTGCAATGCCCAGATGATTCTGATGAACAAGGTTTTGGAATCCGGGTTCTGGTCCAGTGGTTCTCAAACATTAGGGTACATCACAATTCCCTAAAGAGCTTGAGACACAAACTGCTGGGCCCAATCCTCCGAGTTCCTGATTCAGTAGGTTTGGTTGGAACCTGATAATTTGCATATCTGACAGATTAGTCCAAGTGATGCTGATGCCTTTGTCCCAGGGCCCATACTTGGAGAACCATAATTCTAGTCCAGTTTCCATATTAAGACAAAGAAAGTAAGGACTAGAGAGGGTTGGCAGATTTTTCTAAGGTAACATGATTAGCTTGGGAAAAGCAAGGACTTTGTGTTTTACAGCATCAAGGAATCTACTCTTACTTTTGGATCATTGAGAACATAGCCACAGAGAACTGAACTCAAAAGAGATTGTGCTTTTTCCATAGAGCGAAATCATCCAACATCAAGGCTATCCCTGTGAGGAATATGAAGTCACAACTGAAGATGGGTATATCCTTTCTGTTAACCGGATTCCTCGAGGCCTAGCGCAACCTAAGAAGACAGGTATGGGTCACCCCATGTCACTGCAACACAGCAGTCTTCTCTGCAGTCACGACCTCCTTGTGATTTGAATGTAGAAGAGAGCCTGGGTTTTTAGTGCAGACTGACGTCCATTGTTCAGGTCAAAGGATGGTGTCAGTTTCCCCATAGTCTCCATCACCACCACCATATCACTCCCCACTGCCACTAATTATCTCAATTAAACATAGTGTTTGCTTTTCAAAACACACCTTCAAGAAAAGTTCATTTCTTGACTTATTTTAGCACTTAATTCATTCCCCAAAACCCCTCCTATGTAGACATTCTAGAATATTTACTGACATTTCCTTGAACAGACCATACCAACCTCTGCTTATGAAGAATTCAAGCTTTATTATGGTACCTGGTGCCTGCTCCTATACTCTGTATTCCTCATCTAAAGAGCACTTAAAATATTTAAGATGTTGCCTAGCTTTTTACTAAGGGTTTTGAAAAACAAAAGTTCTATACGTACATTTTATTTTATTATTTTATTTTATTTTGAGGTAGAGTTTCGCTCTTGTTGCCTAGGCTGGAGTGCAGTGGTGCGATCTCAGCTCACCGCAACCTCTGCCTCCCGGGTTCAAGCAATTCTCCTGCTTCAGCCTCCCCAGTAGCTGCGATTACAGGCATGCGCCACCACGTCCGATTAATTTTTGTATTTTTAGTAGAGACAGGGTTTCTCCGTGTTGGTCAGGCTGGTCCCGAAATCCCGACCTCAGGTGGTCTGCCTGCCTCAGCCTCCCAAAGTGCTGGAATTACAGGCGTGAGCTACCGCACCTGGCCTATATGTACATTTTAAATGTTTGATATATGTTTCCGTAGTTCATACAATTCCACCCTTTTGTATGTGGGATTTTCAGCTATTGTTATCTTTTTAAAAATTTGTCTTCATTACTAAAACATGAATATTTTTCATTCTATTTGGCTGGATTCTTTTTAATACTAGCAGTAGGTTTATAGTAGCAACTATATTGTCTTTTATGTGTACAGATAATATCATGTCTTGGGTTATTTTGATATGCCAGATACACTGATAAGTGCTTTATTTGTATTAGTCTCATTTAATTTTCACAATTACCCTAAGAAACTGCTACTCATATATGTTAAGTAACTTACCCAAAAAGTCTGTGCTAGTGCTTGCTAGTGAGTTGTAAAACCTGCACTCAAATCAAATCTGTCTCTCTGCCATTATAGCCCATGTTCTTAACTAGGACCAGAAAATGCTGGACAAATGCTATTAGGCTTTGGTGTAAAGAAACTTTGGGGTTCTGTTTTACTCTAATTTGTACTTGTGTAGCTTTTTGAAAACCACCTTTTTTTTTCCTTACGAACTGCACAGCTGTGCCTTACAAATGTCTAGCATGTACCTTAAGCATCTTTGAACTTAAATTTCTCCCTCTGGACCACTGTTTCATCAGATGTCTATGCAGTTTGCCTTGGTCCTTCTTTTGGCTGACTTTATCAGAGTTCTTCCCTGGCCACCCTATTCAAAATTGCAGCTCTTTGCTACCTATTGAGTTCTAGCCCCTTACCCTGCTTACCTTTCCATATCGCACTTACCATCACCTGATATAATAGGTATTTTCATGTTTGTCTATCTTCTGTCTCCCCCCAATCAAAGGGTAAACTCAATGAGAGCAGAGACATCATTTGCTTTGCTCAAGGCTAGAACCAGTAACTAAATGAGTGCTGAGCACATTCTGGTGCTAATAAATATTTGTGGGATGAATTATAGATTTTGTATAAATAAATGAAGAGCCTGGGGACATGGCCCCACGAATCCCAGGGGAATGGGCAAAGCACAGTTCTTCCAAGCAATCAAGTGACTTAGCAATTATTAGGCATGGGGGTCATCTGCAGCCTCTATTCATGGATGGAATTTGTTTTCTTACATCCTGTTGATTCAGGATGTTCACACATTGCCCAGGTGTTTGAGGTTCAAGGAATCCAGCTCCTTGGTCCAGCTGGTGCAGAATACTTCTCACTAGTGGCCAGTGTTGTTGGCATGTGCCTCTTCAGAGGCAATCTCCCGTATCAAAAAAGAAGGTTTTTTTCACCAACTTTTCAAAAAGAGAGCCAATGAAATTCATACTGAAAACAACTGAAAAATGTTTACTGAAAAGCTTATAGCTTGTGGAAGCGGCCTTTTTATCTTTATCAAAGGATCTTAGTTGGCTTCAATATTGAGAAAGAAAATAGGCTGGGCCATCCTCAGAAATGACAGCTGTGTAGCCCTTACATACTCAGCCTGCTGGCTGTAATTTAAATAGAAGACCTAGGGGATGTTTGAAATGATATAAATGAGCCAGTCCTCTTGTTAGGGGAATCACAAGAACAAACTGTATGGCTAAGTAGAACCAAGGAGACCGTAACCATGGGAAATGCCCTAAAGACTCTCAAGGGGAGCGTTGATCACCTTGGTGTGAGTGTCCTGTGTTAACACAGCTGAGGTCACCTCCCTGAGAGCTAAGAGGATGAACTAAATGACCAGACATCGAGGAAAACCTAAAATAACACCGAGTTCCTGTCTCCTGGCCCTTCACTAACAGTCCACAGTGACCTTAACATTCTCTCCCTTGAGAGATAAAATGAGGCAAATAGAATTCATGAAGACTGTCAAGATGCTGGATGAGTTTGGTGTAGAAGGGCTTTTGTCCTACAGGGAGACTGCAAGTGTGTTTGGTACCCCTTTACAACAATAATAACAAGAGCTACCCATCTGATCTGAGGTTGGGCAGCATGCTGAGTGTTTAATGCACAGTACCTCATTTACCCTTCCCCTGCCAAAATCCTGTGAGGTGGGCAATTGTCCTCATTTTGCTAATGAGGACGCTGAAGCTCAGAAAGTCACTTGCTTTAGAGAATTATAACAATAATAATGAAAGCAATAAAGCTGTTTTTACTACAGGTGTCTTCTAAGCCATATTGTGGTATGGGTATTGCACTCATGATTTGATTTAATTCTCACAAGTCCTGTTGAGGGCATGATGTATTTTTTCCTCCTAATAGGGCAGCACTTTATTAATCTTTCAGTCAAATGTGCTAATGACAAAATTATATATATGCCTTAATTTATTGAACACGTTAGAATTCTTAAAACCCTTCATCCTTCTCTATTCTCTACTGATATTCTTGTAATTCTTTATTTTGATGTAATTTCCAATTTATGGAAAAGTTCTGGGAATAGTACAAGGGACTTCCATATACCGTTTGCCCTGATTTACCAAGTGTTTACAGTTTTACCTCATTTATTTTATCATTATCTCTCCATCTCTTACGTGTATCTTAATGCTTTTTCCAAAACCTTTGATGGTAAATTTGAGACATACATCATGCCTATTTGCCCCTAAGTAACTTCAGCGAGTATTTTCCAAGAACAAGAGTATTCTCTTCTATAACTGCAATACATTTATCAAAGTTAGAAAACAAACATTGATTGACATTAGTATTTAATTCATAGTCTATAGTCAAATTTTGTCAATTGTCCGAAAGTCCTTTATAGCTGTTTTCCCTCCTCCGGTTTATAATCTAATCCGGGATCATTTACTACATTTGGCCATCAAGTCTGTCTCCTTCATAAACAATTCCTAAGGTTTTGTCTTTTTGATTTTTGCATTTTTGAAGAGTTTTGGACAGGGATTTAATTTGCTTTATCTGATGTTTCTTCATGGTGTGATTTAAGTTATACGTTTTTGGAAAACACAAAAGTGAAGTCATATCTTTCTTGGTTATGAAGCAAATAATGTTGGCTTGTTCCAATACTGATAATAACTAATGACTTTGTTAAGGTGGTATCTGCCAGGTTTTTCTAAAGTTAGTATTTTTCCTTTTGTAATTAACAAATAAGTTATAGGAAGATATTTTCAGGATACGTAATATTCTGTCTTTAAACTTTTACTCACTAATTTTAACATTCACTGATAATTTCAATCTTTCTGAATTTGTTAGTTGGTATTATACTGTAAATCAATGTTTTGTATTTACTAAATGGCATTCTGTAAATAAGAGCTATTCCTTCCAACTATTTATTTGTTCATTTATTTATTGGTCTCTACATGGACTTGAGCATTCTTATTTAATGGGATATAATTTTTTATTATTTATTTGATGCTCAATATTTTTGTATTTGAACAGTGGGAGTTCCTTCAAGCTGGCTTGTGGGTCCTTTTGACAAGGTCTCTTAATTACTAAACCATATATATATATGGAAAAGTTCTGGGAATAGTACAAGGGACTTCCATATACCGTTGGCCTTGATTTACCAATTGTTTACAGTTTTACCTCATTTATTTTATCATTATCTCTCCCCCATCTCTTACGTGTATCTTAACGCTTTTTCCAAAACCTTTGATGGTAAATTTATTCAATTTATATTCAAACAATTGAATATAAATATTATATTCAATTATTTATTTAACTCATTGAGCACCTACTACTTGAAAGTAAATATGCTGGTGTCATAAGGACCTTAATATATATATATAGAGAGAGAGAGTGTGTGTATATGGTGTGTATATATGTTATATATATGGTGTGTGTATATATATGGTATATATATACCTTAATAATCATACTATACCATCTACTGGGGCACTTTCAATATTTCTGAAGAGCCCAGACAAGTCTGATAATAATTATACAAAACTAACAACAGAAGTTAAATTTTATAGATTCTTTTTCTACCAGGCAACATGCCATCCATTCCTTGTGCTCTATTTTATTAAAGCATAACACAAATCTTATTTTACTGATGAAGAAATCAAGACACACAACAAAGGTTGTGTAATTGACCACGATAACTAAGCTAGCAAGCAGCTGAATCAAGATCTGAACACAGGTTTGTTTGATCTGAAAGCTCTTATTCATTACTGGATAACAAGAAAGGGCGAGAACATTTCACACAGTTGAATTTGTCTCTTTTTGCAGGTTCCAGGCCTGTGGTGTTACTGCAGCATGGCCTCGTTGGAGGCGCTAGCAACTGGATTTCCAACCTGCCCAATAATAGCCTGGGCTTCATTCTGGCAGATGCTGGTTTTGACGTGTGGATGGGGAACAGCAGGGGAAATGCCTGGTCTCGAAAACACAAGACCCTCTCCATAGACCAAGATGAATTCTGGGCTTTCAGGTACATGAAAATCTTGCGAATGAAGGTAGACATGTCTGCCTTTCAAAAAAATGGGTAAAAAAATATGGCTTCTAGTATTTGGTTGAATTATTTTGGTTGAGTCATCATTATCCTAACATGATATCCCCCAATTTTCTTGATTAACTAGTGATTCCTTGATTGAAGTAGTGAGAAATGCTGAGTTCTCCATGTAGAAGGTTGGGTCTAGCTAATAGGGTGAGAATGGTGGTTGGTGTCAGGTGACTGAGATTGGAATGAGAGAAGTGTAGATCCATTTCCTTGTAGGGAGGTAATAGTATAATAGTACTCCAGAAGCAGAAGAGACCAGGCAGCATTAACAAAAAGAAGGGAAATTATTAAGCCTAGTGTGTTAGTCCGTTTTCACACTGCTGTAAAGAACTGCCCGAGACTGGGTAATTTATAAAGTAAAGAGTTTTAATTTACTTACAGTTTAGCGTAGTTGGGGAGGCCTCAGGAAACTTACGATCATGGCAGAAGGTGAAGGGGAAGCAAGGCACCCTTTTCACAAGGCTGCAGAAAGAAGTGCTGAGCAAAAGGGGGAAGACCCCTTTATAAAACCATCAGATCTTATGAGAACTCACTCACTATCACGAGAACAGTATGGGGGAAACCACGCCCATGATTCAGCTACCTCCACCTGGTCTCTCCCTTGACACGTGGTAATTACAGGGATTATGGGAATTACAATTCAAGATGAGATTTGAGTGGGAACACAAAGCCTAACTATATCACCTAGGGACCATCGATTTGACTTACACATCTCTCATGCTCGTACAAAAGATGTTTAATGCTTTTATTTAAATTACCTATTGATGTTCAACTCACTTTTTATACCTATCAGAGAAGGGCCACTTCAGCATCTTTACAACTATTCCTGTAAATGAATCTGCATAGCCCCGTGCTGTTCTGCTTAATAGTAGAACAGGACACTTCCACTAGGAGTTGGGTTATGTGCTCAGTAAATATTAGCTGAAGACGATTATTGTTATATGACAACATCTTGAGAAAACAGCAGTTCGTTGACAGCCTGTAACTCCAGAGACACCCATGCACCATAGGTTTGAAAGAAATCCATTCTGAGTGTTGTGAGGGACACAGTAACAAGCATTTAGGGTTGATAACTCAAGGGCTTATTTGTAAACCCGGTGGCGGGGGGTGGGGGGTGCTTTTGTTTGTTTCTGATTATAACTTTTCATATAACTTTGTCTTTTCCCCTTGTAGTTATGATGAGATGGCTAGGTTTGACCTTCCTGCAGTGATAAACTTTATTTTGCAGAAAACGGGCCAGGAAAAGATCTATTATGTTGGCTATTCACAGGGCACCACAATGGGTAGGTTCAAAGTAAAGCAGGTTTGTATACTCAGAAGAAATGTGAGCATATGATGCGAGCTATCCCTGAAATCAGTCACCTTGTGCTTCCTTCAGACCTGGTCTTGTCATCTTCAGATTCATGTAGTCCCCAGCAATGTGTCTAGCATATACACACATGTGCTAGATATAGCATATCTCTGTGCTGTATGTGTCTAGATATAGCATATCTCTCAATATAAACATTTTCTCAAAGCCAACATCGTTATATTCAATTATTTATTTAACTCATTGAGCACCTACTACTTGAAAGTAAATATGCTGGTGTCATAAGGACATTATAATTTTATAGGAGAGGTAAGATACAATCAAACACATAATTATTGAAATATCTTGTTAAAAGCAAAGTACACATTTTATGAGTTCTAAAAATATTCAGTATTTATGTTGACATATTTCTTCTTTTGTAGGCTTTATTGCATTTTCCACCATGCCAGAGCTGGCTCAGAAAATCAAAATGTATTTTGCTTTAGCACCCATAGCCACTGTTAAGCATGCAAAAAGCCCTGGGACCAAATTTTTGTTGCTGCCAGATATGATGATCAAGGTATGTGACTCCTCAGAAAATTTCCTGTGTACGTAGGAAAATCTTCTAGCCCAATTTCCTAAAACAGAAACTTTTAAAATTACATCTTTTCTGGCTGTCATGTAATGACTACTATGTCATTTCATATTTTTACAGGGATTGTTTGGCAAAAAAGAATTTCTGTATCAGACCAGATTTCTCAGACAGCTTGTTATTTACCTTTGTGGCCAGGTGATTCTTGATCAGATTTGTAGTAACGTCATGTTACTTCTGGGTGGATTCAACACCAACAATATGAATATGGTAAGTGGGAGCCTAGTAAATTCCCAGAATCCCAGCATAAAGCTGGGAGTCATATGGCTCACCCCTGGAGGGACAGTTAATGCCAGTGAAGACGCATAGTAATGATACATTCCCAGTAACTCAGTTCTCTCCAAACTGTAAGGAAATAAGGGAAATGCTTCAGTATGGACTGAAACAAGGTTCACATAAGGGCATTGCTAGATATTAAATCACAGATTATAGATGGAAGAGGTCTGAAAGCAGTTTTACTACAGTGAATTAAATTAAAAGGCGCGATTAGCACGTTAGACAACAGAGAGAACTGTCATGCATCATCCATCTCTACCCTCCACTGGGGTCCTGTAGGTTTGTAGTTTAAGTTCTTTGATGGAACATCAGGGACCTTTGTTTTGGCTTAGGCTACCAGTTGGTATCACTCGGTGGGTTCCCTAGGAAGCATACTCTGAGATGGAGATTAATGTGAACAATGATTTTGGTTCTGCTCTAGGGATGATACCTAGAGAAGGAAAAGAAACAAGATTAGGTAGATGAAAAAGTCAAGTAGTGATGCAGTCTCAATAGGAGCCTTCGTTGATCCTGCAGGGATTTGTGAAGATAGGATGACCCTTCAGAACCATCTCAAGTTAGGAAGAGAGGGCTGGGTCTTTATACACCACGTCAGTCATTTAATGTTGCCACACCAGTAACAGGGGAGCATTGGGCAGTGTATCTCCCTACAACTGAAGCAATCCTCAAAGCAGGCTGAGAGTGGAGGGCTGTTTGCCAGCAGCACTGCCAGCAGCTGGGGCAACATTTCTTTAATTCTGGAGATTTTTTCTTCTTTTTTAAGATTAATAATTTGATTTATAGTAACCATTTGATAAGCATATATTACATACCAGGCTAATTTGTAACCTATACCAAACCTATGAGTGTTATTAACATCCCCACTTTGCAGATTAGTATACTAAGATTTAGTGGATTAAATGACTCACCCAAATTCACCTAAAAATTAAACTGCAGAGCTAGGATTTGAATATAGGCCCCATACCAGAGCCCTCATCCTAAATATCACTAGTAAATTTTTTTTAAGTAGAGGCCAGATCTCTGATAAGAAACTATTCTCAGATGAAAAATACCAGTGTCTGGCAATACATTTAGTGACATTTTATTTATGTGCATGTACATATTTTTGTTTCATAGATAATTGCTGATAATTTAATAATGTTCCCATTTCTTAGTCTGACACCCAGGAGATTTGGTCTTGACAGGGTATACATCTTGTGAGTTTTTCTATGTCCCCCAAAATACTCATGCTTTGTTACAGAGCCGAGCAAATGTATATGTTGCCCACACTCTTGCTGGAACATCTGTGCAAAATATTCTACACTGGAGCCAGGTAAGAATGTTGAATTTGCAGTCTTTGCTAAATGTCCTTTCATATTTTGTGTAGAATAGTCAAAGGACACCCTTTAGATAGCCCAGGGATACTTCACACTTATTCTAAGATGAAATGCAATATCATCGATGCTATTTTGATGGAGAATTTGATCTAGATCATGAAACTTTTCAAGAAATGGGAAGAAAGGACAGAAGTAGCCTAAGGACTTCTTTAGATCTTAAAATTATTAATTTAGATGATCCAAGTGAGACTTCTATCTCTAAACACCTCAAAGATGTGGCTCGGGAGAATTATGTTTCTACATCTTCTCTTCAGCTCCTCCAACAATACAGTCGAGTAGAAACAAAAATGCTAATGTGGGGTCTGTCAAAAGAGATATTCACAGGAATCCTTCACACTGCAAACTTTACCTGCAATTACAGGAAACACACACCTCTGTGTGTCTATGTGGTGTCTGTGACAGACAGAGGGATGGGGGAAGGAGAGAGTTCTCTCTGTTGAAGGGTGGAGGGTAGGGGAGAGAGAGATAGAGAGAGAGAGAGACACTGAGAGAGAGAGCGAGAGAGCAATTGTACCATCAAAACCAGAGAAGAATTCTAAGTTGGATTAAATTTTGGTTGCTGTCTTCCAGGATCACTACATTGCACAATTCCAGGGCACGATGCCCCATTGTAGCCCACAGAGTTGTGGAGGGTACCCACTCGCACTAATTACAATGAGTATGCACTTCCTGGAGTTGATAATGCAATGATTAAGAATTTATGTAGTCCCTCTTTCTTCTCAAAAGGCCTCATTCTTGTCTTACCATTTTCCTGAGACGCTTATTCCAATGTTGAACAGAAGAGCAGCTCAGCCTTTGCTCTCTGCTTCCCTCACGAGTGCACACTGGCTAGCACATTTCCACCACCAAACCACGCTTATCCACTGAGACATTGGAATACCTTGCAAATTTTTGTTTCCTTTTAGGCAGTGAATTCTGGTGAACTCCGGGCATTTGACTGGGGGAGCGAGACCAAAAATCTGGAAAAATGCAATCAGGTAAGAGAATCAAATACCATCTGCTGAAAATGTATACATTGGAAATGTATGACGGAGAAGTTATAATGACAGTTTATTCTAGATATGGGAATAAAATATGAAAATTTAAGCAGAAAATAATAGTTCATGTTTGACTCCATGTAAAAATGGTTAAGGTCACAGCTTAGCCAAGAAAACTCTTTGCTTTTACAACGGAGTAGGAGGCCTTTTTTGCTGAGGCTGTCTCCCTGAACAAGGTACTGGGCTTCTCAGGAGCAAGATGAAGTAGATTTAGTCAAGAGAAGAGTGTAGTCTATGGTAGATACTAGAAGGATTATTTTAGAATAAAACAAATGGGATGGTGGCAGTAAGTTTGTTTCATAGCACAGTAAAAAGAACATTAAATGGCAAGTCAGGATTGCTGTATAAGTTATGCTTCTGCACTATAAACTTCTGTAATAGGAGCTAGGCTGCTTTAATTTTTCAGGCTTCGATTTCTTTACCTTTAAAATAAAAATTTTGGGCTTAGAAAATCCATAAGCGTTCTCCCTGGTTATACTTTCAATGAATCTGTAATTTGCAAGTTAAATTTTTTTAAATGTTATACATTACCCAAGAAAATATGTAGCTAATGCTATGAATTAAAATTAGATTTCAAAGTGTGGAGATTCAGAATTGCGTAGGTATGCCCTTTAGAACGTAAAATCTTCTGAAGATTTTTGGTAATCATGTGTGTGAATGTCAATAAGTATTTGCCAGAGAAACAAAGCTGAAAGGGGCAGATTAGACACAGTTTAGTCTTTCTTTGAGAGCCTCACATCATAATATCCTCTGCCTTACATCGATCTAGATATAAAATGCTAGGAAACTGGACAAACTGTGCAGTGCCCCTGGATAGTGAGCTCTCAGTCTCTGGTATCAGCTGCTTCTCTTGAAGTCCTTCTTCACCGTGTCCCATAATATGTCTTTAGGGAAAGTATTCCTGTTCAAAGACTTTTTTTTTTTTTTAACATTTATTTATTTATTTATTTATTTATTTATTTTTGAGACAGAGTCTTGCTCTCTCACTCAAGCTGGAGAGCAGTGGTGCAGCCTCGGCTCACTGAAACCTCCACCTTCCAACTTTGAGCCATTCTTTTGCCTCAGCCTCCCAAGTAGCTGGGACTACAGGCGCACGCCACCACGCCCAGCTAATTTTTTTTTTTTTTTTTTTTTTTTGTACTTTTAGTAGGGATAGGGTTTCATCATGTTGGTCAGACTAGTCTCGAACCCCTGACCTCAAGTGATCCACCCACCTCGGCCTCCCAAAGTGCTGGGATTACAGACATGAGCCACTGTGCCTGGCCCTAAGATGGATTTAATTTGTCAACATTTAATGGACTGAGTTCTAGAGAAATTGATTCATGCAGAATAGGCACCAGAAAATGGGAGTGGAAGGGAAGAGAAAATAAACTCACAAAAAAGTATCATAGAATCACAGAAACTCAGAGCGAGACATGACATTTAGTTCAATCTTTTCACTTGTAAGATGACAAAAAATATTACCCATAGAAGTTTTCAACCTTCCTTATCCAAATTAGGCCATAGCTCTAAATTCTTAAGGAGCCACAAAGAGAAACCAGAGCATCTAGGATTGGAGCTAAGACTCCATGGTGGATTTCCTTAGTAAGAAATGGGCCTTACCACTTTTGAGGAAAGTTCTGGATGCTGATTAATCTCAAGGGCTCAGCCGGCTGAGCTAATTCTACTAACACTGCATGAATACAGAAAGTACCTAGGAATTAGGAATACTAATAGGTATATTTGGTGGGGAAGGGTGAAGAATAAGGGTGGGAGCAGGTATTTAACTTTTACTTCCCTTTAGCTCAAATTACCTGTGTGCCATAGGCCATGGTTCTGGCAAATGCAGTCAAGCTGGGCCTGCCCCAAAGGCTGCCTGGGATCACATAAAGACTGTGAAGATGCAGAGCCCTTCCCAGCAGGTTCCTTGCTTTTCTCTGTGGAATATAATTCTTGTCTCACAAAATGTTTGTGAAATTATCTTTTAAAAGAACAGGAGAATTATTTTTAAATACAATTTATTTACAAAATAATAGGAAGAAAAAAGAAGTACAAGACATTACGTGTTTTTTGTGTTTTCTCATTTAATCTACAAGTTATTACAGATATTATCCCCAGTCACAGAGGAAGAAACCGAGGTTCAATAATGTTAAGTAATCTTACCTTTAAGTAAGGACGGCAACAGCAATTCTTAACAGAGTTGTGTGGCTCTGACACCCGTGTACCCTTCACCACAACAGATGGCATGTTTATTATGTCTATTTGAAACATAAATTATGTGTCTGAAAGTCCAAATGTCACCTACAGTTAAGAACTATTCCTTTTCTCTAGCCAACTCCTGTAAGGTACAGAGTCAGAGATATGACGGTCCCTACAGCAATGTGGACAGGAGGTCAGGATTGGCTTTCAAATCCAGAAGACGTGAAAATGCTGCTCTCCGAGGTGACCAACCTCATCTACCATAAGAATATTCCTGAATGGGCTCACGTGGATTTCATCTGGGGTTTGGATGCTCCTCACCGTATGTACAATGAAATCATCCATCTGATGCAGCAGGAGGAGACCAACCTTTCCCAGGGACGGTGTGAGGCCGTGTTGTGAAGCATCCGACACTGACAAGCTTAGGACAGCCTCATGAGGGATGGGGCTAGGACCCATGAAGGCAGAATTACAGAGGACAGAGACCTAGTATACATTTTTCAGATTCCCTGCACTTGGCACTAAATCTGACACTTAACGTTTACATTTTTTTTCAGTAAATTAAAGTCTTTATTGGGTAAATAGAGGTTTCACATGCTATTATATATTCTACCATCTTGAAGGGTAGTTTTAACTAACAGTCAGAAAGTATCTAGACATTCTCTATATCATTCAGGTAAATCTTTTTAAAACACTTTTTTTTTTTCTATAAGCCATATTTTTGGAGCACTAAAGTAAAATGACAAATTGGGACAGATATTGAGGTCTGGAGTCTCTTGATTATTGTTGACTTTGACAAAATAAGCTAGACATTTTCACCTTGTTGCCATAGAGACATAACACTACCTCAGGAAGCTGAGCTGCTTTAACAACAACAACAAAATCAGTGTTACAATATGGATGAAATATATGTTAAGCATTCTCAGAATAAGGCCAAGTTTTATAGTTGGATCTCAGGGAAGAAAATTTTATAGGATGTTTATGAGTTCTCCAATAAATGCACTCTGCATTACATAAAGCATGTATGTGCATTTCAGTGTCTAGATTCTAGTCCAAGCTTGTTGGAGGCTTTACAGCTTGTTGCTAGGAGACCTAATGGCTAGAAATTTCTGGCTCAATTTTCTGCCTCCAAAAATTAAAAGCTAGGGAGAAAATTGCATAATGTCATGAGCCTGATTAAACAAATTATCACACATTTTATCCTTTTATCTGGACAAAGTTAATGTCAGACAGTCACCACAACTCATTCACAAACCACAATTTATTTCTTCAGAAAATTATTCCACTTTTACACAATTTCAAAGATGACAGTTGTAAATAACATTGGTAGTATTTTGCAGAATCTCTGAAACAAAATCAAAGGTTTGTGTGTGTCAAAAGTATATTGTTGAAGGTATACTGGTGTGTAAAATTCACTTGTGTGGTTTTTTTTTGTCCCCAAGGGTCACGTGGTAGCTCAGCTCAATGCCAGTGAATCTTAATTTATTAAGACACATTTAAAGACTTCAGAATCTATATCTACACACTACTACTTCCTTCATAAAATAAGTTTCTTAAAGCCCTGTATACAGTTCAATATATATTGCTGGATTCAATTTTCATTAGAGCTTTCAAGGATAGTAAATCTTTCATTCTTAGACTGTACTTGTTACCATGTACAGAGAAGCTGGCTTAGTCCCTGTCTGCAGCTATGTGAGATTCAGTCTTGATTTTCAAAATTCAATCGTATTTTTAAGTGAGTTTATTTCTACTCTGTCTCATTCACAGAAGAAGTGGGACAGACATTTTGATATTCACAATCTCTTACTTAGACAAATAATCCAGATCCTACCTCATTATATAGCTCTGTTTCTTTTGAAGAACTTTATCCAAATAAGTTACAATAATATTTTACATTTATCAATAAAAGAGACAAAACTAACAAGCTTGGTAACCACCTTGTATTTACAAAAGGATCATGAAGATTTTTTTAAATGAACATTTGCATAGATAGTTGCACAGTCTTGCTCAAACCAAGATGGCTTTTATTTGTAAACCGAAATCTCTAGTGGTATGCTGGTAAACGAACTTTATGGAAAGCAAAAACAAACAAACAAACAAACAAAAACTCTGATTTGTCAATTTGCCAGTTTCTGTGGTGTAAACACACTCACCACTGATACTTGATAGATGTTTTTATTGAAATTGCTTCATCAAAGGAATATTTACACATGAATCTCTAAGCCCACACACATACACATACCATTCTATACAAACATATATATTTAATAATTTGATTCTTCTGCTCAGTACTCAAAGGGGGCTGGGAGGAACAGTTTGTCTCCTAGGGCATGACATAGACTGGACAGCCTTTTTATAAGAGTGATGCAACTGGGAAGAGAGAACGCTGTTTCAGAAGATAACGCTGATCCTCTTCTTCAGGAAAGACTGAGTTTGGAACACCACGGCTTTTTTTTTTTTTTTTTTTTTTTTTTGAGAGAGGGTCTTGCTGTGCTGCCCTGGCTGTTCTCAAACTGCTGAGTTCACCTCAGCCTCCCGAGTAGCTGGGGCTACAGGCATGTACCACTGTGCCTAGCTGAAACATCAGTTTCTGACTGAAGTGCAGACCACAACTTTAGTGTTTCCCTTAGAAGGATTATGGCCACGGTGAACTTGACTGAGTAAACAATGCTATAAATAAAAAGCTCTTCCAAAACATTAACCATGGTAAGCATCATTTTCCCCATAAAATGGTAGCATCCAGGTTAAGTGGCCCACAGACCAACAATCTAAAATGAAGATAGAATCCAGTCTTTAACTTTTTCTGTATCTCCATCGGTGTGGTCACAAGGATTACCATGCTTTCCTTAGCATTAATTCAATCTGGGAAAATTTTAATCTCCGTGCAATATCCAGTGAGCTCTCACCATGCTGAGGGGGGAAAAATACAGTTATTTCCAATAGAGTGCCCAAGATCTCATAAATAGCTTAGACTGATTGACTCTCTGGGTTGGCAAGGGCTTTAAAAGGTAGTCAGTCCTAATAGTAATAGGACAACTTCATTCCTTAATGAAGATGATTAATTTTACTGTTGTTTACATTAGAGGCAAATAATTTACTTCAACATAAGGCCTAGATTAGAAGATGCTGCTGCTAGAGGAACCTCAGACCACGGTCCACAGACCCTTACCTTATTCTTTATTGTGGGGTCTGCACGGGCTTCCAAGAGCAGAGGGATAAGAGACTGGTTTTTCATCTCACAGGCATAATGTAACGCAGTACAGCCATACTGAAACACAAAGGGCCAAAACTTCAGCTCATAAGTTGGGCTTTCGACAGACCATAGCATGTGGCTTCACTGGCAAATCCTTTTCACACTTTGTAGCATACAACTAAGCAGAAAAACAGTCTGCAAACCATTGATAGACAACTATTTCTAGTACTTAGAAAATTTTCTTCTCTGCCTCAATGTATATGTATGTGTCATCTAAGCCATCAATCTCTGCCTTTTTGTTTTTCATTTTCTGTTCTAAACTAAAGAATGCAACTTCTGAAAAGCTGATGCTGAATTGTGACAAGATTTCTTTGCAGCATGCTATATGCCTCGGTGATCATCACTTTGATCATGTCACCATCTTTTCCCTTAAAGAGTCTCCACATACACCTTTACATAAATATTATCCTCTATGGTTTTGATGATGATTCCTACTGAAGAAGTCAGGTGCTCTTGGTGCTGCAGGACACCTACAAGATCAGTGCAGTTCTACAGAGAAGTCTCCCAAATGTGATTTGTTACAGCTTTTATTATGTGTTATACGCTAGTGCATCTACTCTGTTGGTACTAATTTAAAACACTACAGGTCAAAAAAATAATAGCTAGGGCATTAGTGTCCAAACTTTGGCCTTTGGAAAAGTAGCCAAGCAACTATGGTGTTAATAAGTGAAGAAATAATATCTTTGGCTATCAAAACTAACAGAGTTAGCTCTGGATCCTATTCCCTACAAACACCTCTAAAATTATAGATCATGTTGCAATTATGTATTTTTATGAAGTGGTAGCATGACAAATGGAAGTTCTAGCTCTGAATTTTTTCATGTGAAATAGAGTCTAATTGCCCCAAAATACAAAACATTGTTTTACCTAGAAAGTAGATTTTAATATCCAGATAGTTTTTGAAACATTTTTGGTATTAGAAGTGGCGTCTGTGTGTGTACATGCATGTGTCTCAAACTCCTGAGTTCAAGTGATCCTCCCATCTCAGCCTTCCAAGTAGCTGGGACTACAGGCGAGTGCCACTGCGCCTAGCTAAAGCAATGCAGTATCTCTATCTAGAGAGAGATACACATAAATAGCTGGGAAAATATCCTAGAGAAATTTTGGTCACAGGTACGAATTTTAAATCTATTGAATTTAAATGAAAAGACCCAGAAAAACCTTCAACAAACTTTTAACTTCATCTTTAATAATCTCTTGCTTAATATATTTCAAAGTTATCTAAAGAAATGGTAATGCACCGTAGCTGTCAATACAAATTTATCCAAAAGTTCTATTTGAAATGAAAGGAAAATATATATTTCATAAAGTTATTTTTCTTGTGCTCTCTCTCTCTGTCTCTCTCTCTCTCTCACACACACACACACACACACACGCACACACAGACAGACACACACCTGTCTGCATTTAAAGATGATACCAGCATAGGCAAAACCGAAATGATGTAAATAATTGATAGAAACAGGAATGGGGCCATGTTCTCTATTGTAAAACAATGGTAATACACACACAGATGTGCACACACATAAAATATGTTAGGCATCACAAATAGAATGTTAGTATTTTGGAAACAGATTTCCACTTGCCTACTTTTTCAATAAGGAACTGGGACTCCAAAATTTTGTGCAATCACCATAAGCAAAACACCATAGAAATAAACTTGTCGTCTTCCTGTGATCATTGAGTAAGGAAGACGAGTGCAAGAGTCCAGAGGTGAAAGTGAAAACAAGACCTTATGCTTATAAACAGGAAGAAGTGAGCGGATGCTGCTACTGTCGTTATCACTGCTCTTACCATCATTGGGATTTTTCTTTGACCTTTGTCTTATCTATCTTTCATTTACACATGGGGCCTTGCATCAGTGGGTTGGGATTTTGGCTACAGCGGCAGTTGTTGCCATTCAATGAGCACTTACTACATTCCAAGCATGTACGAAGTGCTTTACATGAACAAGCCCGTTAAGATAAGTATTATCCATATCCCCATTTTACTGATGTGGATACTGAGAGTAAAACAAATTTACAACTTGCTCAAACTCATAGAAGTAAAAAGTCGCAAGCCCAGACTTACTCATGGGCTTTCTCACTCCAGCTTCTTAACTACTATGGCTAGTATTTTGTTATCAGAGCCTTCGTTTTCCTTAATGTCTCAACAACATTAAAGCCAATTCTTTTAAAAATGCTTTATAATCAATAGAGGTATTATTCCCATGAGTTCAGCAGAATATAAATAACCTCACGGTTGCCTGTCAGTGGAAAAAAAAGGAGAAAATAAAAGAAAACTAAATGTAAAATTGTCTAGGAAAATAAAGCAAGCAACTGTACAGATGATAAATACACTACCTACAAATACCATTTTGAATATTTTTTCAAAATGGCTAAAAGTATAAACTTACACAATCTGTAGCATTAACTTCGACACCAGCATCAAGTAGCATTCGTACAAGAGCCTCATTCTGCTTTGTCTTTGATACCTATTACAAATGGTAATTATAAGAAAGGTTTATTTACAAATAGTTTCTCCAATTTATGCCTGAGACTATTTAATTAGTAGACTGCATTTTAATCCCAACACTCCTATGCATGCATGCACCTTTCCTAAAATTTCCCCCAGCTTCTCACCCACCCCAATATCAATTAATTAAAGCCAGGTTCTCAGACTGTGGTCCTGAAGTAGCGGCATGGACACCTAAGAACCTTAGAAATGTATTTCTCAGGTCCCACCCCAAATTTACCTAATTCCACTGAGGATGCGGCCTAGTACCTGTCTTTCCCTTCCTGGCTCAAAGCTCTGCAATTACTTCCCATTGCTCTGAGAACAAAAGTAAACTCTTCAGCATGACCTACAAAGCCCCGTGTGTTTTGGCTCCACGCATGGCCCTGCCCTGGGCTCTCTCTCACTCTGCACCTCCTGGCTCACTCTGTTCGAGTTACATTGGCCTTTATTAGTCTTTCATTCCCACCAGGGTCTCTCTTGCCAGAGAATCATTGCACAGGAAGTTCCTTCTGCCTAGAAGTCTCCTCCCTCCATTCTTTGCTTGGCATGTTCACCTTTCATTCATCAGCCCAAGTCTCTCTTTCTCCAAGAAGTTTCCCTGACCCACCTGACCAGGTGAAATCCCTCTTTCTTAGCTATCCTAACACCAGTCGCCTTTCTGTATCACCTGCTTCAAGGTAATTTTACATGTGTTTGTGCCATTTGATTAATGACTCTCCCCACCACCCTCTAACTCTCATGGCGTCAAGAACTATGCCTATTTTGTTCATCATTGTGTCCCTAACAGCTAGCACAGCATCTGGCACATAGGAGGTCCGTAATAAACATGTGTTAAAGAATTGAAAAAATTAATGAAATGAACTAGGGCTCCTCAGAAATTCACTTTTCCTTCCCAGTACCCTGAGATTCTGACCACAAGCCTGTTGGAGTCTTCCCCAACTTCCAGTCTCCTGAAGAAGCAAAGCTCTCCCTGCTTATCTGGGTATAGCCCTGGAGTTCAACCCTGTCATCACCTGGGGAGCTCCATTCAGTAATTTCTCCTTAGGTTTCCCTCTTGTGTCACCTCCTAAACGACCTTTCTCAGCCTACTTTTCTCTGAAATAACCCAATGCTTTCTTGTCTCTTCCCCTATCATTTCCTCTCATGTCACTTATTTTTTAATTCATCACAAATTTACAACTTTAGGCCCCATTAATAAATTGCATGTACATGAAATTAGAGCTGAGCTATTCATTACGATTAGTATTTTTGCCCAGGCCTCCAGCCTCTAAACATTGAACCATCTTAGAAAGTAGAGTGTATGTCAATACATTCTGAATGAGCCTTCTAATCAAGTTGTAATTTTTATCTTTAGAATCTCTAAAAATGTTTGTAAATAAATGACAGATTCTCCCTGCCCCCAAATTACATATATTTAAATGCTATGAGCCAAATACACAATGAATTTTTAAAGAATTATTTGAGGATATGAGCAGATAATATTTTTATCAGTGAATTAAAGTTCTTTTCTCTCTCCTATAAATCCAAATATAAAAATCAACATTATTATGTTTAATTATAGTTCCTCAAATTCTGTAGCATTTAAATACCCAATGAAATAATAACATTTTTGATTGGCAGACTTGTTCGGTGGCTTATGTAAACAGGTGTAACCAATATTCGCAGTTTATCAGCTACAACAAGGAGAGAGCTTGGTCATTTAATTAGAGTAAATTATGCATCCCTTGAGTCATGTCTGAGAGTGAACTGGGCACAAAGGAAACCAGATGGATAAAAGTGAGTAAGTCAGTGCAGATCTGTTATCCTATTGGGAAAACTAAAACAAAAACCAGCTCAAACTTCATCTTCTACTCCTCATATGACTGAATCCCGATACCAACTACATCTTTCTTTACTCAAGAAAATTGCTGTCTGCCAAGATTCATCCAAGCATGAAGAAATTCATCAGGGTGAAAATGGGCTTAAATTCTCAACAAGTATCTTCTGTGTGTGTCAACTTCTGGATGCAAACTCTTAGGAGCTGTTTTTCAACACACCACCAGAGGAGTACTTAAAAATCAGAAAGTCAGATAGATAAATCCAAAAACACAAACTCCTCTTTAAGAAAAAAGGAGAAAAAAATATTAGAAGTGGTGTTTTTTAATACTCAGATTTTTTTTTTTGCTCCCTTCAGAGAAGTCTTAGTTAAGATTAAATTATTTTTCTAAATCGACGTTGAATGGATTAACTATTTTTGCTACCTTTCTTCTTGCTGTACTTCAATTACAGCACTGGATGTATGTTGAACATGTCAATTACAGAATACAAACCAAAGGCTTCTTTTGTTATTATTTCTTTTCAACATCTCACTGGCCTGGCAAGAGTCAGTGAGTCACACCATAGATCTCCACATTTACCCTTTGCTCTAACAAGTGTTGTACTCACCATGAGGAAATACCCAATAAGCAGAACAGGCATTAAGAGGATAATTAGTAGATAATCAATGAAGGTAAACTTTTTCTTCACAGCATAATGCAAGCAGGTTCTCTCTTTCTAAAAATTAAGAAAAGGATTCTTTACTAACAAAGCATTTCAAATCAAAATTTATTCAGATGGCCATCTCAAAAAGTTTACTTTGTGCTTTTTATTTTTCCGGTAGCCATGGCATCTTTTCCTGTGGGATACATCTGATTAATGAATGCATGTTTCCATGAAGCAGAACAGGGAACTTGGCCCAGTGTAAAGAAAAAGCTAGGGAAGGGCTCCTGGAAGATAACAAAGGTGAAATGTACACAGTAGAGCTCATCACAAGACAGATTCTCACGCCCATTTGGTTTCTGGAAAAAAGATACACTGAGATATAAACTTAGGACTGAATTTACTATGAAAATTGATAGTTATCCCTTAATCATCTACCGTGTATACGATTATCCATTTTGTGGTTTGTTCATAGGAAAACTCTTAACCACATGGCTATTTTTCATGTTCCTTCATGTGCGTAGTCTAGAAGAATGCATATAACTCAATTTTATTCTTCAAATATGTGAATATTTGTCAGGTAATAGACATAAGCTTCCAAGGGTTGTGGCACATGTGAACTCTTAGGGCCTCATAATCAAAGATGGACAGAGGCATGCACAAATAAATATAAGGCAAAATAGAAGATGGTAATTGGAATACCAACCAAATCAGTAAGAGGAGAGGGAGCGCGAGAGAAAGAAAGGAGGTTAGTTTCCACTTATGTGAGGCACTGTACCTAAATAAGAACACTTTTTGTTTTTCTAATATGAAGGCATTTATATTTTCTGTAAAAAATTTTAGAAACTAGAGAAGAATATAACAGTAGAATTTTAAGTTGCCCATTATTAAATGGCCCAGTGTTAACTGTTGACATTTTGTTGTATTTTCTTCCAGTCTTTTTAAATGCATAAATGTGGAATTTTGAAATGTGGAATTATATTGCATATGTAATATCATATCTTGCTTTTTTCAGTTTAGAAGTGTATATTTAGAATATGTACATTTTTCCATACAATTCAATATTTTTAAACATATGATTGTAATGGCTGCATGGCTTAATATTGAGTGGAACTACTCTGATTTATTTAGTCAAGCCCTGCCTTTTGAACATTTCAAGGTTTTTGAGGGATTTTTTTGTTTGTTTTTATTTTTCTGTGAGACAGGATCTTGCTCTGTCACCTAGGCAGTAGTGCAGTGGCACAATCCTAGCTCACTGCAGTCTCGACTTCCTGGGCTCAAGCGAACCTTCAACTTCAGCCTCCAAAGTAGCCAGGACTACAAGCATGTGCCAACACACCTGGATAATTTTTTACTTGTTATTATTTTGTGTAAAATGGGGGGGTCTCACTATGTTGCCTACACTGGTCTTGAACTCCTGATCTCAAACTATCCTTCCACTTTGGCCTCCCAAAGTGCTGGGGTTCCAGACATGAGCCACTGCACATGGACCGTTTCAAGTTCTTAACCTTTCATTTTTATAAATAATATTGCCTGAACCTGCTCATTCATAAAGTTTTGTCAATATTTCCAAATCTGTCCTTTGCATACATTTCTAAAAATAGAATTCCTGGCATAAAAGGTATTAATGCTTTTCATATTGTGCTACCAAATTGTGTTCTAACAAGACAATAATAACTTAAACTTTCTGATCAACATTTGTCTTCTTTTTTAATCTTGGTCATTTTGACAGACAAAAACCAGGATTTTTATGTTTTAATTTAATTGCTATCCATAGAATCCATGTTTTCTATAGGCTAGTGCTTCTGAACCACCAGCAGAGCTTTTTGTTTGTTTGTTTGTTTTTAAGGCCTTTGTTTAATGCTTCTGGAAATAATTTATAAACAGATTTCAGACATGAGAAATCACCGGTTGAAATTATTAATGTACAAAATTAATATTTGGAGAAAATAAAAATATTAAATGCTAATACATTAGAAACATTTGAAAGTGGAAAATGCAAACTGAAAACTTAATGTATCCACTAAAGTCTTTTTCATGATTTTTATGATATCAGAAAATCCCAGGAGGCTAGCTGAGGCCCTCCTCTTCTGCAAAGCAGAGATAAAAGCGTCTCCTCAGCTTTGCCCACGGGCTAACCTCTCCTCCCTCCATTTCCTAATAAGCGCATCTCTTAAAAGAGCGCAGGAACCCACAGACGTCTGTCCTCTGGCACTACCACTTACCGCAACTCCACATATCTGGTTTCACAGCAGTGATCTACAGAGATCCTATTATACTCTACGATGTCGTGTATCTATTCAATTCAGCACAGTCATGACTTGCTTTTAATCCCAACCAAACATAAAATAGTAAGCACAAATAAAAAAGTCCAATAGCGATCAATTTTCTGATAGTACATCGTTACTCCCAATGAGCTAGTCTCCAAATGACTCAGAAGAGGCAAGGGGGGAATTCCAGTGTTTTCTCGCCTTGAATGCATATGAGCGGGTACAGGACAGTCATAATGATTGCAAAAAAATGACTTTTAATATTTATTCAGTGTAATTTAAACATTGCCTTCACCATGATGCAAATGTTAGATGTTCAGAAAGGAAAGGGCTCCACAAGGATTTTCACAGCAATACACACATAATCTTCTCTTCCTTGGTCCTGAAGCCTCCAAAGTAGCTAATATTGCATCTTTAAATATATTGTATACACCTTTTTGTGTGACTTCAAGTAACCTCTGGTTCATGAGCTTATTTGTCCTTGGTAAATTTCTCAATAGTACTCTTCATTCTACAAGCACACTATAGGATCCTCTGGAGATCAGGACATTAATACAGCAGGTAAAAATCTAGCTAATGAAACAGCATTTCTTTTCCAAGAAATCTTTGTCATTGCTTCTGTGTTAGTGACAAGAAAGAGGGGAGAGGGAGAAAGAGGAGGATGAAGAGAGGAAGAAGGAAAAGAAAGAAGCTCTATCCAGCCAAATGAGTGAACCAGAGGTAAAAAGACGTAATTTATCACAAATTATGCCTGCTGATTGAACTATGTTTTGTTTTGCTGTTTAGTCTAATAAAATGTCCTTGCTATGTGTCAGTCTCTCTAAAGTAAAGCTAAGATAATTTTTGGTATTAGGACCTACAAGCAATTTAAAAAATAACATGCACCACTTCTAGTGATTCAAGGAGAAAAGAATGACCATGAACAATTACACTCTCCTTTTGTGTCATGACCTCACCTGGTTTTTGAGGTTGACATTAGCATTTCTTCTTAAAAGGAAGGAAACGATTCTCATATGCCCTCGCCTGCAAGCACAGATCAGGGGAGTGTCTCCATTAAAGCCATCTTGAACATTGGCATAGCTGCTGTCTTCTTTCACCCACCGCCACACTTGTCCAAAATCATTCTGATAGGCCGCTTGGCAGATGGGCTGAGTCAGGAAAAACAAAAGCAGGTTTTGAAATACTGGCATAATTAAACAACAAAAAGGAAAAAAAAAAGTCATAACCCAATACATTAAAATTTAAATGTTTTAAAATTGTAATATATTGCTTTGTAGGTGAGATTTTCTGGTCTCGGTTATGCCAAACCTTAAGTCTAGATCAAGAATTAGCCCATGAGGAATCTCCTACATTTTCCGAAGTTTTCTTGGCACACACTTATGCCCATCAAATAGACAAATGGATGAATAAATAATGAAATACTACAAATTCAACTCAGTAAGTAAACTATGTATAGTGTTTACAGGTAGGTGGGCCTGTCAGAAAAAACAGACATTTTCTTTACTAAAGGTAAAATACCTTTATCTTTATCTTCACTAAAGATGAAATACCTTTATCTTTATCTTTACTAAAGATGAAATACCTTTATCTTTATCTTTACTAAAGATGAAATACCTTTATCTTTACTAAAGATGAAATACCTTTATCTTTATCTTTACTAAAGATGAAATAGAAAACAAGCATATGGGGAGGAGTTTAGGGCAGCACTAGTGATGAAATAAGACCTACATCGCACCCTGTACTCAAGGAGCTCAACAGAGCAGAAAAGACAGTTTTTTAAGGCAAATAATATACAAATAACAAATTATATGATTAACTACACTTGATTAGATGCCGTTTATAAAAACCATTATGCAGAGCTTCACAAGGCACCATGGGAGTTTAATAACAAGACTTCAGGGAGCATTATCTCGTCTTCTTTCCCTCCTCTGGTCCAGCCTTCCTTGACTTCTGCTCTTCAAAGTTTGGTTGAACCAAACCATGTTTGGTACCTTCCATCTGGGCCTCTGCCCTGAATACTCCCTCTGCATAAAACATACCCCCTGCCCTTCCTCTGAATAACACCTAGCTCACCCTTGGTGTCATAACTTAATTTTCATTTTATCCAACAAGTCTTTTCTTACTCCCAACATTCAGTATCTCTCCCTCACAGCAACTGACATAACCGTAACTCTTTTCTTAATTATGTACAATCATGTATTTTAGGCTAGCATGAATCAGGAGAGGTTTGAGGCAGTGCTGAGAATGAAGGCACTGAAGTTCAGGCTGTAAACCCCATTTGATTCACCGCTGTTTCCCCAGCATTCAACACAGCATTCGGCACATGGGAGGCAAACACTAAATATTTTTAGATTAATCTTCTTTACATGATGTGTTTCAAAAAGCATTTAGAGTAATACCTGGCATACGGATGGTGCTTAATGTATGAAAGTTATCATTATTGTTACTGTCATTCTTTAATAATCAAGTCAAATCCCTACTGTGTTCCAGTCGCAGGTACCAGAGAATAAAGAGTATAAAATATGTCATCTTACCCATGTAAAATGTATCTGTCAAGTGGGGAAATAGGACAGAGACACTCACACGCAGAGTAAATGACAAGAAAAAAAACTTTTGGTATGGGTAGGTACATAAGCACCTGTGGAAATTGGGACATATCAAGGGGAAAGTCAAGTGGGTGTATTTGCTAATAAATTGAGGTTCTAACATAGCCAAATATCACAATAAGTGGACTATAATATACCTTTAAACCTAAAGGCCTACTCATGAAAGAAACATCCTAACAGAAAATTAACTCAGCAGCAATTAAAGGCAAACTTCTGTACCTTAAAAATGAAATGAACATGATACATGGGCTTTAAGTTTCAATAGAAATGCACAATTACACAAATCCCCTGTTCTGTCATCCTGAAGTCTTCCCTTTACTAAGCTTTCCAACAGGTGGGCACTTCAGTGTCTCAGCATACTGTATGGCTGATGTAGAAAGGACTGGGGCAGTTGAAACACTTGTCTCGTGTCAGAAAAACAGGATGTAATTGCAGCTCTGTTACTACCTCCCCCGGTGACTGTGGACAATTCACTTCCCTACTCTATCTCAGTGTCCTCGGTCATTAAATGAAGGAATAAGTCAGAAGTTCCCTTGGGTTTTCATATTCTATTACTTCTGGGACTCTAGTCTCAACCAACAAATCTTCCACATCACTGCTGGAGTCTAGGGTTATGTCAACACAACAGTGCTTTAATAAAACCTTCAGTGACTTGCCATTGTCCTAGCAGCAATGCCCTGTCATTTGGATTTCAAAAATAAGTGAAACAAAACTAAATGCAACAAGACAGTGTTAAGTCACCAACTCTTAATTTTTCCAATTAAATGTATTTAAAACAATACTTTTATTTCATAAAAGATATTTGAACAAATACAAAGATAAATGAAGGAGATTTTAACAAAATATGTAAGAATATAATCACCAGAGGGGAAAGCAGTTCTTTATATTGGATAGGTTTAGTTAGCTTTATAGAAAAATTCATTTTATTGTCCTTTTAAAAGATTTTACCATAAACTAGTGGAAATTTAATAATGGAGTGATTAGCAGTGGCCACTATTAGCATTTGAAAATTGATGGTCTACCATGAAGAGCTTGAAAACAAGTGGCATTAGAGCTCTCGTTCTCTTTTCTTAAATATTTACATTACTTAACAACATTTTAAAACCTAGAATATTTCATGTAGTAATCTGGCTTTCCAGCTTCTCTTTAAAAATGGAAACTTTTGGGTGGGCGCAATGGCTTACGCCTGCAATCCTAGCACTTTGGGAGGCCGAGATGGGTGGATCACCTGAGGTCAGGAGTTCAAGATCAGCCTGGCCAACATGGAGAAACCCCATCCCTACTAAAAATAAAAAAATATTTAAAAAAATAGCAGGGTGTGGTGGCTGGTGCTATAATTCCAGCTACTCGGGAGGCTGAGGCAGGAGAATCACTTGATTTGGCAGTGATCCAAGATCGTGCCACTTCACTCCAGCCTGGGCGAAAGAGCAAAACTCTGTCTCCAAAAAAAAAAAAAAAGAAAGAAAGAAAGAAAGAAAGAAAGAAAGAAAGAAAGAAAGAAAGAAAGAAAGAAAGAAAGAAAGAAAGAAAGAAAGAAAAAAGAAAGTTTTGCTGACATTGGACCCATATTCCTGTAGGATACCAAATAACTGGTGCTTAGTGGCAGTGACTCCAGTTCTCCATAGTCCCCTCCACTCGCCATCACATTACACTGGTTCACTTCACTCATCTATGTTACCCTCCTGGTAACATAGACCTCCAGGAGCTCTCTGCTTAGGCTTCTCAAAATCTTTGCTAAGAGCTAACTAAAAAGAAGAAGAGAAAAAGATGGGGAGTTGTTCTGCAAGAGTCGCTCAGTGCTTTTGAGGGCTTTCTCAACCCAATTTGAGCAATATTACATAAAATACTAACCCTGTCTTATCTTTAGTCTTTCTTAGGCTTCCTAGATCCAAGACACAGAGTTACCAGGAAGCTAAGTGTCTCCCTTCTCAGTTGAGATGTACAAGTACAGTCATGCTTCACTTCACGACAGGGATACGTTCTGAGAAATGTGTTGTTAGGTGATTTTGTCATTGTGGGGATATCATAGAGTGTACTTACACAAACCTAGATGGTAGAGCCTATTACTAATATGGTATACCCTGTGGCTCCTAGGCTAAAAACCTATACAGCATGTCACTGTACAGAATACGGTAGGCAGTTGTAACACAATTGTAAGTATTTGTGCATCTAAACATAGGTGAACATATAAAAATACACAGTAAAAATATAGTGTAAAAGATAAAATGGTACACCTGTGTGGAGCAGCTCCATCATAATCTTACAGGAACACCGCTGTACATGCTGTTCATCACTGACTGTGAGCTCATGTGGTACGTGACTATAATTTAATGTGAGAGTCGCACTAACAGCTGAAAAGACTCCATGCTGTTATGAACTTTCGGTTTCCACTAGGGAGCAGCACAGCGTAAGAAAAGCACTGACAGCGGACAGAAGGGAAGTACAATAGAAAGTGCGGGTTGACAAGCCAGAAATGAAAAAGAGAAAGGACTGTCCATTTGGGTTGCTGGAAAAGCTATCATAAACCCCTTTTAACTCCTTAAGCTCTGGAATTTGGGGGCACCCTGGGTGTAGAAGAAACACACTTGGGAAATTATTATAATAACTCTATCCCCTAATAGTCTCAGAACCCTTCTGTCCATCCTCACTGCTAAAGTGCTACTTCAGATCTTCATCATTCTCACCAAGACCACTGCACACAATTCTTTCAATCTCAAGTATCCCATATGCCATTTTTCCAGCTTCATCTCCTACCACTGTCTTATCCACACCCTTGATCTAAATAAAGGTATGTGTGTTATTAACAACCATCTCCCCAGCTAGACTGTAAGCTATATAAGGGCACTGTGGCTACATGAGGCTACGTTGTGTCTGTACTGATTCATCATTGTACCCCCAGTATCTAACATAGTGCCTGACGCATGGTAGGCATTCAATATGTACTTAGTAAATAAATAAGAGAAGGAAGAAATTATAAGATGTGTTAACAGTTATTGAGTAGCTCATTTATTCTACTTTAATCCTCACAACAACCCTATAAAGTAGCATTAATATACCTATTTTGCACAAATGAAACTAAGGGAAATTGTCTTCCTTGCCAAAAGTGACATAGTTCACAACTGACATGGCCAAGAGTCAAATCAAGGGGAATGACTGAGGATGCATACATTCTATCTCCAATTACTTCAGTCTTGAAAATAAGCCTTCAAAATGTCTTCTGGCTACAAAACTTCACATTTCAGATTTGTGTCCAGAATTAAGCTACAGTCTATACTCAAGATATTGATCTGTACACTTGTGGCATTGGCTTGCTGGTGCTTAGTTATACACCCAGACTCCTTCTCCAACCTGACTTGAATCAGCAATATCCACCAAGAGATAAGAAATGCCATCAGAGAGCCTGCAGGAGAAACCAGAAAAAGATAAGACCCAAAGGCAAAGGAGTGAAAGTTTCAAGAAGGAAGACAGAAAGATCACTGGATGTGATCATTAGCAGCCATGCAGAGGCCAATTTTCATACAGTGATGGGGCTGAAGGAAAAATACAGAGGCCTGAGCACATTGTCTATGAAGAATTAGAGGATGCAATTGGAGAGGAATTGTGGTCTGTTTGGCAGTGAAAAAGCTGTTAGTGAAAGCTAGAGACTTCAAGAGGTGGGTAGCAGTGTCCAGCCAACGTTCCACACATTTGTAGGCAAAGTGGTGTCATCAAGTGGTTATAAATCCAGGCTCTGGAAACAAACTCTCTCTGTTCCAATCTCAACTCTGTGACTTAACAGCTGTGCTATTTGGACAACTTACCTAAACTTTTCATGCTAAGTTTCCTTCTGTTTTGATAATCATGCCTTCTTTATTAAGTTTCAGAAAGAATTAAATGTAACTGTGTAGATGAAGCACTTAGCTCAGATCTGAGTCACAGTAAACCCTCAATTAATGTTAGCTACTCTTATAATTATTAAAGCATAAGGAGTCAAAGAAGATGGACAGAAGTGGTTATGAGAGGGTAGATAATTGCTCAAAGAGAGTGAAGAGATGATAGGATAGAGAGTATTAAGATGGAAGCATTAGGTAGGAAAATTCTGGCTCTAAGGCCAAAGCAAGGGAGAAAAGAGAGCTATATGGATGGAAAGAACTGTAGACTGACTGAAATTTTTTGCCAGAAAGTCAGAGGTTTGATCTTCATTAATTATACTACTATATATTTGTCATAAATAAATAGATATAGCTAGATAACTGATATGGTTTGGCTGTGTCTCCACCCAAATCTCATCTTGAATTGTAGCTCCCATAATTCCCACATGTCATGGGAGGGACCCAAAGGGAGGCAATTGAATCATAGGAGTAGGTCTTTCCTGTGCTGTTCTCATGATAGTGAATAAGTCTCACTAGATATGATAGCTTTAAACAGTGGAGTTCCCCTACACAAGCTGTCTCTTGCCAGCTGCCATGATTGACTTTGCTCCTTATTTGCTTTTTGCCAGATTGTGAGGCCTTCCCAGCCATGAGGAACCGTGAGTCAATTAAACGTCTTCCTTTATAAATTACCCAGTCTTGGGTATATCTTTATTAGCAGCATGAGAACAGAGTAATCCAATAACTAAATAAATAGCATTGACATTTAAATAGATGAATAGATTAATGACAGGAGATGTGATTGAGACAAGGGTAGATGAGGCTTTTGAGCATGATGGGGAAGATTTTGGCCCATCATAATTAAAACTGTCTACATGAAATGAATAAAAATATAAAATGGCATTGAAAACCAGGTTGTAGAAACATAGTAAGAAGATGCAGTTGACTGAGCTTGCCATGTAAGTTTGCGATTTTCTCCAGCAAACCTAGATGAGGGAAGAGTACAGAAAGTGAAGAGGCCAAGAGTAAGGATTAGGAAACATGTCTGGCAGGAAGAGAAATGAGAGGAGAGTGGTTTACCATTAAATTCAGACTGAACGAGCATCATATGTAAGCCAGATAAAGACAAATGAACTTGCAAAAAGAGAGAGACAAGCAAATAGAAACACAGAGAAGGATCAGGGCACAGTTCATACATGTGGTCTATTAGAAAAGTAACCAGTTAAGAAGTTATCATGAGAGATGTTACAGATAAACTGTCTAGGAATGAGAAGTCAAGGGTGGCCTTGTTGGGTATTTGATTTGGAGTAGAAACACAGGTCAAGAAGGGAGAATGAAGCTTGTGGATGTTGAGGTCACTGAGGATGACCCTGGGGGACAGAAAGAAAGGGGAACTTGTGCTCCAGGGAGGCGGAAGTGGGTCCTGGAATACAGTGGACAGAGGTGAGAATATAGAGAAAGGGCCATAAGCGAAGATTTCAAGTAAGAAATTGAACCATGGTCAAAAAATGACAATGGTGACCAAGAAGCAGACTGAATCAGCAGCCGCCATAAGAGAGGGTGTCATAATGCCCAGGAAAAGCCAGATTTCAGTGAAGGCACAGAGGAAAACAGACTAGTAGGTGAGGAGGAGATTGAAGAGAAAGAGTATTTACCAGCAGGGTGCATGAGTTCCCATGGGTCAGCTGTTCCCTGTGAACAGCACTCCCTAGAGCTGTGCTCTGGACAACCTGAAAAGCTAAGACACAGGATTAATAGGGTCCACTGACTAACTTTTCTCTTCAGCCTCATCTATCAGTCTCCCTTTTGCTCACAACTTTGTGGTGATTTCTGGGGCATTCCAGGTTCATTTCTGTTTTCTGGCCTTGACACTTGCATGTGACCTATGTGGTGGGCTCCCTGCTAGACCAGATCAAGTATCAGCCCATGAATCACCTCCTCAGAGAGGCCTTCCCTGACCACTCAGCCTCCCAGCCCAGAAACTTTCTCTCTCTCACATCCTCCTATTTTATCTTTTTAAATTGGACTAATTGGTATTGAAATTGGGTGTAACGTGCCCAATTTCCTAGAGAGTGAGGTATCTATGACTTTTACCTGCTTTTTAAAGTGCCCCTCAGTGTGCCAACTGTGTATAAACCACTGCTGTTCTGCAAGCTCTCCCATCTCTGATCAGGCCAATTTCCTCACTTCTATGTTTGGGCTACCTTCTTGCCACGCTTACCTTTTAAATTGTGCTATTTATTCTTCAAGGCCCATCTCATGGTTCATCTCCAAGAAATCTCTTTCATCTTTCTTACCTGCAGCAGGAAATATACAGAACCTCAAGCAGCTCATTGGCCTTAAATGAGCTAGTGGGTTAAATTTAGTCTCCTTAACTAGACTATAACCCTCCTGAAGTTAGGCTTCCATAAGGTCAAGCACCCAGAACATGGATAAAAGTCATTTGTTGGTTGACACACTGATTCATCCAACCTGGCTGGAAAGTGAGGCTAGGAAAGGGATTGATGTTTAGAAAGTAATAGATCATGTAATGACCAGGACAATATTTTGCCTCAGTGGTTCTCAACCTTGGCTAAGTATTGCAGTCATGTTTGCACCAACCTAATATTTAAAACATGACCCAGGCCTCACTATTGACCAATTAAATAAGAATCTGTAAGAATAGGATTGGGGCATTAGTGCTCTTTAAATTTCCCTGGTAATTCTGATGGACAGTGAGGGTTGAGAATATCCACAAAAGTAAAAGAAAGAAGCCCCTATAATGGAAGTAAAAATTTAATGTAATATTATAGCTTTTAAACTCATATTAGCTAAGAAGCATTCAAAACTGGAATAATGGACTATTAGGAAAAATCTTGTGTGTCCTTTCACCTTCCCACATGTCTATCTTTAAAAGTAGTCAAGAATTTGGAGGTAAAGTTTCACTCTGTCCACTTTCCATCTTACTTGCCCAGGCACTAAAATTTAAGAAGTGTCCATGGGTAGAGTATGACGCACCCGGTATGTTGATGATTAACTAAAATAATCAGCATGTTGATGATTAACTGTATGTATTACTTAATAATGTTTTGCACTGCTCTAAGTATAATAGATATCACAGCTGAAGAAATACTTGGTATTATCTTAATGGTGTAGAAACATCTGAACAACTTGTACCATTATGGATGTCTTTAAAAGCAAAGCTTCCCCCAAATTACCCCCACTTTTTGGTGCTGTTTCCCTAAACTATAATGGAGCTTCTGTAATTCCCAATCAAAGGAAAGACCATGTGGAACTTTGTCTGTGGCTCAGAGGAATTGGTTCGCTGTTTATTAGCCATCTCTATGCTACAAGCTCCCCTCACTTAAAATGTTCCATAAAAATTTCTGAGAAAGATTTGTAGGTTTTGGAGCAAAATGATTCCAGTAAAGAGCCTTGTGATTCATGAAATGTCTTCTCAGAAAAGGAAGGAAGATAGTTTTCTTTCTCTTCAAGTTAAGAAACCTTGGGGAATGATAATAAGCACTAATTTGATTTCTACAATTAATCCCAAGCCTTTGTTTCTGATGACTCATTCTTCACATACTGTATTTTACAAATTCCTTAGTAAATTTCTTCTTTCAGACAAGTAAAAAAGGCACAATAACTTTTTTTTAAGGCTGTTCTAGGCCCACTCAGTCTTTATGCAACATGGAGGAAGGTCCCAGCACTGGCTGGAACAAGTAGAGAAGTCGTAGTTCCTCATGAACAGTAGCAGAAGGGGAAATAGAAGCAGGGCACATATTGATCTATGTTTTCTACTCTTTATCCTGAAAGGTCTATTTGAGAACATGATGTTATGTTCCTTGCTAGGAAGCTAAAGACAGCCCATTGCCACACTTCTGATTCCAGGACATCAGAAACTCTGAGGTCATGAGGACCAGGGGAAAGCAGAAGAGCCTTCACCTCCAGCGATGAGGAGAAAGGGTGGAGGAAGAGTGGGCTCTGGCTGCTAGAAAATGGCAAATCGGAAGCCCTGATATTCCCCTACTACCCTCTGACCACCACAGAGGTAGGCATAGAGAAGAGAGAAAGCAGTAGGGTGCCCATAACTAGGTAACATTCAGTTTTACAAAAGGAGGGAGTAAGAGAAAAGAAAGAAAAAGAGAGAAAGATGAAAGAAAGAAAGAAAGAAAGAAAGAAAGAAAGAAAGAAAGAAAGAAAGAAAGAAAGAAAGAAAGGGAGGGAGGGAGGGAGGGAGGGAGGGAGGGAGGGAGGGGAAGGAAGGAAGGAAGGAGAGAGAGAGAAAGAAAGAGGAAAGAAAGAAAGAAAGAAAGAAAGAAAGAAAGAAAGAAAAGAAAGAAAGAAAAGAAAGAAAGAAAGAAAGAAAGAAAGAAAGAAAGAAAGAAGGAAAGAAGGAAAGAAAGGAAGGAAGGAAGGAAGGAAGGAAGGAAGGAAGGAAGGAAGGAAGGAAGGAAGGAAGGAAGGAAGGAAGGAAGGAAGGAAGAAAAGAAAGAAAATCTTCTTTGTGGTCTTCTTCCATTTCATTGGTGTTACTACTCCTACCTGGCTAGTTTCAACCTACCAAGGAGAGGGCACTGAACTCAGAGTTGGGCAAAATTGGCTTTGACAAACCAGTTCAAGCTGACTCTAGCCAGCTCCAGTCAGCTCCAACACAACAGCAATAGGAACTGGCATGTATTTCTGTTGAAGTAAATTGTAATGGAGACCAGGCTTGAAGAATTTCTGGGCCAGACAAATCCATTTAGACCTCATAAGTGACCTTGCTCAATTTGCAAACATAAGCAAAACTTACCTTTGGCTATTTCTTATAAATTTCTATATTAAAGAAAAATGAAACAAGGTTAACTAATCCGAAGCCTAACTTACATAGAGACTTTCCAGCAGAATCGACCAAATAAAGCAACTATATAACTGTAACCAATCAAATATTTTATTTGTTTTACTCCCTTGTTCACCCCCATAAAAGCCTTCTCCTTGCATTCCCTCCAAGAAGACCCCAAACCACAGCTGTCCAATTCATGAATCAGTATTTGCTCAAACTCTTTTGAGCTTAACTGTGCCTCAGTTTACCTTTTCACATCCCAAGACTTTTCTACACTGTCTTATTCGTAATGTAGAAGACAGTTTGACTGGGGAAGGGCCCAGGATTTGAACTCTCAGAAGCCAATGTCTCTAAACATTTAATGGACCCAAACAGGTATTTTAGCATTAAATCTCTAAATGTAAGTCTCCTTTGAGAAAAAATAAAAAATAACTGTTTTGTCCTGTCCTCTTACAAAACTTAAGAAAATCACTTTTCTCCTCACCACTTTTGGTGCTGATCAGCTCACTTCATATACAAAAGTTGAAACTCCCTAAGTTTTCAATTTTGCATAAAGAAAAATGTGTTTCCCCCTCAATCCCAGAAAATCTCCTGTTTGACTAAATGCTTATGTTTCTTGAGTGTTACAAGCTCTAAGGGTGCTCAAAGGAGGTTGTCCTTTAATATTGCCTTCCTTCTCTAGCAAAACCATACCTTCTTATAATGACCTGGTATCCTTTGTTATCTCTACATTCTTTCCATATCTAAACTCATCCCTTCTCTTGGCATTAAATACCACGTATATACAGACAAGTCCTAAATTATTATCTCTTGACCCAGCCCCTCCTTAGAGGTACATTTCCTGTATTCATCTTCCATCCCTACCTAGATGTCTCACGGGTATCGCTAAGGTACCGTGTCCAAATAGAACCCTGAAACGCATCCTTTCTTCTGCCCCTCTCTGAGTGTTCCCATCTCATCAGCACCACCAAGTGCTGGCTGGCCTAAGGCAGAATCCTGAATATCAACTTTAATTTCTGGCTTGCTTTCACTGCCAACCTACAAACCAGGAAATCTTTCAGTTAAAAACTTATCTAAAATTCATCCATTAGTCTAATGCAGCCATCATTATCACTCCATAAACTACTGTAACAGCTTCCTTCCAGGATCCAGCTTCGCCTCTGGCATCTCTCCAATTTATTTTCCCGTGCGATCAGAGTAGCCTTTTAAAACCCTAATGGTCATATTATTCTTCTCTTAAGATCCTTTACTCACTTTCCATTATGTTTTGCATAAAATCTAAATTTCTCATCTTGGCCTACAAGACCTGCCTGATCTGGCCCCTGACACCCTCTTTACAGTGTCAACCACCATCCTCATTGTCACTATTATCACAATCACCTTGAACCATTTCAGCTATTTCACCATTGGTTAATAAATGAACAACTGGAGCCTCATTATCAGTGTTAAAAAAAAGCTACAAATGAAGCTTTGTGGAGTGTTTTTTTGTTTGTTTGTTTGTTTAATTTTTCATTAACTTCAGCATAGGACTTCAACAGTTTATCCTTCTGTTTCTTTGAGTCATATATGGTGGTCATTTCAACACCATACTCTTTTTTCATTGTTTCTTTTTTTGAGATGGAGACTCACTCTGTTGCCCAGGTTGGAGTGCAGTGATGTGATCTCAGCTCACTGCAACCTGTGCCTCCCAGGTTCAAGCGATTTTCCTGCCTCAGCCTACCAAGTAGCTGGGATTACAGGCATGTGCCTCCACACCCAGCTAATTTTTCTGTTTTTAGTAGAGACAGGGTTTCACCTTGTTGGCCAGGCTGGTCACAAACTCCCAACCTCAGGTGATCCACCTGCCTCAGCTTCCCAAAGTGTTGGAATTATAGGCATGAACCATCGCACCTGACCTCAACACCATACTCTTCTATAAGACATTTTATACCTATACCACTGTCCAATTTATCCAAAAGCTGACTTTCTGTTATAAGTATACATAAATGCTTCCTTTTTTCTTATTATTGTTACCCATAACTATCTGCAGACTTTTTTGATATTTTCAGTAGTATATTCACATCACAGAGTAGAGAAAAATAACAACAACAACAGAAAAAAAACCACACACACAGAGAAATACATATAAATCTTGACCCCATTAAGGCAGAGTGGCAAATCTGCTGTAGGCTCATTCATCCTGCGCAGCTGTCATGTTTTACCCTTTGTGGAATTGTTTTTGGGGATTTTATGGGAAATTTATGGGAAAATCTGGGTGTGCAAGAGAAAGATAACACAGCTGAAAGGGGCTGGGAAAATCTTTTTTCTCTTGTTAATGCTGAATAAACTGTGCATTGTGCACCTGCATTTTGACTGTGACCCTCATGATCACATGAGGTCAAATAGGAAATGTTCTACTTGTTTCATGTTTGTGCTCAAAAATTTGGGGTTTTGGAGCACTTCCACTCAAATTTTCAGACTAGGGATGCCCAACATACATATATATACCAGGAACTAGCAGATGCTTGAAATATAATATGTACTCAATAAATATGGTTGATTAAACAAATGGATGAGTTAATGACTAAATAAATAAATGTATACACATTTTCAATCCTGGTGTCTTTTCATATGTGAAAGTTATCATTTTCTTTCTGAACTGTTGTGACTTAGCACAACATTATAATTTGTAAAATTGCTTTCAATATACAAGGAAAGAAGTAGAAAACCAATTGGGATGAAAATGCCTGATGCTCCTCTTGCATGTGTTGTTGAATACCCAAATCCTTCTAGGAATTCATACATAAACAAAGTAGATGGAGAGAGTTGGGAAGATTGTGAGAATGCAATTTTTCCCCATTGTCTCTGCCTTGCCTTTCTCATATCACAGAATGACACGATGTTAAATGTTAAACCAGATCTCGTTAAGCTCTCTTGCTTTATAATATTAAAACTGTGACTCAGAGAGGTTAAATGACTTCCTCTCAAGTCCCATGAAGTTCCCGGCACAATCAAGACTAAAATGTAGGTTTTCTTGACTTTCAGTCCAATGGCCATTCAATTAGTCACATCTCTATTCCTGTACCCCCGACTTCTCCTCAACTGTACCAGCTTTTCCAATAAAACTTGCTTGACCTAAATTGCTCTCCCTAGGCATTGTATATTTCAAGACAATCTTTCTGTTTTTTGAACTGTATTTCCTTTTTCTGGAGTAACATCAGCTTCTCTGAAAAACATATCTATTGCCAAAGGATTAATTTTAAGTTTGTGTGTGCATATGCATGTGTGTGTGTGTGTGTGTGTGTGTATCCTTTTACTCACTGCCTTATAATGAAATCTTCCCAGTGTTTAAAGGAATACATCATTTAAGATACGATTTTCAAGAAACACTTTTTGGCGCCTATGTCTGCAGTTGACAGAATCAAAAGTCTATAAAAGATTCTTTAAGTCTTCTAAGTGTTAGTTCCTGAACTCTTTTAAGTTCTCAGCATTTTTCTTCTTTCCAATTTTTGTACTACTTCACAATGCAACAGTTCTCTGTTGCAAGGTAGGAGTAGAATGTATCTCATTGGACCTGGATTTATTTTACCCATTCTTTCCACTAAGGGAACAGGGCACCATCCTAGTTAGAACAGTGGCAGAACAGCAGAGTGGTTAAGACCAGCTCTGTTACGGAGCATGACATATCTTTTGAAATAACAAGTAGTAAAAGAATTTAGTAGTTCAGCAGTGATGTAAGAAGAATCTCTTTGAATGAGTAAACACAGGACTCCTCCTAGCCACTAATCTCCAGCCAATAAGCACTTTTCAACTGTATAACTATGAGCCAGTGACTATCTTTTCCTCAGTTTCTTCATTTGTAAAATAAGGATACTAAAAGTGACTCTTATAAGATTGCTGTATTAAATGAGTTAATACATATAAAGTGCTTAAAATAGGGCCTGATATATAAGAAGCTCTAAATAAATGTTTGTTGCTATTGTAAATATTATGAACAAACATATTTGATAAGGGTTTAAAAGAATCAGCCTTGTTTAAAAGTCCATCTTACACAGTTGGAGTTACTTATTCAAAATTAGGGCCTCTCACAGAGCTCTAAGCTTATCCTCTAGCGCAGATTTCAGGACCAACTCTCTGGGATCCTCCCTCATTCTCTCCTTCTTTCTTAAAAATATATATTGTGGCCAGGCGCGGTGGCTCACTCCTATAATCCCAGCACTTTGGGAGGCCAAGGCGGGCAGATAACGAGGTCAGGAGATCGAGACCATCCTGGCTAACATGGTGAAACCCCATCTCTACTGAAAAATACAAAAAATTTGTCGAGCGTGGTGGCGGGCGCCTGTAGTCCCAGCTACTGGGGAGGCTGAGGCAGGAGAATGGCGGGAACCAAGGAGGCGGAGATTGCAGTGAGCTGAGATCGCGCCACTGCACTCCAACCTGGGCGACAGAGCGAGACTCCGCCTAAAAAATATATATATATGTGTGTGTGTGTGTGTGTGTATATGTATGTGTATATTTATGTGTGTATATATGTGTATATATATGTGTGTATATATACGTGTATATATATATGTGTGTGTATATATATATTGCATAACTATTAGCACTGCAAAGCTCTAAGGAAAAAATGGTAATCCTATGTCCCCAATCTAAAGAAGCTTCCCACACTCAAAATTGGGGGAAGTTTTTTTAAAAAATAGATTCTTCCAGGCAACATAGGACCAGGGATCCAGCAGGCTTTTTCTTGTCCTTAATGAGTAGCTCACAGTCTTTATTCTTAGGAAACACAAAGCAAATGGTGTATAACAAATGAGTAGGCTATGTTTAAATATTTAAGAGATTTAAGAGATTACTATTTAAAGGTCCGACTTCCAACTTTCTATGTCAGAAAATTGAATGAAAGGTCCTACTTCCAACTTCCTACATCAGAATACCTGAGGATGAGACTAGGCTTTGTTTTTTTTTTTTTTTTTTTTTTGGTTTCTTTTTCCAAATCATATATAATTCCTATATGCAATCCGAAAAAGCAACCAAAATGCAGAATCTTAGGTCCCAGATCTACATAATGAAAATCTGCATTTAAACAAGACCTTCAGAAGATCTGTATGCACATTAAAATTGGAAAAGCACTGGCCTGTGGTAGTCTTTCTTTCTCAGGATGGTGGTAAACAGATCACCCCTGTGTCAGAACCACCTGGGATGCTCCTTCTAAAAAGTATACTTTTGTGTCCCACCACAGACTGAGTGAAACACACTCTGGGTTGGAGTCCGTTGAAACTGCATTTCGGACAAACTTCTTTCCCTGACACTTGGACAATCTAAAGTTTGAGAGTTACCAGAGTAGCTTTTAAGAGCACTACATGTTTTGTCATTTTCATGTATATTATCTCTTCATGAGACTAAAATCACTGAGCAAGACGTACCTAGAGTTATAAACCAATCAAACAGTATGTTTGCACACACAGAGAGATATACACACACGACATTAGAAATAACTGCAAATAAACTGTCTTTAATACTGGGAGATCAAAACTATCCAAGGAGGTTCCCCTGAGCATCTGCAATGAAATGCAGATTAACCAGTTCATTGTGTCAGAGAGGAGAGGTTGTAAATTATGTATAATGACATCATTACACCTCTTGTACTCTTGTCTAAATATTCCTTGCTTGTACTTTCTTGAAACATTACTAAAAATCCATTTGATTCTAATAAGTTACTTCCAATACAAGTAAAAGTATAGTATCAGATGTGAAAAGAAAATAATCAGATTATCAAAATATATTGTTATTATTCCTCTTCTTCATAGTGATGGTCTTTACTAATAATTACTAAGGGTGAATTTCCCTTCAAATACCAAACTGAAAGGCATTACTCTGGTCATGTGATTCCATAAAAGAGGCAGTCAATCTTTTGGATATTTAGAAAATCCAATTGGGTAAAATTTTCTCTTTTTCTCTGAGCGTTTGTCATGAGAAAAGCACAACTGAAACTCAATTTTGTCCACATTATCCCTGCAAACATCCAGACACTATGAAATATGTGTTATATTCATCTCAACTTAGATCTAGCTAATATTTTAGAATTACAAAATACTTTGTCTTAAACTATTAAGAATATCAAAAAGAATAACACATAGGACTTTATTTTTTCTGACTTAATACTCCCCCAGGGAGTTGAACAGACAAAACAGAAATATATTAACAGGGATAGACAATTGCATTTGAAAAGCATGAACAACTTTTAACATCTTTGGAACTCTGCTTTCAGAAAGGTGATGTACCTCGGAGTATAGGATTCCCATGCTGGTCCTTCACAGGCTTACTTCACCTCTACAGCTTCTTGAATCTTCCAGAGGTATTTCTGATGAATATCAAAATCCTTCCTGGCTGAGAGGAAAGTCCCTAGAAGTCCAAGCTGGTGGCAAGGCTCAGGAGTGCTTTTCTAGCAAACACCTGTGAGTGGTTTTCCAGCAGCTCAGGCAGCAGCACACCTTCCAGGGAGCCCAGCCCAATGAAACAAAGGCACTGGTGTCATGTGTAATGACCCAAGCCTGTATCATCTAATGTTACAACCCTGAGGAGCCGGTTTCTGAGTCATATTTGCTCTGCCAGTGGTAACATGCAGGAAAGAAGGAAGCAAATTAAGGGAGGAAGAAACGTTCTTACACTGGCAGGAAGGACTCAGGGTTCAAACCAAGGTACTGTATTTCACACATTTCCTAATCAAAATCTGGTTTTCAGCGGTCATTGAGAAAGTCTAGAGACCAACAAACCTATTTGTGAGAGCCATATGTGTCTGGCAAAGAACTTGAAAAAATAATCTTCAAAATTCTCAGCCTAACAATGAACAGTTTTCCAGCTATTTATGCAGTTTTGTAAACTAATAAATTTACTAACATAATAAATCTTAAGTTGTTTTAAATATTCTAATACTATTCACACATTTAGCCAAATTCCTTTATAATATTCAATTTAAAATCATAAGTCTAAAATCAAATACTCTATGATGCATTTTAAATTGCATCATCAATTTATGTCTCAAACATGCTAGTATGCCAAATCTCTTAAATATTGTAAACATTTTATATGCTACATATAATATTAATTATTCACACACTTTCTCTGAACTGAAAACAATCACATCAAACTTTCCTAGAACTGAAACACCCAACAGTCCACACACCCATTATAATCATGGGAGCAGCCCAAATGCGCCCTACTTTGTTGATAACAAATGTCAAGTTACTTTGTAGCTATAACAGAGTTGAAAGCTGGAAGTCATTTAGTGCAGGTACACACAATTAAAATGCTTTTGCCTCTAACAGCACCTAGAACCAATGATCCCTTCCCTGGGAACCAAAAAGACAAGAACATGATGGGAACCTAATGTAGCAACTCTTTCAGAAGCTAGGGGCTCATTGGCCCAGAAGATCCAGGACTGAAAACTGCTTCAACATACCTTTCCTTAAATGGTCAAATCTGAAGCCCTTCAATCAGTCCCTGCCAAGCCAACATTCCTAAATCCTTTCCCGTGCCCTCTAAGCCATACATTTTCTTGGATTCCAAATTGGGGAGACAGATTTCAGCCCACCTCCTGTCTCCTAATAAATATTTCTTTCCTCAAAACCCAGTGTTCCGGGTATTGGCTTCTGTGAGCACAGGGCAGCAAGTCTATTTGCTCAATAATATCGTGGAAGAAATAGTTCAACCATCTCAGACAAATTGATGTGATTTTCCCAATCGGTTGAGGCTCCTTAGTGGCCAGAAAGTAGTGACCAGAATACTAGGCCTGTGCCTAGTATTCAAGGAAATTCTTCTTACTCCACTGGTGGATACACTGAGCTATTTTTATAATTATTTCAAAGATTTTATGTTTCACTGTGCAGTTGGCATCGAGGCCAGCCTCCCTGGAGTTTAAGAATTAGCTAATTCTTCCGTTGGAGGAGAGGGAAGTCTGCAATACCCAGTAAAATTGCAGCTGACTTCCTCTTTGGCTTGGTTTGATTTTGTATTTCTGTAGTCTCTTAAGATATTTAAGTGTCTTCCCATTGACTTAGAAAAACATTAATGGTATATCCATTGGGTACTTCACTCTGTTATGCAATATTTTGTAACCTCTGGTAGCCTGTTTTGTAAGCTCTTTCAACTAATTGTGTGGACAGAACTCTTCACTGTCATTGCTTCTCTGCTAAGGTTGCTGCTAGCTTTCTTCTTCAAGCTCTTTCCTCCCTGACTGAGCTCTAAATGTTTCTTTAATTTTCGATCAGGACCAAAACTCATTTTATTAGATTCTGCATCTCTTGACAACATCTGGTTCTAAAGGAACAATACTCATTATAATTGCAAATGATGTAGGGTTGGCTCAATAAACAAACCAATGAAAAAAGCAGTTGACTCGTTGCAATTGGTAAAACACTTGGATTTAACTCTAGGCCATTGGGTCTCAACCAGGGGTGATCTTGCCCGTAGATAGACTGCAGATTTTGTAACTAAAAAGATAAGATGTTCAGTTAAATTTGAATTTCAGATAAATTTCTGAAATGTCATACGGGACATACATACACTAAAAAATTATGTTGCTTAACGGAGAACATTGTTTTATTGGAAACTAAAGACATTTGGCAATGTCTGGAGACAGTTTTAATGGTCACAACTAGGAGTGGGAGCATGGTACTCTAATGTGGAGGGCAGAGGCCAGGGAAGCTGCTAATCATCCTACAGTGCACAGGACAGCCTCTCAGAGCAAAGAATCACCCAACTCAGAAGAGTGCTAAGCTAGAGAAACTCTTGTCTAAGCCAAAAGGAGAATTAAAGGTGAAGGAAGAGGACTTAATAAACTATACTGTCAAATTGGAATATGGCAGCATACTATCAGAATGAAGTTGGATAAACAGATATATTTTTAAGGGTTTAGGCTTCTTCCTCTGGCAATTTGAGCCTATAATTACAAAGACAGATAAAGGAAACAAGTTCCAGAAAATAACTTTCACAAGTAAATGTCCTCTCTCAAGAAATAACATTTGAATTAAACACTAGGGCCTTAAAATTAGTGATATCCTTTGATCCTGGCTGTAAATGCAGCCAACCTCCAGTAACCAGCAGCCAACTTGTCTATGAGGGATGAGTCTCTGGTAATGTGTATCCCAAAGAATTTCCCCCAAGAGGGGTTCAGTAGAGCATAACAAAGAAGTGTGGTCCACAGAAGCTCAGTTTTACGCTGATATCTTGATCCTTCAACATTATCTAACATTGTCCAACATTGACATTAGCAGTGGAAGTTATCTGAGTCACATGGCACCAAAATATGTTACCGGCCAGCAGTGAATCTGTATGGGTCTGCAGCAAACTCAATTCTTACCTTCTCAGAAGAAAGAATTTGACTGGGCCAGAAGATGGAAGAAGAGATCAGGGCAAGTTTTAGAGCAGGAGCGACAGTTGATTAAAAAGCTTTAGAGCAGGAATAAACAAAGTAAAGTACGTTTGGAAGAGGACTAAGCGGGCAACTTGAAAGACAAGTGTGCAGTGTGACTTTTGACTCTTGGTTTTCATACGTTGGCATACTTCCAGGGTCCTGCATTCCTTCTCACCTGATTCTTCCCTTCCGTGGGCTGTCCACATGTTCAGAGTGGCCCACCAGAATTTGGGAGGGGAGCATGCACAGTGTGTTTACTGAAGTTGTACGCATGCTCACTTGAAGCACTCACTCTTCCCTTACCAGTTGAATGTCCCTAGGAGGTAATATACCAGTTAAACTCTGCCATTTTGCATCTTAATGTGCATGCTTAAGTCCACTTGCCCAGCTCCTGAGATCTTATCAGGAAGCTGCTGATCACCAGTTTCAAGTTTTTTCTATCTGTTGGATGGCCTTTCCCTAGCACTGGCTGTGACCAATTATTGTTTTATTATTTATTTATTTATTTATTTTTGAGATGGAGTCTTGCTCTGTTGCCCAGGATGGAGTGCAGTGGTGCAATCGCAGCTCATTACAACCTCCGCCTCCCGGGTTCAAGTGATTCTCCTGCCTCAGCTTCCAGAGTCGCTGGGATTACAGGCGCCTGGCACCTGTATTTTTGTATTTTTAATAGAGATAGGGTCTCACCATGTTGGCCAGGCTGGTCTCAGACTCCTGACCTCAGGTGATCTGCCCACCTTGACCTCCTAAATTGCTGGGATTGCAGGCGTGAGCCACCATGCCTGACCCTCAACTATTATTTAGACAGACAGTTAACAAACTCCTTACTATCACCGAATGTTCACCTGACATTCCTGGTGGGTGGGGGGAGCCCTCTCCCACTCTGCTCATGTCTGACTAGCTACTTACTGTAAAATTGGCTCCCATTGGAGAGATTTAAGTAGAGAAGTGTTGTGATCAGAATTTTATTTATATAGTAAAGCTCACACTGGCTGTTGTAGAGAGAGTGGATCTGAGGCAGGAAAGAAGAAACAGCAAGTAGTTAGGAGGTTACTGCATTAGGTGAGCTGCATGATAATAGTTGCCTGGGGCAGAAGAGCGGCAGTGTGGATAGAAAGAATAAGATAAACTCTAGAGTTTAGGAGGCAGAAATAACAGACTTTGCCAACTACGAGTTATTAGGCTAGCTCCTAACATCGAAAACACTTTTCTATGTTTGGAATTTAATGCGTACCCTGGCATTCTGCAAGCTACTTTTTTTTTTTTTTTTTTTTCCTACTGGTCTATGGAGACAAAAGTAACTTCACCTTGGATGCTAATCCACCATGTTGACTTCTCATTAACTTCAGTCCCATAAATGCCTTCAGATTCCTACTTTATTTACTGTCCTTAGTGTAAGAACACATATTTACTGTAAATCCTGCCTTTAGACCAAAGCAAACTTGATGTTATCACACAAATGATAGGTTATGATGCACATAGCACTCCTGCCTGTTCTGGGGGGTTGTCTTTAATTGTCTCTATAGTGCATGTATCCCCTTCCCAGGTAAGCCCTGGGTCTGGGGGGTAATGGTGTGGAGATCTACCTGTCTTGTTACCGCAGGCCACACTTCCGTCTATAAGTTCCCCCAATAAATTACCCTTTATCAAAAAACTGATTTTGTCTGTCTTATTCTTTGGTTTCTTGGCTCCTTTCTTGTTTGGAGATTGCTTTGCATACATGACCTTTTCATGAAACCTGGTCTATTTTCTAAGGAGCACTCCATGTGAGATTACAAAGCTAAAGAGGGAGAAAGAGACCTAGTCATTTCTACATGCTTGCGATCCTATTGGCCTCATCCCACCAACAGCTCTTCATCCTAGAAAAAGCAATTGATCAAGCATATTTTCCACATTCCCAGAACCAGCCTACTTACATCTTTCAGAGGTTCCCAGCACTCATTGTTTCTCTCCCCGAACCCAAATTCATGCAATTCCTCCCTTGAGATTCTGAGGTATGAGCAGCTACCAAGAAAAGGCTCCTCCTCGAGGCCTGTGGCCCAGAATTTCAAGGCCCTTTTCTCTCCTAAGTACTAACAACCACAACCTCACTCTGTTCCCTCAGTCCAAGAGGTGGTAGCTTCTCCTGCAATTCTATCTCTGTGTTACCTTAACATTCTCTCTTTACTTTCTAGTCTTCCGATATCTACTTAACAAATTCCAGACATTAAATTCTTTGTGTTTAAATAACTAGGTGGTTTTCTTTACTTAAGTTGGACTGACATAGTACTATGGGGACATTTAGAAGCTAGAAATAACAGGAATTATCCATCTGATATAAGACACATGGGAAATGGCAGAACAAGGATAATATGCATGTATCTGGCTTGGGAAATTTGGTAGATTTTTATCTTTCACAGAAAACTCTGGAAGAGCAAGATTAGGGAAAGGCTGGGAAGAGATGTTTAGCTTAGGTATGCACAAATTTTATTTAAGGAACATATTTGTAGCACACTAAGTGGAGATGCCAATAGAAAGCTTGTTATATGACTCTCGAGTTTTAGAGTAAGGGTTACACTAGAGATTAAGATTTTTGAGGGTCAGTAGCATTACATTAATAATCCTCAAAGTAAGAAATAGAAGAGTTGAGAAACCTTATTAAAGTTATTTTTTTCCTCTACAACTTTGTAAAGTCCTTGGTTGTACAGAGTTATTTCTTCTTTAACTCACTCAAGGACATTTTTTATTGTATGCCTTTTAATGTTGACAGTTACTATTTAATCAAATAAGTACATTTGCTAATCAGGATGTTTGTGTTTCTGAGTTTTATGCATTGAAGCCCTGCTATCTTTTTCTATTTTTCTCTTACTTGTGGAGGTTTTTTGATTTTGAATGTTAACTTTAAGTTAAGTACAGGAGTCAGAGGCCAAATTGTAATAGTAATACTTGCTTTACACTAACATAGGGTCTTTATTCCTTTTAAAAGGTAAACTGAGGCACAATAAAAGTCTGAAGAGTTGATTTGAACAAATAACAATTCATGAATTAGGCAGCACCAAACTAAAAGTGGTTTGGGGGCTCTTTGGAAGAAATGCAAGGGGAACAAAGATGAACATGGAAGTAAAGCAAAATAAAATATTTGATTGATTATAGTTATACAGTTGCCTTATTTGGTTTATTCTGCTGGAAAGTCCCTAGCCATATGTTAATTAGCTGGTAACTTCTGATTAGCTAACTTTAAGTTTCCTTTTTCTTTAATATAGAGATTTAAAAGAAACAGCCCAAATTAGTTTTGCTTATGTTTGCAAATCAAGCAAAGTTAAGGTTACTTATGGGGCCTAACTGACTTTGTGTGCTCAGGGATTCTTCAGGCCTGGTCTCTACTTTAACTCTCCCAAGACTCAAAAAATCTTGTAAAATTTGAAATCAATTTTGAATTTTTTAGTAACTAAGAAACTTATTATAATGGAGGAGGAAATGGTGTCAGACAGTCCTTAAAATAAAAATACTGGCATTGTAAGCTTAAATTTAAAATAAGTCACTTAATTGTTTACCACTTATGCAACACTTAATTTCATGCTGTTCTATTTCTTTGTCATCCTCTACCATGTACTTGCAGCTTTAGTTATTATCATTTGCTTTAATGAAAACACACAGAGTACATGTCATGATCAAGGTCCCATAATCATTGAAATGTTACGATTTGTGTTTCTTAATTTTTGAGATATCTTAATATATCTAAGACAAGGAAGTTTATATTTCTTGGTAAAAATAGAATAAGAAACGACTCTATTACTGATAAATCCTTTCTGAGAAATCCTGTTGTGCTAGATGACTGTTTCCAGAAAGGGTCACCTGCATCTGCAAACTGTCTATTACTTCTCCAGTGACTCAGGACTTGTGTAGTAAAACCAGTTTCGCAGTATGAGACAGCTATACTTTTTAGGGTATAAGTCTACTACTCTGACCTAAGATGAATGGTGCTGCCTACTTTAAACTTTGCACCACATTTTTTTTTTTTTTTTTTTTTTTTTTTTTAACTCCACGTGCCTTTTCAGGTTGAAAAAGAGATGTTGTATCTCAACTCCCTGGCAGGGCCTTAATGTTCACACATCACATTCCATTCTGAGTCTATGAAATGTAGTCTCACATTTTCACAGGGTTTTGTCTGTTTATTTGTTTTGTCCTTTTTTATATGTAATAAAGGGTTATTTAGACTACGTTGGAGGGAGAAGGTTTGCTTGTCTTTTTAAATTAAGTTGTTGTTAAGGTCATGGCAGTCAACTTTTAGGTTGGCCAGATGCCTATCCTTCCTCTCGAAAATCCGACCTACTTCCTTACTACTTCTTGGTAATACTCAGACCTTTTACAACCAACCATTTATCATGAAATAAGCCAGCTATCTAAAGAAATACTATCACGTACCTCATTATCAAATCAAAACATTATTTCACTTCCTCTATCACTCACAAATCCACCAAAACAAGTGAACAGAACTCATTCACGAACCTGAATGAAAACATTCTATTCTGTCAACTTTAAAATTGCTTTGAAAGGACTGAGAATTGAGCATCTAAAATACTTAAAAACTATAAGATTAAAACTTCATTCATGGCCAACCATTTTATAAGGCACTTAGCATACTACCATATCGAATATTTTTTTCCACGTTCTTAGCCTCTTTTCTCCTCCCCTACTTTACATTTCTTACCCCCACAATTATGCTTTGAGCCAGGTGTATGAGGCAGTGTTTAAAAAGACTAACAAAACTGTGACAGAGAGAAATTCGGCTGACATTTAGGGTATAAGAGACATCATACATCTTTATTTTTTAAATCAAATTATAAGTGTCTTGATTCTTTCCAAAACTTTGAAGAAATCCAGTATTGAACCAGTTTCCTAGGATTTCCTTTTCCTTGAGATAACCAAGAATTCTTGGTGTCTGGCACACAGTAATCTCTCTATGTGTTTTCTCTATCATTGTCATTAGTATCATCCTCATTATCATTGTGTAATGTGCCTAAGAATAACTTGCGGGCCACATATGGTGGCTCACGCCTGTAATCCCAGCAATTTGGGAGGCTGGGGTGGGCTGATCACGAGGTCAGGAGTTCGAGACCAGCCTGGTCAACATGGTGAAACCCATCTCTACTAAAAATACAAAAATTAGCCAGGTGTGGTGGCACATGTCTATAATCCCAGCTACTCATGAGGCTGAGGCAGGAGAAACGCTTGAACCCAGGAGGTGGAGGTTTCAGTGAGATTGAGATTGAGCCACTGCACTGCAGCCTAGGTGACAGAGCAAGACTCGTCTCAGAAAAAAAAAAAAAAAGAATAACTTGAGGACTTACTAAAATGTAAATTACACGCCCCCCAACATGAGAAACAATGAATCAGAATCTCTAAGTGAGGATGTGAGAACCTGAATTTGAATAAGCATTCCAATAAGTGATTCAAAAGTTAGGGGTACAGGGCCACTTAGAAAAAGGCAATTTTTGATCTTTCCAACACAAAGCCTAGAGAGAAAATAGCACAATGGGAAATTTCACACTTTATCTGGCTTCAGGTGCAGTTTTGCACTTATATTTAAATGTGTTTGGGTTTGAGATTCTGATAATTCTTTACATAAAATTAATGAAGGTGTATAATGAATAATGTTTCTAATCTTACTCTTTCAACAGCTGCACTCATCTTTTGACGGGCATTTTTGGGGCCAGAGCTGCCTGCTCATTTCTATTCCAGGCATGAAACTCAAAACAGCCCTTGTGGTAAATAACCCATGAAATATCAACAGGTTTGTTTGTGTATCTGAATTGCTACTACCAGGATTTTGACCTACTAAACTTCCTAGAAAATATAGCTTTCTTCCTTGACCATTAATATGGGGTTGTTTTTTGTATTTTAACTCATACATTCTCAATGAGAGTAATATTGTTTTCCCAGGAAATGAAATTTGTTCTTGAGGGGAAAAAAGTCTATTATCCTTATAAACATAGCACAGGTAGACATATACGCAGGGGAGGAGGAAAAAAACTTTCTTCTACTTTCTTTATGTTTAGTCACCAGGGCCTGTGAATCAGACTAACAAAAGACAGATTAACAGGAGAAAATTATAAAGTTTATTCATTCATGCAACATGCGTACATGTGGGAGAGCTTGGCGATGAATAACTCAAAGGGGTGTTTAGAATTTGGGGCTTATATACCATTTTAATAGGTAAAGGGATAAAGGCACTTATGGGAAACAAACGACTTTTTGGAAAGATAAATGCATTTGCAGGAGCACAAACAGGCAATAAGAAAGTTTGTGAAAATGTCTACACAGGACAAAATGGTCTTTCATCTCCTTAAGGGTCACAAAACCTCCTGGAGGAGAGATTTGGGGTAAGTTTTATTTGTTTTCTCCCTTCTGGGAGTAGATCTGCCCTCAAAAGGATTTGTGGCAATCTTGTTTCCCAGAAGTTGCTCCTTTAGTCAGAAAAGGGAAGCTTCAAAATTGCTTCTTTCTTTTTCCCCTTTTCTAAATTTGTTTGATCTCAAATGTCTTCAACTTAAAATAATCTTTTTACCAATGTAGCATATTTTGGAATGTCATATTCTGGTTCCCTTCAAGTACATAAATGGATATACAGTATATATATGGTAATAAAATTTATGGAGGAAGGGCAATTTAAAAGAAAATGTCTACAAAGATTCCTTGGGGAGGAACAATGAAAAAAGATTGAGAAATCCTGCTTCAACTGATTTTCTTCAATTGATTTTCTAGTCTTTAAAATAAAAACTTCGAAATTTGGAAAATAGAAAAGAAAGAAAATACCAAGAATTCTGCCACATACATATAATACACACACACACACACACACAGCATCTTCAAACATGTAGATAGTATTTGTTGTACCAGAAAATAGTCTAACCCCTTTACATGTATTAAGACCTTCAACAGGGTCAACAATCCTGTGAGGTAGGTACTATTATCACCCCCTTTTAACAGATGAGAAAGCTAAGACACAGAGACATCAAGTAATTTGTCTAGGGTCACACAGCTAATAAATGATAATACAAGGATTCAAAGCCAGGAGATTTCACTTCAGTATCTATTACTCTAACCACTAAAGTATATGGCATCTCTTTGGGTATATAACCTAATCTCTTTCCTATGGATATGTACCCAATTTATGTATTTGCAAAAAATGAGACTTTGTGCACGTTTTACAACCTACACTTGCCTTTTAAAAGTATATAATGACATCCTTCTATGTTGTAAAATAGGCTTCAATATCATTTTTAGTGACTACCTAGCATTTACTTGATACTGATAAAACAGTCCTCATTTATTTAGCACGCAGCATATGCTGAGCCCTCTGCCATGTGCTTAACACATATTGTCTAGCTCAGTTATCATAATAGTCTCTTTAGATAATAATGAAAAATAATGGCTTTTTCGAATAATATTTGTAAAAAATAGTAATAATGTCTAGTATTCATTGAGTGATTCCTGTTCACTGGACATAGCTCATGAACCTTATCCACATGGCAGCCTTTAATGCTGTTTTACAGTAGCCCTATAAGATTGACACTATTATTATTCCCTTTTTACTGATAAGAAAATTAAGACTCTGAGAGGTAAAATTATCTACTCAAGATGAACAGACATGAGGTGGCAAAGCCTAGACCCAAACTCCGATGTTTGCCTCTAAAGTCCTCCACCATACTGTTATACACTCCTGCTCCCTCTAGGAACTGTAGTTTATTTCATTTGAATGTGCTTTATTCCTTAAAGGCAAGTAGACTTTCTACTATCATAATAGTTTCTTGGTTTCCAGACCTTGACACGCCTTGGTCTCTGAGAACCATTGAACCATTGACACTCCATGTTGCTAATTGTGATCTTGCACTCCCTGACCTTTCTATTATAAAATACAACTTAACCAGATATTGTCCTGTTGCATTACAACACTGGTGTTATTAACACTATATAAATGTGATGGTGGGCAAATTCACAATTCTTAATCTTTCCCTCTCAGAGCAAAAAGCCTCTGACACTAGCCCAGAGGCAAACAGCATGAGGCAGAATCCGTTACAGGTGTTCCAACAAGAAGGCTGAATTAGCTAGTAGCTGATGTGAGATTTTCTATACATTTTCCCAGTCCTTCATCTCAGAGCTCCTCTCTTCCATGGCTCCTGATCACATAGAACAGGTGGAAACAATAATTAGTTCACCTCTGCCTCCTGGATGGCCAAGCACACCCAAGGGGCTCAACACTCAGCAGGTCGTAACACTCAGATGAGATAATGGGGAACCCTGCAGGCATGGCCACAGATGCTGAGTTACTTCGGTGAGCCCGAGTGGCAGGTGCTTCTCTGGGGCTTTGGATATCTAAGACCAATATAGGACCTTGGTTCAAGCTCCTGCTCTGATCCCTGTAAGAATTGAAACCTATTTAGGCTTCACTTTTCTCATCCGGCCCTTGAACTCAAAGTTGTTTAAATTTACATCCAAATTGTATCCCAAGCAATACTGCAAAAATGAGAAATGCTATAGGAAACTAAAAAGAACATCATCTTCTTCGGAAAGAGAGAGAGAGAGAAGGAGATATCTTCCCTGGCTTTATCATTACAAGATTGATGACTTTGGGCATTTATTTGACCTACAGATTTCTGAACATAAGTTTCTTCATCTGAAAAGTGGAAGAGTAAGCTGGGCACAGTGGCTTATGCTTGTAATCCAAGCTACTTGGGAGTCTGATGAGGATTGCTTGTACTGTGGAGTTCAAGATCAGCCTAGGCAACATAGCAAGACTTTGTCTTTTAAAAAAACCATCAAATTTGCAGAACGGTGAAAGAATAGTCATCAAAATTAGATGAACTAATGATTTGAAGTGCCAAGAATATGAAGAGTGTGGGAAATTGTCTGCAAAGATGGCCACCAACAGTTTCTCCCATATCTGTGCCTGCAGGCTGCTCTTGCCATCAATATGGGCTAGCAGAAGGACTTGCTTTGACCACTGGGATGTGCCAGAAGGGATGGTATGCAAGTTCTGCACCTAAGTCTTAAGAGGTCTGCCAGTTTCTTTTCTACTTTCTTTTGAAATCCTGCCACCACAAAAAGAAACCCAGAATAGGCTACTAAATGATGAGTGGCCATTATCTTTCCCTGTCCTCCAAATTTTTCCCATATAATCAGAATAGGAGAAAGTAAGGATATGACTGTGGTATGTATACTGAAAATTTCTCAACAGATACAACATACCCTGGAAACAGAGGAAGAAGCCAACCTGATTAAGTGTACTTAATATGAGTTCTCTGCACTCAAGAAGAGGTTAAATCTGGGATGAACAAGGGACCAGCCTTAGATGGGGTAACTCACTGACCTTGAATGTTTCTTTTGCTCTTAATTCAATTTCTTGGACCCACAGTTGGATTATCCATACGGTGTAGTCAGGATATTAAATGATAGGTCCAACAGGCCTGGTTGAAATAACTGCCACTAATTTATTTGCATCAATACATCAGCGATTCAAAGAGACCAGAAAAACATTTGGATTCTCCTTTTAATGGATCTCCTCTCCTTCCAATCTCCATTCATCTCTTGTCTCAATAGCTCTTTATGTATCTTAATCTTGGTGGAGTTTCATCAATTAGTGTAAAAACTGAATTGAACACTTCAATAGTACCGTGTAGAAATTAAAAGCACATGGTCTGAACTCAGAGTTGAGTCCACTTGTTGTAGAACAAATTACTTACTTTCATATATTAATTCTTTCCCTCTCAATTGATTGGGTAGAATTTACCCAATTAAAATATAAACATGCCTGCATCAAGACATACAAAAATGTTTAAGTAGCATTATTTGCAATAGACAAATGTTAGCTTAACCCCAATTCCATCTATTGTGGAACAGATAAATAAAATTTGATACACTACCATAAGAAAATACTACATAGCAATAAAATTTTAAAAATTATTATTACCTGCAAAAGCGTAGATAAATTGCACAAATGTAATATTGACCAAATAAGCCAGACACAAAAGAAGATATAATTCCATTTTGATAAATTTTAGAAGAGGCAAACTAATGCATGATGTTAAAATCAGAGTAGTGGTCACTTTTAAGGAATGAAAAAGGGATGGTAGTTGGAAAACAGCTTTTAGGGAGTTTCTGGGGTGTTGGCAATTTTCTATTTCTTGATTTGGGTTGTTATTTTATAGGTATATTCACTGTAGGATAATCAATTGACCTTATGATCTGTATATGTTTCTATATGTATGTTACTCTTAAATTTAAAATAACACACACACACACACACACACAGGTCGAGCAGGACAAATGGGCTTAAAATTAGTTCCCAAGAACTGTGATTTTCTAGGACCCTCTCCCCTGCATGCTGCTTTCCCACTCCCACTAACTCACCATCCTCTAAGAGAATTCCCATTCTCAGTCTTTCCATCTTCTTGCTGTCCCAGGTAGTAGTGGCTCAGTCCCACCTATGGTTATGTAAGGGCTTGGACAACCTTAGCACATGCCTCATCCAAGCTCTGAATCACCTATGGCACCACTGGAAACAATCTTATTTAAGAAGCATAGTAGGAAAAACTGGGATGTATTCCTCTACTTTTCCTACTTTTCCTACTTTTCCTGGACTCTGATGTGCACTGACTTGCCCTCCTATCAATAGGCTATGGGGGATGAAAACACTTCATTCAGTTTAGTTAGAAGAAAACAGAAGTAAAATTACAACTTAGAGTGCCATCTGGTGTATTTTTGCCAAGTGACACAAACAACTCTGCTAAGAGCCATGGACTTTAAGGCCTTTCCCTGAAGGATGTTATAGACCTATTTTTGTTATTGTTGTTGGAATGAGCCTCTGACAGAGTCAAGTTCCTACTATGTATCAATTTTTAAAATACAGAAAGACTACTAACAGTAGACATTTGTCTGTGATTTTGGCTGCGGTCCCAAGCAAGCTATGTTTGGAGAATTTCCTACCATGGAAATTCTTAAAAAAAAAAAAAAAAAAAAAAAATTAGACTTCTCAGACTCCTTTTTACCTTAGACATATGACCTGGTGTCCAACATTGTAAAACAGTTAGAAGTACCTGCCGTCTGAGCATGGCATTAGAAACTCAGAAGAGAAGAAGTTGGTATTCTGCCATTTCCATTCCAGTGTCTGCCTCTAATCTCTAAAAGCAGTAATGGCAACAATTCTAGCAGAAAGGTGCAAAAACTGTGAAGGTTTTGAGATTTTACACTACTCGCTGGTTACCAGGTTAATCTGCCATTTTAAGGAATGATGGTAGAAGACATGAGACCCATGGGTCATAGAAAAAGTCTCTACTACTCAAGGCACATCAAACAACATGAACATCAGCATGTACCCTGTTGCCCTTGACCTGCATTCTTTTAGAGGTGATGTGGATGGGCTCACATAGATGCCTGAACACACAATGGCTGTGTTACAAAAGAGGAACCTGAATCCTTTATAATAGGCAGTAAGCATGTCTGCCCTTTACTCTGGAGGAAAATACTATATCTTCCAAGACTTTTGCTACATGAACATACTTGAAAAGTTAATCTGGAACAAAGGCAAACCAGTGCTTCTGCTTCTGCTTGCAAGATGTGAAGAAATGCAGGACACCAATGAAGAATTGTCTCCTAAGACAGGTTTCAATAGCCAGTGTTGGCTCAATGATTAGTGACTCACCCTGACAATGGTGCCAGTGGTGTATCCACCAGACCAGTCCTGCTGCATAATTTTCATCATTGGCCCTGGCTGCATTGTCTTCAAACCTGATTCTTGGACTCATCTGGAGTTTGGGAGCTCTAGCCAATATTTTCTGCTTGGTTTCTTTCTTTCTTTTTTTTTTTTTTTGAGACGGAGTCTCGCTCTGTCGCCCAGGCTGGAGTGCAGTGGCCGGATCTCAGCTCACTGCAAGCTCCGCCTCCCAGGTTCACGCCATTCTCCTGCCTCAGCCTCCCGAGTAGCTGGGACCACAGGCGCCTGCCACCTCGCCCGGCTAGTTTTTTGTATTTTTAGTAGAGACGGGGTTTCACCATGTTAGCCAGGATGGTCTCGATCTCCTGACCTCGTGATCCGCCCGTCTCGGCCTCCCAAAGTGCTGGGATTACAGGCTTGAGCCACCGCGCCCGGCCGGTTTCTTTCATTCACAACTATTAATCCTGTCTAAAACACTAAAGAAGTGGTTGCTTCTCCTTATACAATGCCTATACACACTCATTTCTTGTCCTTTATTTTGGTTGATTCATTTAGCTTCTTAGACATTGGGTAGATCATCTGCCTTCCCATTTACTAAAGCCAGGTATAAGATCTATCCTGGGTTCAGTCTTAAAGAAAAAGGAACTGGGTATTTATATCATCCAGAAGGCCTGGACCTGGGGTAAAATCTTCAAATAATATAATTTCTGAAAGTGTTAAATCCCTCACCTGCAAGTTTCTAGAATCTTAGAGATTTTATCTGAATCTATATGAAAAAACACTTCTTCATGAGGACCACTGATGACAGTGACTGTTGGTTGGTTGCTTACTCTGCAACAAGGCTTCCTAGAATAGTGTTTCTCAGTTCTTGTGAGATACAATTTTTGCTCCTTGATTTATACAAGTACATTTATACTAGTTGGGTAATGATCTAAGTTTTAACATTTCTTGTTTAATGTACACTTCAATGCTGAGATTATAAAATAAAGTGCTATATCTGAAGGATTGCTTCTCAAAAAGTTCATAATATAGACTTTCTGATCGAAAAGTGTTCTGCCTCATCCTTATAGTAAAACAAAATAATATTTTTCTAGCAATTTCAAAAGTGAATTGTACATATTATATCATCTTCCTGCGAAGATAAGCTGCTTTGATTATGTTCCCATTTCTATGGTTTACATTAGTTAAATGTCACATTGCACGCTCTCTTAAAGAATTATAGACTGCTAGAGTCAGAAGGGGCCTTATGGATCATCTTCTGGTTTACTGCTCAATTGAAAAAGGAGGAGGGAATTCCACATGCTACAAATTCTTATTTGTACTACTATTTTTTTTAAACATAACATTTGCTATATTTTAATCAAAGCAAAAAAGTAACACTTATTTTTTTAATTGGAAAATAAACATGATTCTAAAAACTCATTCAGGGAAAATTCACTATCAATAACTGTGTGCACTTTTCCCAATCATTTTATTACTCTCTTTGTATATTTTCACATGCTTTGATTTAAAATGCATATTTCATTTACATCTTGATTGTTTTACCACTAAGCTGCACGTCATTTTTTGTTATTTAAGTGCCAGTGCTTCTAAAGATGTGAAGATGTTCTCCCTCTTTCCCCTAAGTGGTGAGAAAAGTGTATTAGTCAGGGTTCTCTTAGACGGATAGAACTAATAGGAGATATATATATCCCACAATAGGATGTCTGCAAGCAGAGGAGAAAGGAGAGCCAGTCTGAGTCCCAAAACTGAAGAACTTGGAGTCCGATGTTCGAGGACAGAAAGCATCCAGCATGGCAGAAAGATGTAGGCTAGGAGGCTAGACCCATCTGGTCTCTTCACATTTTTCTGCCTGCTTTATGTTTGCTGGCAGCTGATTAGACGGTGCCCACCCAATTAAGGCTGGGTCTTCCTCCCCCAGCCCACTGACTCAAATGTTAATCTCCTTTGGCAACACCCTCACAGACACACTCAGGATCAATATTGCACCCTTCAATCCAATCAAGTTGACACTCAGTATTAAACACCACAAAAAAGTTAAGTTTTAGGAAATAATTGTATGATATTAAATTGTTTTCAAATTTATTTTTTACTTTCATATGAATAGTCTGTCGTTAATTTTTTCCCAAAAGCAATTTTGAATTGGGCTTCCTTAGATTTGAATGGAGTGGTAGGCATACAGTGTGTATGGCTATGATCAAATGTAAAGTTAGATTTTATGTGTCTTTACTGATGTAGATTTGTTTCCTGCAGCATTAAATATCTTATTCTTCAATGATATATTTTTTCTTTTTCTTTTTTTTTTTTTTACAGTGAGCAGGAAGACCAAAATAAGAACATATGGGGGAAAGACCTAAGGTTTTACCATCTTAAGCCCAGATGTTTGCTTCGAGTCTGTCTCCTCTCCAAATCATCTTGAACACACTGGCCTGAAGCCCTTTTCAAAATGGCCTTTTACAGAGGTGTATTAGTAAGAGAGAAGATGTATTTCTTTTACAACTTTTAAAATTTTTATCATTATACAAATAATAGATTTTTTTCAGAAATATTAGAAAAGTAGAGAAATAATACCATTCAAAAAATAAAGAAAAAAAGAAGAAACTGAAGATCTCATATAATTCCATCCCCCATCATCCAAGAGCTTCTAGAAGTCAAATCATTCTCCAGGCACTGAGATAATGCTAGAGGAAGTTATTTATATTGCAAAAGCTTCCTTAGGCTAAGTCAATACAGATTTTAATCAAGCTATTATCAAATCTTAATGAAACACGTGCTGATAGATGCATTTTGTTTCATCTCCTAGCCTGCATTGAAAATGTCTCTTTTTGGCCCTGCCATCAGGGCTGAAAGAGAAACAAAATACTTAAGTAAAGTGCATCATTGTCCAGAAAAGTAAGCTTGGAAATTTGCATGCTAAATGCCCTGTAAATACAAAGACAGATTTTGCTTCCCCCACCACACACAACTTCTTATTGCTGTATGTGTGAATTTATGAACTTACGGGATAGCTCAGAGATGTCTCTTCATGTGTTTCAGCCTTAACTACTACTTCCTAATTGAGAATTGTCTTTTACTAACCATGATGATGATAATTTGTTGGGTATCCACACAGGCTAAGCACTTTAGTGGACTAGCTCACGAATATTTACAAACTCTCTTTAAAGTAGGATTATTCTCCCTGTTGTATAGATGAGGAAACAGAAATTAATTTACTGGCTCAAAGGCCACACGACTGCAAAGTGGCAAACTAAGCTTCCCAGGTCTATCTGGCTCCAGAGCTTTTTCTCTTAACTGTTGGAGTAGATAGCTTCATTTTCTGCCAAAGTGGTTTGTGCTCATGGTTCCAATAATCCAAGTACAGAAGAACACTTTGGATCAAGAGAGTGTAAAGGGTCATTGTCATTGACTCAACCTTAATTTTCTAAAGATCACAACTGATGACCTAAAATTCAACTTTCTTGGGGTCAATAATGGCTGTTTGTTTGAATACAGGTGCCTATTGAATTTTTGTATATACTTCAAGTTCTGGGATACATGTGCAGAACGTACAAGTTTTTACATAGATATACATGTGCCATGGTGGTTTGTTGCACCCATCAACCTGTCATCTACATTAGGTATTTATCCTAATGTTATCCCTCCCCTTGCTCCCTTCCCCCTGAAAGACCCCTGTGTATGATGTTCCCCTCCCTCCCTGTGCCCATATGTTCTCATGATTCAACTCCCACTTATGAGTGAAAACATGAGGTGTTTGATTTTCTGTTCCTATGTTAGTTTGCTAAGAATGATGGTTTCCAGCTTCATCCATGTCCCTTTAAAGGACAGGAACTCATTCTTTTATGGCTGCATAGTATTCCATGCTGTATATGTGTTACACTTTATCCAGTCTATCATTGATGGGCATTTGGGTTGGTTCCATGCCTTTGCTATCATGAATAGTGCGACAATAAGCATACGTGTACATGTGTCTTTATAGTAGAATGGTTTATAATCCTTTGGGTATACACCCAGTAATGAGATTGCTGGGTCAAACGGTATTTCTAGTTCTAGATCCTTGAAGAATTGCCACACTGTCTTCCACAATGGTTGAATTAATTTACACTACCACTAACAGTGTAAAAGCATTCCTATTTCTCCATATCCTCTTCAGCATCTATTGTTTCCTGACTTTTTAATAATCACCATTCTAACTGGTGTGAGATGGTATATCATTGTGGTTTTGATTTGAATTTCTCAACCGACCAGTGTTGATGAGGCTTTTTTCACATATTTGTTGGCCACATAACTGTTTTCTTTTGAAAAGTGTCTGTTCATATCCTTTGCCCACTTTTTGATGGGGTTGTTTTTTTCTTGTAAATTTGTTTAAGATCTTTGTAGATTGTGGATATTAGCCCTTTGTCAGATGGATAGATTGCAAAAATTTTCTCCCTTTCTGTAGGTTGTCTGTTCACTCTGATGATAGTTTCTTTTGCTGTGCAGAAGCTCTTTAGTTTAATTAGATCCCATTTGTCAATCTGGGCTTTTGTTGACATTGCCTTTGGTGTTTTAGTCATGAAGTCTTTGTCCATGCCTATGTTCTGAATGGTACTGCCTACGTTTTCTTTTAGGGTTTTTATGGTTTTAGGTCTTATGTTTAAATCGTTAATCCATCTTGAGTTAATTTTTGCATAAGGTGTAAGGAAAGGGTCCAGTTTCAGCTTTCTGCATATGGTTAGCCAGTTTTCCCAACACCACTTATTAAATAGGGAATCATTTCCCCATTGCTTGTTTTTGTCAGGTTTGTCAAAGATCAGATGGTTGTAGACGTGTGGTGTTATTTATGAGGTCTCTGTTCTGTTCCATTGGTCTATATCTCTGTTTTGGTACCAATACCATGCTGTTTTGGTTACTGTAGCCTTGTAGTTTTTATACGAGCAATTTGGTAAGATAACTTCTGTCTCCCCTCAGCCTTTACTGATGGGATTTCAGATATAAGAACTTCATATTGGAATGGATATCAACACATATTTTTGGCTCTGCACTTTTCTTTCCATCCTTTTCTTCTGCTTTGGGTATATGTGTGGCAAGGATACATGTTTATACATTAAAAAAAAAAAAAGAAAAGAAACAAGGTCTTTCTCCATGGCCCAGACTGGAGGGCTGTGGTGGGATCATGGCTCACTGTAACCTCAAACTCCCTGGCTTAAATGGTCCTCCTTCCTCAGCCTCTTGAGTAGCTGGGACTAAGGCGCATGCCATTGCACTTAGCTGTCTATACATTTTTGCAATTGTCCACTGTCTTCTTGGACTCGGAGAGTAGCAGGAGGCAATGAGAGGTTTCTTGTTTGCTGACCTAATTTCTGGTCCTTTCTTGTTTAAAACCTGGATAAGGATAGCAGATAATGGAAAATAAGTCTAGGAGGCTACACTGATTTACATAATAAAGAGTCAGACCAGAAAGGGGAGACGAAAACACAGACACACACAACCCTGCACAGGCTGTGTTTGAGAGATATTGGTAAAGTTTGGAGTAGGGTAGGAATACAAGAAAAACCTTGGAGCAGCTGCCATTGATAAGATACTAAAAAATTTTAGCACTACGCAAACACATTCCTCGCCATCTTTATGACACACAGTAAAATTTACATTGCTCTCTAAAGTTTGGATGCTGAATAAATATTTCTTGAATGCAAAAGTGTGCCAAGAAACAGTTACAAGGTAGCAGAACTGGTTCTAGTTTGTTCCTCTTCCTCCCAAAAACAATTCTCCTTCCTGCACCCTTGATCCCATCCTGTCCTGCTTCCTTGAGGTTCTTACTCTCTTCAATATCTCTATCCACCTGCCATAGACTTCTGTTTCCCGCTTTCTACCATCCCCTTTCCTCTGCTTCTCCACCTAGAGGAAGAAGCTACTCTGCCCTCATGGCCCCCTGATGACTAATCTAGTCCTCACCTTCCTTTGGGATTACTGGCCTGCAGTTGTCACCCCTATTTCCTTCTCAAAATTCTTTTCTCAATTCCCTGTAACTGCCTTATGAGCCCACTCCTTTTCTGAAAATTCATGCTCCATGACCAGTAAATTGCAAATCTAATTACCTTCTTTCAGACTTTGTTGTTCTTGTGATCTCTGCAGCACATGGCCCTGTTCATCGTTCCCTCTCCCTAAGATTCTCCCCTCTGGTGGTTCAGAGCACCAACTGTCATTATGGCTGCATCACTCCATTATCTCATGAACAAATGAGGAATGGGATAACACTATCTATCTCATAGGATTCTGTGGACTAAGTGAGATGATGCAAGCAAATCCCTCCGCATCGTGCTGGGCAAAGAGAAGGGTCAGTAAGGGTTAGCAACTGTAATTACTATTACCATCCTCAGTTATTTCTGGCTCACTACTAAGATCATACTTTCCTGGGCCCTCTTCCTCCCATTGCCTGGTACAGATAGGCATTTGTTATGGTTCAATCCTTGGTGCTCAGGCCTTCCCCAATTACTGTCCTTGAGGCTCTGATCCATTACCTTGATTTTACCTATCATCGCTCAGCAGATGACCCTAAATTTATACCATGAGATTAATTTCTTAGGACTACTAGGCATTTCCATTTGATTCCTCTGCATTCATCTCAAATACATCACCATCTCACTATAGCCCATACTATTGCTTGATTTCTTTTTTGTTTGTTTGTTTGTTTGTTTGTTTGTTTTTGAGACAGGGTCTCACTCTCTTACCCAGGCTGGAGTGCAGTGGTGCAATCTCAACTTATTGCAACCTCTGCCTCCCGTGCTCAAGCGATCCTCCCGCCTCAGCCTCCTGAGTAACTGGGATTACAGGTGCATGCTGCCACACCCAGCTAATTTTTGTATTTTGTATAGAGACAGGGTTTCACAATGTTTCCCAGGCTGCTCTCAAACTCCTGGACTTGAGCAATCTGCCTGCCTCAGCCACCCAAAATGTTGAGATTACAGGCATGAGCCACCACACTCGGCTTTTTTTTTTTTTTTTTTTTTTTCATTTCTAATAAAGAGAATACCACTCCTTTTGTAGTCTGGGCTCAAAAACCTTGGATTCCTTCACTTCACTTCACTTCACTTCACTTGGACATAGTACTAGATGAATTATAAATGTGATTTCATTTAATCTTCATGAGAGTTCCATTGTATTTACTCATCAAAAAATGAAACTTAGAGAAACTAATTAACCTACCCTTAAACTACAATCCTTTCAACCAAAAGTGCCCACTTTTTGTGCTTACTCTGCCACTTGATATCTTACTTTCCTAATCACGTATTCCTTTGTAATATGTAAATAATGCCCATTTGCTTTCACATGGCATTTCAGTTCCACTTTAATTTTAACCCTTATTGTCACACATTTTACAGATTTGCAGTTACTTCTCGTAAATTCCTTTCTGTGTACCACTTCCAGAAACAAAATCCTTCATCCTTTGGCCTAATATGTGTCTTCCTACCTCCCAGGATTATTAAGGGAACCAACTCATATCATGCCTGGGAAAATAATGTGCAATTAGTAAAAGTAGAATCTAAGAAACCTAGGTAAAGCAAGCTAATCATGTTTCCTGATCAGAATGGAACAGATAACTAGCTGTAGTACAGTCTTCAATTACTTGGATAAGTTATTGGCACTTTCAAGGTCTGTTTCCTCTTTTATAAAGTAAGGAAATTGGACTAAATGATATTTCTGGTACCTTCTGCTACTAAAACTAGAAGGTTTTTCTTGCTTAGAGGGCACCCTGTTTTCTACCTCAAAGAACGATAGTAGTTTCTCTTAATAAAATTATTAAGTCAAAGAAAGACAATATCAACAACTTATTAGAAGTTCTCCTTCTCTTTTTGGAGAGGGGCATGCATTTCTTTGTGTTCACTCAAGCCTCGAAAATATAAACAATATATTATGACAGAGTGAATTATGATGACAAAGTTTGTCATTTAATCAGAAAAATGGAACAAATTAATGTATAAAATGACCAATCCATGATTACACTCCTTTGTAACGCTGTAGTTCCTCAAACACTGGTATGAAACTATGTGGCTTCATCCAAAGTCTATTTTGTACTTACTTTCAAATGGCAAATGACATGTAACTTCCCAAAATTCATACGTTAAAGTTCTAGTCCCCAGTGTGACTATATTTGGAGAAAGGGTTTTTAGGAGGTAATTAAGGTTAAATGAAGTCATACGGGTAGGTACCAATCTGATAGGATTGCTGACCTTACAGAGATCTCGCTCTCAGCCTTATGAGGACATAGCTAGAAGGCAGCAATCTGCAAGCCAGGAAGAGGACTCTTACCAGGACTGAATCAGCAGGTACCTTGACCTTGGACTTCTCTGTCTCCAGAACTGTGAGAAACAGATTTCTGTTGTTTAAACCAACCAGTCTGTGACATTTTGTTATGGCAGCCTGAACAGACTAAGACATAGTGTTACAGCATTATGAGCCTAAGTGTTAAGCCCAGAAGCACATGCCCAAATATGTACTTAAGGATTTGCAATTTTTAATATTTGTCCTTGGAAAGGTCATGTCTTTGGTGATATAGCCATAGATACATTTAAGAGTTGCATTTTAAGATAGTATTATTTACTCTAGTGAAATATCCAGTGGTCACATTTTTCTTTTTTTTTTTTTTTTTTTTTTTTTGAGACGGAGTCTTGCTCTGTCACCCGGGCTGGAGTGCAGAGGCCGGATCTCAGCTCACTGCAAGCTCCGCCTCCCGGGTTTACGCCATTCTCCTGCCTCAGCCTCCCGAGTAGCGGGGACTACAGGCGCCCGCCACCTCGCCCGGCTAGTTTTTTGTGTTTTTAGTAGAGACGGGGTTTCACTGTGTTAGCCAGGATGGTCTCGATCTCCTGACCTCGTGATCCGCCCGTCTCGGTCTCCCAAAGTGCTGGGATTACAGGCTTGAGCCACCGCGCCCGGCCACATTTTTCTTTAAACAGAATTTTTTTTCCTGACCAAAGAAAATTTAAATACCAATACAGTACCATCTTGTGTATCTACCACTTTTCTTTAAAAGGAAGCTGCTCAAACCTACTATATAGCTGTTAAATAACAGCAAAAGTCTATGATGGAAGGGTTTCTATTGCACTGGAGCAGCCCCAGGGGAGATGCAATTTCTACAGAGTGTATTTATATATTTTGATTGTGGGGATTAGATGCTGTCCTATGACCTCCCACCAGGTCTCCTTCCACCTTTCTGCCTTTGTAAACATGTATTTTACATTTGTAAATCAGCCTGCAAAAAAAAAGGTATTTTAAAAAAATCGAACACCCCAAACACTATTAGTATTTGCTCCACATTCACCAATGCCTTATGTACCTAAATCGAAGGGGTTAAATAATATCAGCAGAAAAGAGAATTTACATTTTTTATCAAATGTCGCCTGTATATTGAAATGTTTACTAGTAGTAAGCCTTATATTAATACCTATAAAGCACATTATAATTTTTCAGAATGCTTTTTCACTTCCTTCATAACTACCTTAAGAGCAATCTAGAGCCATTATTCCCTGTTTTCCAAAGAGAAAAAATAAGCTCAGGTAGATAAGGTCCAGGATAATTTGTAAATGGCAGCAGAGGAAAAGATTCCATGTATTTCCCAAACCTCATTCAGTATCTGGATATGGGGACATAATGGATACAAAATTGTCTTAGTTTAAAGTAACAGGAAGAAAGCACCAAAATAAATCACATGAGTGGAAAAAATCAACCATGCCTGCCGTTTCCAGTTTTGAAGCAGTTGCTTCCTGCATTTAATGATATGGGCTAAATTACCATAGTTATAATTCCTCAAATAAAAAGAATAGGTTATTTGGAACTTACTACTCTTTAATAGCATAGACCAGTGTTTCTCAAACATTTTGGCCTAACGGTTTCTTTATGTTTTTAAAAACTATCTTTAAAAATGATTGAGGATTCCAGAGTTTTTTTGTTTTCATGGGTTATATCTACCCATGTTTACTGCATTGAAAAATAAAGCAAAAACTTTAAAAATATTTTATTAATTTATTTAAAAAATAGTAAACTAACGACGTGTTAAACTAAATATTCACATTTTTATTACAATTTATTTCCCAAAACAAAAATCAGTGAGAAAACTATCATTGCTTTCTATTTTTACAAATGTCTTTTGAGTCTGGCTTAAGAGATGACTGGTTCTCCTATCTGCATTTGCATTCTAGCTGTGGTGATATCATACATGTAGCTGAGACACTCCACTGCAAATCCATGAGAATGAGAGTGAAAAAGCCAAATAATGTGTTTGTGTGTTTTTTTTTAATAGTTTTGATCTTATAGGCTGTCAGGGATCCCTGAGCAATATTTTGAGAACTACTGGTATAAACAATAACAAAGCCAGAATTTTAAGAACATGTGTTTTCAATAATATAACAATTTCTGACATACATACTTTTAAGTGCATAATAATCTCTGAGAAGCATATTTTTTTCCAATATAATCATTTGAGTCCCAGTTCTTTTCTTTCCCTGAATGCTTTGTCTTTAGAGACAATCCAGAGCCAGGAAATTCTAAATTTAAAACAAAGAACAAGGACTCCAGCCTATCTAGTGTCAGGAAGAACAGTCAATGAGAACACCACTTTGTGTGCATACACCAAACAACTCCAGTACAGTATATGAAAATAGTTTTACTCTCCTGATTATGGTAAATTCAACACTAAATGTTCTCTTTTTGTACCGTCAGTTCTAAGAAATAAGATCCTAGCCGGGCGTTGCCAGATGGGGAGATGAGAGATTACTCCAAGCTCGTGGCCTTTGGGGTGCCTTAAAGATAGAGTGACAGCCCTCCATATTAAGACCAGTCAGAGGCAGGAAAGGTCCTCTTTGTCTGGAATACCAACACTTTCAGGCTATGCCAGCTTCTCAGAACAGATCTAGCTCTGACGTTGTGAAACAGAAAAAAATCTGAGTGCTGGCTCCATATTCCCCATTCAGTGAGAAAGGTATTAATGTCTTGTCATTTGTCATCAGTTGGGAAATACTCAAACACAGCATTAGTTAATGAACCAATTTAGAATGTAATGACCTATTTCTAGGTGTGGCATAAACTAAGCAAATGACAGGGCAGTCACCATCACTCACTTCATCACTCTTCTTTATGAAATAATATGCCTTTCCTTCCTCCCTCTCTTCTTTATTCTTGCCTTTGTCCTTTTCTCAAATACTTAAATTGTACCCATCATGAATGAGGTACTGTGGCAGATTCCACCTCATATATATCTGGCTGCCAAATCTGCTTTCTCTTTTTTTCCATTTTTTATTTTTGGAGACAGGGTCTCACTCTTTTGCCCAGGCTGGAGCGCGGTGGCACTATCACAGCACACGGCAGCCTCAACCTCCCGGGCTCAGGTGATTCCCCCATGTCTGCCTCCTGAGTAGCTGGGACTACAGGCGTGCACCACCATACCTGGCTAATTTTTTGTATTTTTACTAGAGGCTGGTCTTGAATTCCTGGGCTCACGTGATCCACCCTCCTCAGCCACCCAAAGTGCTAGGATTACAGACGTGAGTCACCACGCCAGGCCTGTTTATTTTTAATTACTAAATGTTTTTTCTTCCAAAATAAAAGGAAAGTATGTCCTTTATAGAAAAATTAAAGTTAGAGTAAAGTAGAAAGAAGTCCATCATAATTGCCCATAACCAATCTCTAGGAGGCCATCTAAATAATTTATCCTGGATTTGTTCCTGTATTCTTATCCATTTGAGATTTACATACTTGAGATATATATGCACGCAATTTTGTATCCTTGTTTGCTTAACATTGTATCATAAGCACTTTCAACGTCATTAAAAGTCCATCGTAAACATAATTTTAATACCCAAAGTTGGTGATAAATATCTCAGTGCAGGAATCTTATTCTTTATTTCAGATTTCCTTAGGATAAATTGCTTCTTAGAAGTGGAGTTACTGTGGGCAATGGGAAGAGTACATTTTAGAACGTTCCTTGATACACTGACAAATTCCTTTCCAGCAGTGTAGCAAAATCACACCACCAGATAAAAGGCTGATTTCACTGGACCCTCACCAGTAATGAAGAGATGTTTATCGATAAGCAACATTTGTTAATATTACTGGTAAGGGGAAAAAAACCCTATCTTTTAAAAAAGTCTGGAGTTGGTTTAGTCTGAGACAGTATGGCTGTGGCGTTTTGGTCTTTCAGATAAGTTCTTCTGCCAGCGCTGCAGATTTCAGTGTATCCTGGGATGAGAGACTCTGCCTCCACCTGCTGCCACTATCCTCTTGGAGCTAAAAGATATCTACTTACAGATAATATTGTGAAATTATAAGAATTTCAGTATAAGAAGATGGTTGTTGCATATAATCTTCCTGGCACCAAATACATCTGTTTTAGAAACTTGGAAGAGAAACTGACCTAAAACAAGCTCATCTTGAAGGGGAAGTTAAGAACCCTACTTCATTTGTGTGAGTCCTGGGACCATGTCGAACTGGCTAAAAATGTCACTTGCAAGTACCATACAGAAAACAGAAATGTCACTTTGGTGGAATATAAGTTTGGGCCACTTTTCATAACACTGTGTTACGACTCGAATCTTGAGGAATCTGCAATGGAGCTCATGAAAGATGAGCATTTACAAGGGTTCTCAGACTCCACACAATTTACTATTTTGATGGATACGTTATTTACCAAAAGCAAATATGTAAGAGCTTTGGAAATATTGACAGAGATGAAAAACTCAGATGTGAAGTTCACCAGTATACCTATGTTCTTGCTTTTGCAATTGGCTACAAACTGAATAGCTCTGAATCTTTCAAAGTCTGTACTACATTAAGAAATCAGGCCCCAATCAAAAGAGTTCTCTCCAGGAGAGCATCCTTTTTCCTATGGCATTAGAACCAGGTGGCAAAAGCTATGCTCATTTTTTTCTCACATCATGAATCCAGAAAGCATAAAGTTTACTAATTTAGATATGATAATCCATATCCAGTCAAATATGTTAGCAACTGTGATAGAGATAACAAAGGGTGTTGCAGAATGAAATGTATCAAGATTCGTTGAAAGACCTGAGTTCTCAGAGGAACTGCTGGCCAAAGTGAGGAAAAAAGGGAAAGATGTGCTTGTCTTTGTGGCCAGATATCATGAGATGTATGGAAAACTGCATGTCGTTGTCCAGGTCACCACTTACACTTTGGATCCTCTGCCCTGCGACATCCCTTTAAAAATGCAAGGGATGGGAAATCCCACATGTTGCCGTAAAACAACAGGATGGTCACCAGTTAGACCTTCACCCTCTCCGCTAGTCCCTGCTGGCTGAGTAAATCCTAGTTTCAGTCCACCCGTGGGTATGAAGGACCTGCTTCTAGTGAGTTATTGGCTTCCCTAAGAAACAGGCATCACACTTCACCAGACACTACAGTGACACTTGGTTTCCTCCCTAAAATCACTGAATGGTGGCATGCTGCTCTCTGAGAAGTTATGTCGTGTCACTGTGAAGATCTAGATACAAGCACAGAAAGCTCAGCTCCTTCAGAAAGCAGGCTTCCCCTGTGCACACTATTGAGGATCCTTGAAGGAACATGGTCACTGTCTCCAGTCCAGCTTCCAGTACTGGAGTGGAACCCCGTAGGCACCATCAGGAATGAATTTCAGTACAAGTGTGGTCAACTCTGATTTGCAAGGGAGTAATTACTTGCAAAGTATACCCTTGCTGAATTCAGGAGTTCCAAAACCCTATTCTACCATATCAGAAAATAGCCCAGGATTTCCTCACTGCTCTGCCTTCATGTATTCTGTAACTTGAGCCGTCATTTTCTCATCTGCAAAATAATAGTGCTTATGTGTATTTGCATACATATTTGAAATCTTCATTCAAGGTTTAGTAGGGTAAAATTTTCTCAAAAATAAGAGAAATAAAGGTTCTGGAGCAAAAAAAAATCTGGATTTTAAATTACTACTGAGATTGAATCTTTAAAAATGCAAGTAAAACTATAGGTCACTTAAAACTTCTCTAAGATAAATGTTGTATAAATACACTGGTGCTTGCTCTTCATTAACTCAATTAATGAAAGGGAAATAGCTTAAATCATACCTAAAGTTGCTATATCAGAGTTCTTGGTCGCAACACTGAAATCATTTCTGGCTGACTGAACCAGAAGAGAAATATATTGGAAAGTCATTAAGTAGCATACTAAAGACACAGGAAGTTTGGCAAATCAGGCTCCTTCCACAGGAAGGGAAGTTTAGCAGCTGAAATTAGAACAGGTGGGTCATCACACCATTCAAACAGCTCACTTAGGACACTACTGGCATTGCCACAGTGTCACCTCTGGCACTACTGTCTCTGAACACAAAACCCACTTCACAGATAATGGAGACATTTCTAAAATGTTTCTTCTTGAAACACATAATCCAGACTCAAATAACGGTACAGGAGTCTCTGAGGCTGGTGTTGGGTCACAAAATGATACTCCAGCTGCCAGGGAGCGGGAGACGGTGGGTGTTGGGCCATTTTGGCTTTTATATAAATTTGGATGCCAGATAGCAAGACCAGGATCAATGACCGCTCTAAACATGTATGTGGAATTTTTTGTTTCTTAATGCTTTTTAGGAATCTGGCTAACCTTCTTAATTATCACTGAATTTTAAATTGTCCAGGAGAACATGAGATTATCTGGTCCAATACTGCAAACTCAAATGCCTACCATATTCTCAAATGTCAGTGAGGTGGGGGTGTATGGGAGTCGTGGGGACTGTGGAAAACTGAACAGTGTCTTCACAGTCTAAAGTGGACACTCGCTATTCAACTCCAGCTGATGGCTGCTAGAACTCGCCTTGGACCAAACATCTGATGTTACAATTTTACAGAAAATGTGAAAAGTCTGAATTTCTGTGAAATCTCCTAACTTCAACATTTGGAACCAACTTCAAACTAAGAAAAACAACACTGTTGCTTCTTAAAAATCAAGGCTGCAGGCTGCCTCCAACAATCAAACCTCCTCATTTAAAAGAAAAGAATTCAGGAAGATGAGGCTTAAGAAGGTGAAATGCCTGAGACCAAACAACTCAGTTGGTGGCTGAGCCAGGGCCAGAATTTTGGTTTCCAGAGGAAAGACTAACTAAGAAAAGCCAGTGTTTTCCCACCCCACTCTGCAGCCATTTCTCTCACTTGGAGGTAAGCTCCCAACCAAGCTCAAGAAAACCGACTCTATTTCAACCAGCAGCAGCAACCTTCACAAAATGTTTATCAATTAATAGAACCTGTCAAGCCAATAGAAACAGCTTTCAGTATTGGATCAGAATTAAAATTTAAGCTTCTACTACTTTCTAGGTGATTAACCTGGGATAAATTATTTTACTTCTCTGCCTCTCGTTCATGGAAAAAACAAAAACAAAAAATGAGTCCCTTTTATATATAGGTTGTAGCAGATGGAATAAGATCTTGTGTACCGACTGCCTAACACAGTGCCAGAACTGTAGTAAGAACACTGCATGTGATAGTAACATAACATCCAAGAGAGATTCTAATAATTCGTATTTTGCAAGTACACACAAATTGGGGGTAGAGGGAAGAACTAAGGTGCTTCATGGTGGGCGTAGCCAGTTGTGGATAAATATCAAAAAGGAATTCCTGATATGAGGTATAAGTGGGATTTTCAACCAAAACCCTATCCTTCCCCAGACTCGTGACAGTTTAACGGTCAGCTGCATCAAGGCTTGTGTACTGTGCAGTCTTCAAAGGCACCACTCCTGTCTAGCTCGGTGAAATTGATGGTGGAGCAAAAGAGACTTTAGGTGGTTCCGGTCTGGGGAGAAGACGTGCAGGATTTCAGATGCGAAAGTGGCACCCAACCGCTTCACTCTCGCTCTAGGCCAACCGCAGGGGCCCTGCTTCCTTCCACCTGCGGGCTTTTTCTGCAGAATGCGGGAAGCCGCCGCCGCCGCCGCCAGGGAGGAGGGGGCGGAGGCAGAGGCGGAGGCGGCACCCAGGGGCCGGGGCAGGGGAGGCCGGGACCATCGCAGTGACAATTTATTTTCCTGCAGCAGCGACAGCAGGGACGGCTGCTGAAGATTCGGGGTCGGCTGGCCTGCGCGTGGGTTTGCGAGGAAGCTGTTCGTCCCCTGCGCTGAGGTGTCCGACAGTGAGGAGGAGAGCGACGCACGGAGCCCGCGCGAGTGGAACCAGCAAAGCTCCATCGGTCGGCACAGGAGAAGGGGGAGGAGGCACGGCCGAGGCAAACGAGCGGACGCCTAGTCGCCGGGTGCCGGTATCACCCCGCTGCAACGCCTTCCAGAAAAGGCCACCGCGGCCCGGGTTGCAGCGGCCGGACGGATGCCAAGGCCACACGGCAGGCGCGGGGGCAGCCGTCGCAGTCGCCGTCCCACGCGCGCTGCGGACACCCAGGGTTGCTGGTGAGTAGCGGCGCGCGCGCTTGAGTGAGAGCGCGCACCGGACGGGGAAGTACGCACGGCGGGTGCGTGTGCCTCGTGGCCTGGCGCGCGCCGGCCCTTCCGCTGGCAGCGTCCGGTCCCGGGCTAGCTCTGGGGCAGGAAAAAGGCACTTTGGCGGCTGATCGCTTCCTTCCTGCCAGTCCTGCGATCGGCCGCCTCCATCGGCGCCGCCTGCATGCGCCGCTCCGCTGGGCCCTCGGGGTTAGTTTCACCTTGATAGGGAGGCAGGAAGCCCTGGCTGCTGGTGGCGGGGCGGGACTCTGGCCTGACCTATACGTGGGTGCGCCTGTTTTTCTGGTTCAGCCCTGGGTTGCAGCCCTGGAGATGATGTCGACCTTGGGAGAGACCACTGCACGGTCTCTAGCGGCGCGGTGTGGAGGAGGGAAGGGCGAGGGTTAGAAAAACGGACCTTTACCCTGGCTGAGCGGTGCCATGCCTTTCCAGATGATGTTACTTTTGTGCCGTTTATGAGCGACTAAGACATTGCGCCGCACCTGAATAACTTAAAGCCTTCACCTAAAGCCCCCAGTGAGATGCACAAAGAAATGGAATGTCTCCAAAACATATTTTTTTCAGAACTTTCTCTAAAACAACTGACGCTGCTGACACCCCCAGAGCCGAAGGTGCCATAATTGCTGAAGTTTAAAAGAAAATTTATACAAGGAATAAGTAATTCAGGAAACGGAACCCAATCTAGAGGTTTGAAAAAAAAAAAAAAAAAAAAAATCAAGTGCCTGGGAAGTGGGGTGGGGTGGCCTGCTTCCTGGAAATCTGTGTTCCGTAGTAAGTAAAAAAGACAGCTTTCAAAGTAAGCCCGTGGTGAGCACACTGCTTTCCAAACATCCTGCTCATTACTGAGAATAACATGAAGTCCTGGATTTTAAGCTATTTCCGAAGACATAGTAGATATCACTAGGATGCCGGTTTATGGTCTCATGATTTAAGGCCCTGTCAAGGTCATTAACGTAGATTTGTTCCAGCTGATAAATTGTACCTGAATGTTTGATTGTCCGTGTCAATATTTTTGAGGGTGGGTTTTGACGGTTATTTTACACAGAAATTAAGCCACCATGTTTTGTTTTTATCCCGACCTTGTTTCCATTGGAAATTTTGTGTTTTCAGGATGGATGCTACATTGTATTTCAAAAATATACTCTGCCACTGGATTATAGTGGGCATTGTGTAGCTACACTATACATATCTTTATTTTTAATACAAGTTAATGTCGCTGAGCAGTAGACTCTTTTTGTTTACCATTTGCACCGTGAGAGCTTCTCCATTCAAAGGCGTAAAATGTTATTGGAATCTACCTGGAAAATGGTGATTGTTTTCTGTTCAGAAACGCATACAGCAAATTGCCACTGAGAATCTGCTTTTGCACATACTTTGGCTGTAATTTTGTAGCAACTGGTTCTTGGGAATTTCAAGAAGAAACTTGTTTTCTTATCCCCACCTGTAAAGTAAGCACCAAAATTTAAATTATAAGGCAGATAACCTGAGTCCTTTACCCCTATCTCAACCTTCAAGGCCTGTTTCTTGGTACTCTTTCCCTGTTTCATAGGAGTCTTACGGTTTGTGGGAGGCTTGAAGGGAGTAATGAGGGACCTGTTTCCTAAGGATGTCCTCAGTAGAGAGATTTGTTTCTGGAGGAGAGAGTGTCTTTGGGGTTGGCTCCTAAGAAAGACTGATAAAAATAGTTATAAAGAATTGTTAATAATAGTTCCCTCTTCTTACTTTCAGCACATAGGACTTAATTAACACCATTTGATCATTTCCTTCCTTTAGGACCCTTCCCAGCTGTAAGAATTTACTGCTACAACCCAAGAAATGAGATTGCATTTTACAAGAAAAGAAGGCTGATAATTCTTGCCCAAAACATGATAAGTAGAAGGAATGTGAGAGAAAATAATGTAGATTCCATCCAGGAAGTGCTAGGTACTTTCCTGGTGGGCACATTTACAAATTAGAGACATTTTAATTAATCTACTGGATTTACGATTCTGTCTACTACTAACATCTTTTTCTTGACCTTATGAAAGATTTATAGATGGCTTCAACTGAAACTACAGGAAATGACTCATGGTTATCCCTGAAGATATTAGAGCCAGCTTTCCATTCCTTAGGGCTGATGCATACCAGCTCTTCGATAAATATTTGCTAAATAAATGAAAAATTTTAGAATGTCTTCCTAACCAAACTACATCACCTCTTTTGCTATTGATTTTTTAAATCCTAACTTTATATGAGTCACCAAACATTCCATCAAATTGAATCCCAGTTCATATAATCAACTAAGAAGGCCAACATCCTCGATTGAAGAAACAATAATAAAATCAAAACAAAACTCGAAAACAAAACAAAAACAAACAAAAAATACTATTGGTACCTGTTGACTTGCTTATTCCAGCTATCTGAACATGTGAACTGTCCAGTTGAACGTGTGAATGTACATTCAGAAATCCTGAGTTGACATCAGAATGTTCAACTCAGGAATAATCTGGATGTAGCTACATCTGGATGTGGCTTTTGTCAGAAATTATTTGCATTTCTAAGCAAATCAGATTAACTTCTAGTACAATCTTGCGTCTCTGCATGTCAAGTGGACAGGCCAATTTAACATTTGGCAGATTGCTGAGTCTTCGAAACACATGTTGTTTGATTCTCTAACTTTTAAATTAAATCCATATTATTTTTTCCATTGATGTGGTTGGCTTAGAGACATTAAATTAGACTGGTGGTTACTTAGTAACTTGTGTTTGGTGGTTACTTAGTAACTTGTGTTTATTAAAAGAAGCCCGTTGATATAAACACCAGTACTTCTTATGTCTTGATTTGCTCTAGTTAACCTTTCAAGGTACTGTTTTGGAAATGGGTCCATTGTCTTGAATATTAAGGATGTTATGACTCCTTTTTTTTGTTTGTTTTAATTCTGACTTTCCATCTCCCATCATTAGAAAGTCTCCCAGTTATTCAGGTTCTAGTTTCAGGATGACGGATTAGAAAGCTATCTGAAATTTACCTGGATATTAACTTTCTAGTGGATAATAATAATGCAAATCTTATTCTTGAAATTCGTCCTTTTATATCCTTCTCTGATCAAGCTTGTTTCATTCTGAACAAAAGTAAAATAAGATTCTCAATTTATTTTTTAAAATTGGGCTGTGTCCAAAGATAAATACATAAAAGTAAAATATTATGTATAATAAAAAACTGCTTATCACTGTTTTGAAGTAGCACAAACACTGCTATTCTCTGCATAATGAAACATGGCCATTCCTATCAAGTATTTATTTGATAAGTAGGCTCTTGAGCACTTGAACAGGAGTTAAAAGCAGGTTTCCTCCATGTCGTATTAAGGCCCTTGAAAGCTGGGGGAGGAATTTTGATTTGAGGTGGTAGCCAATAGTAGGTTCCTTGAAAGGGAGCAGGTGCGAAAAGCATCTTGTCAGAAGAACTCTTTGGCAGTTGGGTGGAGAGTGGATTAGTATTAGCGAGTGGAGGCGACAATCCAGTGTCTGATGGTGACAGCCTGATCTCAGATCCCATTGCGATGGAGAAAAGAAAACCTCAGGCAAATACCAGGATTCTTTGTTTTATGTGAAAGAGATCGAAAACCTGTGGCACAAGTGTGATCACTAATACCTTCCACACCCACAGGGACATCACCAGTGGATTACAGCATTCTTTCCTGTGGAGCCCTGGTGTAACCTCAGAATCTTGCAAACATTTGACAAATATTTATTAATAGCTGTTCGTTATTGAAGATGTGTTATATGCCAGGCACTGTACTGCTTTAACACAAGTTTATCTCAATGGTGATGGAGTGGTGGGAAACAGGATTTTTTCCCCCTACTTTCTAGTTGTGTATCCTTGGACAAGTTACTGACTTCTGTGAGTCTCAGTTTCCTTGCTTTTCAATTGAAACATTAGTTTCTATCTCAGAAGGTTTTAGGGAGGGTTAAATAAATAGCTGTAAATACAAAGTGTTTAGAACAATGTCTGGCACAAAATTAAGTGCTATATGTGTTCATTGTTATTCTTGTTATTATTTTTTAAACAACCTTATGCCTAAGTACCATTTTGCAGATTTAAAAAATGGATGTACAGAGGAGCTATGTGAATTGCTCAGCATCATAGGCTGGTAAATGGTAGAGCTGGCCATAAAACCCAGGCAATATGAGTCCAACACCTCTTGTCCTATCTTGTATGGATCCCTGTCTCCTATACTGCATACTGGGTGCTGGGGATACTGATTGGAGCAAGAAAAGTAGGGGCTTGTCCTCATGGAGCTTCAGTGTTCCAATCCTCTCCAATGTAGATCTGTCATGTCCAATGTAGAATTAGTAGCCGGATTATAACTGTTTTTCCTTGATGTTTTGGTATTTTGTAGGTAATGTTTTTATTAAATTCTTTATTAAGAAGTGCTCCAATTTGTGTTTTCATATATGCTTTAAAAATGGATTATTTTCTGGATCTTTACCCTAACACAGTTGGCATATACAATACTCATGTCTCTCCTTATACTCAAGGCTTCTTATGTCTCCCTTATATAATGTATCAGATTCTGGGGCAGGTTTCAGTATTCTGAAAAACTTATATGCCATCCATTTACCTCCACACACCCAGAGTCTCAGATATCTCCCATTGTAAGCTGTGGTGGAGTGAAAATGACATTTCTAACCATCTTTTAATTCAGCGTATTCAGAATATTTTATAGAGTAATGGCAAAGCAAGTTTTAGTTGTTCTTTGACTTGTTGAAGTAATTATGTCTGATTATAAGAAGCCAGATTTTATTTATAGGTGGGAAGACTCCTGTGGCAGTGAAGACTAAGCAATTCTTAACTCCTTCAGAGCTTTAGGATGGAATCTGCCATCACTGATTCCCGTATTTTGACTTTATTGCATTAATTCTTATAAACATTTGTTCTTATAACTCTCAGAAATCTATAGCTAGTATTGTTTTCACCTAAGTAGGTGAAACTTTTTCTTGGTCTTGTATAAAGTTGAATTTGCCTCCAGCAAAGAATCATTGAGTATAAGGGGAGATATATGTGCTGTGTATGCCAACAGTGTTAGGCAAAACAAAAACAAAATAATCAATTTTTTAAAGCATATGTGAAAACGCAAATTGGAGCACTTTTTAATAAAGAACTTAATAAAAGCATTGCTTATAAAATACCAAAATGTCAAGGAAAACTAGCAATCATCTGGGTACTAATTTTACATTGAAGATGATAGATTTACTTTGAGATTTACTTTGGAGATGGTTGGAACCCTGTAGTGCCATGAGGGCAAGCCCCCACTTTTCTTGCTCCAGTTGCTATCCTCGGTACCCAGCATGCAAGTATAAAACACTAATAATTTTGTTGATGGAGATTTTGAAATCTCACTGTTAAAAATATACTCTGCATCCTTTAATTTACCTTTTTGTGTAAATTACACATTATATTATTTGGCAAAAGTTCAATTCTTTTTAAAGAAACATTTTAAATTTCATGAGTCTAAATCTGATTAAAGATGAAAGAACTTGAGATTTGGTGAATTTGGCTCTTTGTTTTTTAAACTGTTGCGATACTTAGGTTTCAGTGGCATCACAGTAACTGAACCAGATTCAGCAAAAGCTCATGCGAGAGATAACTGTTAAGAGGCCCATCAGGAATTATTCATTTTAATTGTGTGATTTGATGCTTCTCTGGGTTAATTTAGAAACAGGAAGCCAGTGATGACTCATTTTTAACCCTTTCTAGCTCCCTGTGAACCCTGCCTGCCTGTTTTGCATTTGCCTATGTTCAGAGACAGGCTCAGGTGCAGGTTCACTTTGAGAGTGTTACATTTCAAACTTGCCTGGCTAGTGCACTCATCAGCTATGCACCTTTAATTAAAAGTGTAGGAAAAACTATAGCCAGGAATGATAATTATGGCTAAATTTGGTTTATCTAAGGCCCCTGTGATTCTATTTATCCTGTCACTACAACTATCATTTAACACTAGAAATACAAAGAAGTCATTCTGCCTTTGGGCCCATGCTTCGGTCTTCTGGTGGGTTGACTCTGGCTTTTTTCCCAATCTGTTCTGTCCTTGAAAGGTTGGTTTATAAATTGTTCCACAAGATAAGTTTTCTTTAACTATAGGAACAAATGGACATGGTGGGTGGAACGAGATTGGGAAAGAGAGGCCTGAAATATGCCCTTCCTATGCTAATATTCCTGTTAACCTGGGCAAAGAAACTGCTTACTTAATCTATAAAGTAAGCTAAATAAATAAATTAATAAATAAGATGAAACTCACTCAAAATCATTGGTGGGTGTAGAACTTTTCAATTCATGAAAAATTCAATAAATTAAAATGTGGATCTTGAAAGAAATATAACTATCATATTCTTATGGCACACTTAGTTATTTTTCTTTTGTCAAATATAATATTATTGAATAACTTAGGTAACTAGGGCAGTGATTCTCAAACTAGGCTCAAAATAAGAAAATGTCCCCCATCCTACCCCTAGAGATGATTATTCAAAAGATTTGGGTAGAGCCTGGCAGCCTTCCTTTTTATCTTTTTAAAACAAAGGTCTTGCTCTGTCACCCAGGCAGGAACGCAATGGTGTGATCATAGCTCACTGCAGCCTTGACCTCATGGGTTCAAGTGATCCTCCCACCTCAGCCTTCTAAGTAGCTGGGACTACAGGTGTGTGCTGCCACACCTAGCTATTTTTTTAAAATATTTGTTTTGTAGAGATGAGGTTTCAGCCTGTGTTGCCCAGGCTGATCTTGAATTTCTGGGCTCAAGTGATCTTTCCACCTTAACCATTCAGAGTACTGGGACCACAGGCGTGAACCACCACGCCCAGCAGCCTTCCTTTTAGCAATCTTCTCAGGAGATTCTAATGCAGGTGCTCAGTAAACCACCCTTTTGAGAAGAATCTACTTAAGAGCTAAATCTAATCTTATATTCAAATTCTTTCTTCTACTTTTATGTTTTGAGCATTTGTTCCTCCTGATTTCGATAGACATTTTCATGTAATAACATATATGTCAGTGCTGCCTTGGAGTTCTCATGAAGGTACGATATATTGCCTTTCCTAGTCTTGATATGATCTATCTTTTGATGGGTGGAATCAAGATACCACAGGGTTGGTGGGAATTTTTAGAGATAATGTACGTTCTTCTGAGTGGCAGATACTTGGATAGGGCAGAGATGGTTCTGATCAAAGGAATGTAAGAGAAGACATATTCTTACATGAGTACTGGAAGACACAGAGGAAGGGAAAGGCTCAGATAACAGAGGCCACTGAAGGGCTGACGAGGGTTTAGACCTCTTCTGGCAGGCACTGGGTTGCTGCAGTGCAGTTTTTGAGCGGGGGACTAACTGGATGCAAACAAGTGCACACCTGAGCTAGAGACACACAGTACCTGGTCCAGAAACAGAGGATCAAGGAACAGGTGGGTGAAGCAGGCTGGTTTGTCACCATAAAGGCAGAAAGAAACAAGGGTGAGGACTTGGGGCCCAGAATTTGGTAGGACTGACTTTCAAGGGTTTATGCAGTAGGGTTCTCCAACTCTGTATTCCTGAAGGTCTATAGCTTTTTGGTAAATTGCTTTTTTCTGCTATTGATGTTATGGTGTGTACATGAAGACCACCCAGCTCAGCCTCACGCCAGGATTTAGGAAGTCCTTGAATAATTGCTACAATTACCAGTACCTTAATATTGTGAGGCAAGGAAACCTCAATTATTCTTAACTTTGGACCAGAGAAATAGACTCAGAGTGTTAAGTAATTTACCAGAATTTACACATGTAGAAATTGGCAGGGCTAGGATTCAAATTCAGGGCAACCTATTCAAAACTTGTAGGTTTTTAAAAAAGT